>NC_092381.1:48240801-48559717 GCF_030028105.1 Mobula birostris
GTGCTCAGTTCTGGTTGCCTCACTACAGGAAGGATATGAAAGCCATAGAAAGGGTGCAGAGGAGACTTAAAAGGATGTTGCCTGGATTGGGGAGCATGCTTTATGAGAATAGGTTGAGTGAACTCAGCCTTTTCTTCCTGCAGTGACGGAGGATGAGAGGTGACCTGATAGAAGTGTATAAGATGATGAGAGGCATTGCTCGTGTGGATAGTCAGAGGCTTTTCCCAGGGTTGAAACGGTTGCCACAAGAGGACACAGGTTTAAGGTGCTGGGGAGTAGGTACAGAGGAGATGTCAGGGGTAAGTTTTTACTCAGAGAGGGTGAATGTGTGGTATGGGCTGCGAGCAACGGTGGTGGAGGCGGATACGATAGGGTCTTTTAAGAGACTTTTGGATAGGTACATGGAGCTTAGAAAAATGGAGGGCTATGGGAAGCCTAGTAATTTCTAAGGTAGGGACATGTTCAGCACAACTTTGAGGGCCGAAGGGCCTGTATTGTGCTGTAGGTTTTCTATGTTTCTATGTTTCTAAGCACCGAATTATTGAGAACAATTTCTGTTAACCGGTCCTATTATGTGCAGAAATCTGAGGTCACTCGCAGCCTTGCAATAGACTGGCAGAAAAGGTTAATGGCTCTGCTCCATTAAAACCACGAAGTCCAACAATGAAGACAACAGCAATCAAAATTAGTCGGAGTGAACAATATATTGCTGATTTACTCACCATCACCTATGTGGAACTGTTAACCAAAACTAATTCCTCATGTCTTTGTAATTAATGATCTCAAAACCCAGATAAAAAAATAAACAAAATTGCCTGGTTGATTCAAATGAACTGGGTGAATGACAATACTAAAGTTTGAAGTATGTTCATTTTAAAAAAAGTTTTCAATCGTTCTTGGAGGAAGACCAGAGATGTACTTTTCTCTTTCCATTAACACTCTGCTGGGCATTCCCACAAGTGCTGGCCTTCATTTCATGCCTTTTATATGTCCCTTTGTTTTCTCCCTTTGCAACTGTCTTCACTAATCTATCAACCAGTTTATCATTGTGGCTACACTGGCCTAACTCAGTCACAGTCAGATTTATTGCCGTAGGTATTAGTATGTTCATCTATGTACAGGTGCAACAAAATGCTTAAACACAAGAGATTCTGCAGATGCACAAAGTCCAGAGCAACACACACACACACACACACACAAAATACTGGAGGAACTCAACAGATCAGGCAGCACCTATAGAAATTAATACAAAATTGATGTTTTGGGCTGAGACCCTTCCTCAGGACTGAGAAGGAAGGGAGAAGACATCAGAATAAAAAGGTGGGGGAGGGGAAAGAGTACAAGGCATAAGGTGATATGGGTAGGGGAGGTGATAGGTGGAAAAGGTAAAGGGCTGGAGAAGAAGGAATCTGATAAGAGAGGAGATTGAACCATCAGAGAAAAGGAAGGAGGAGGGGCACCAGGGAGAGGTGAAAGGCAGGTGAGGAGAAGGAAAGAGGTACAATGGGGGCCAGAGTGTGGAATTGAAGAAGAGTGGAGGGGGAGGGGGGAGGGGGAAGGGAGAAACATTACCAGAGGTTGGAGAAATCAATGTACATGCCATCAGGTTAGAGACTACCCAAATGGAATCTGAGATGTTGCTCCTCCAACCTGAGAGCGGCCTCATTGTGGTGGTAGAGGAGGCCATGGAGTGACATGTCAGAATGGGAATGGGGATAGGAACTAAAATGGTTGGTCACTAGAAAATCCTGCTTTTTGTGGACAGAGTGAAGGTGCTCAACAAAGTGATCATTCAGTGAACAATTTGATTACAGCAATATCACAGGTACATAGCGTCATATAAGCAGCATTCACAAGAAAAACAAACATAAATTATACACAGTTTGTTTGACAAGAAAACACAATTAGGACAAAAAAACACGAAGTCTACTTTAGTGCAAAATGATTGAAGAGTTCATAGTGTTGTTAAGCTGTAGTGATTAGGGGTTTGCCAGATGGTTCAATTACTGAATAGTTGAAGAGAATAGCTGCTCTTGAACCTGGTGGTGAAGGAATTCAGGTTTCTGTACTTCCTGCCTGATAGTAGGTGCAAGAAGATGGCATGGTCCAGATGATGAGGATACTCAATGATAGATATTGCCTCCTTGAGAGAGCAAACTATAGGTACTACCAATAATGAGGAGAGAAGTGACTGTGATATGTTGGGCAGAGTCCCCTACTCTCTGTAGCTTTTATCTTCCTGAGGATTACTAGACAATGATGCATCCAGTCAGGATACTTACAACCATACACTCAGAGATATTCCCTTGCACTATCTTTCCCCCCTCCTACCTTCCTGCAATATTTACTTGTTTTTTTCCCTTTTCCCAAATCTGATGAAATGTCTTCTTCCTGAAGTGTTATCATTCCTCCTTCCACAATTGCTGTCTGACCTGCTGAGTCTTTCCAGACTTTACTGCGTTTGTTTCATTAAATATTAATTTTTAGCAGTTAGAAGTAATTTTGTTAATTATCTGTTTCTGGTAATCTTGCATTCATCCACTGAATTATAGTCCATACTTTCATGAAGGAAAGAATGTCAAATAAAAAAAAAATCATCTCCTTAATGTAACTTATCAGATCTTTATAATGAACATACAGTAACTAAATGTATTTTCTCTTCAGTGTAAGATGAGGATAGTTAGAATATTCATATCTTTTTTCCAACCCTAAGGGGAATCATCTTTTTCTAAAATAAAAATACCATCAAACAGCCCTGTCCGTGAAATAAGAAATCTGCAGAATGTAAAATTGCTGATGGGTTCCCAAATGCCACCTAATTAGGCTCTTTAGAAATTACATTTATTTTCTAAAAAGTTCCCCCTTTTTCTCTGTCTATTTGTATTTTAAATTGCTTACTTGAGCTCTTATTTTCTGCAGTGTTACTGCAATGCACTTGCTATTATCATGGTTACACTCTGATGCTCTGCATACTTCTCGAACTTTCTGAAAAATATTGCACTGCAGTCATTTTCGTTGCTGTTATGCTAATGGAATCAGGAAAATCAATTGTCCTTAAGGAACAGCGGAATGAGATGTGCTGTAAATGCCATGCTATGAGTGATTGGTTGATTGCTGGATGGCAGTTCAAAAGAGCTTCATCTCTACATTATCCTGATGAATTTTTATGGGTCTGCCTTTCTAATAAAGCAGTGGAGGAAGTTTATGGCTTGCAGCTTCTGGGTGATTGAATGCAGTGGTACTGTAGCTATGCAGAACAAATAGAGCTTTCTCCAGTTTTAAAATATAGGTATACGCTGTAGCCTGCCTCATTTTGAATTTGTCAAAAAGAAAAATAAGATGGGCACATGTTTATAGAAAAAAGTAGATTGAATTTGACTAATTTTAATTATTTTGTTCCAATATTATTCATTATTTGAGTTTGTCTAGGGGTATTTGGTTTCAGTCTTAATAGAAATGCAGATTCATACGTATTTTTGCTTTATTTCATCGTTCCCTGCAATTTGACCTGAACATGCTTAAGGAAAATGAACAGAAATTAAATTTAAAACAGTCTAATAACAGGATTAATATCATGAAGTGTAGATATTGAACATAGCCTTGGAATCTCATGGCTTATCACATTTGATTAAATTAGGGAAGCTATATCTACAGAATAGCTTTTTACATATACAACTCCACAAATCACCCAGTAACACAAAAAAGTAGGCAGAGACTTTAAATCTTCATTGTCAGAAGAAAGTTATGTGATTTTGCATTGTATGTTTGGTCTGACCAATTCATTTCTTTGTTTCAAATCTCCATGCTTAAGTAAACAAGGCAATTCAAGGCATTCCCATTTTTTATTATTCTTATTGAAGACTCTGTCTTCAGCTGTCTAGACCAAATGTTCTAATTTCCTTTCCTAAAGTTGCCATCTCTTCACGTTTAAGGCACTCCTTAAAACTATCCCTCAATTAACATTTTGATTACCCATTCTAATATTTCCCTACCTCCCTGTGTGGATTTGTGTTAGATGTTAAAAAAACGCTTTGGACTGCTAAATGTTATCTTTTATTTGCTGTGTTTCTTCAGCATAACAATGAACGTTACTGTTGAGATAGATATCTTGGAGTTTCTGGAGTTGGCATTCGAATTTTTTTAAGATATTATTTTTATGCCTGTTCACTGTTCATACATGCATTCAATGTATAGGGTGGCTTTTCAGTCCGGTTATAGATTATTTTATCAACTCTTGGCTGAGCTGCAGTGGTATAAGGTTGCTGTTTGTTGAGAGTAATGTCTTCACTTTGTCCTTGAGTTGGAGGCTGTGCAGGAGCATCACGTTGCAGCTTTGGAAGTCTCCCTATCTGCCAATTCTTGTACTGTAATGTTCATCAGTAAAACGATCCCTGACTTTGATAAATAAACATGAGAAAATACTTTCCTGTATAGACAGCTCCGTGTAGAATATTTTTCATTTGGTTGCTTACTGTCATTTAGTAAATAGCTGATTCATTCCAATAACTTAAGCCCTTGATTGTGTTAATGAAGAAACACAAAAAATCAGATTTGTTTATATGAGTGATGCTTAATTTGAATCTCGCATTATTTGTGCAAATTAATCAACCAGTTTACTCTGGCATTATAAGAAATCAAGAATTAAATAAGAGACACTTTAAGTTCAAGTTATGATTTTATCATGTCTGTTTAAAAACAGATGTCAACTTAATCATCGAAGCAAATAGGTAATTATTTTGGTGACACAAATACCAATGTGGGGGCTTGTTCAATGAGGATATGAAGACACAGCAACAGGATATAGATGTCAGGAAGTGTAGAGGAGGCTTGATCCAAAAACAGAGCAACAGAGATTATTTGGTGGTGAATGATACTCTAACAATGAACTGCAAAATAACTAGCCACCACCGGCCACAAAAAAAGATACAAAACTCATGGGCACCAAGGGAACTGAAGACTAGGAGCAACTGGTTGAGGCTGGCTGGTTCGTATGAGTGAACAAGAATTGTGGATGAGAGCAAGGTTTAAATAGGCTGCAGGTGATAGGTAGAAAACGAGTACAGGTGACTCCGTTTCGCTGAGCACCTACACTCTGTTTGCTAGAAAAAGCGGGATCTCCCAGTGGCCACCCATTTTAATTCTACTTCCCATTCCCATTCCAATATGTCAATCCATGGCCTCCTTTACTGTTGCGATGAGGCCACACTCAGGTTGGAGGAACAACACCTTATATTCTGTCTGGGTAGCCTCCAATCTGATGGCATAAACACTGATTTCTCAAACTTCCAGTGATACCACTTCCCCCCTTCACTATTTCCCATCTCTTTTTTCCTCTCTCACCTTAGCTCCTTGCCTGCCCTTCGCCTCCCTCTGGTGCTCCTTCCCGCTTTTATTTCTTCCACGGCCTTCTGTTCTCTCCTATCAGACTCCCCCTTCTCCAGCCCTGTATCTCTTTCACCGATCAATTTCCTAGCTCTTTACTTCATCCCTCCCCCTCCCCGTTTCACCTGTTACTTCGTGTTTCTCTCTCCCCTCCCCCACCTTTTAAATCTACTCCTCATCTTTTTCTCTCCAGTCCTGCTGAAGGGTTTTGGCCTGAAACATCGACTGTACTTTTCTCGATAGATGCTACCTGGCCTGCTGAGTTCCTCCAGCATTGTGCGTATGGTGTGTGTTGCAGGTGACCCCTGTTAGCTCGGTGGAGATGGGGAAGAACCTGCACGTGCAGGCCTGACAGAATCCCCCACCTGTACACTGGCCTCGATGGCCCAGGATGATCTCAATGGGTCCCGTGGAACTCCTTGATGAGGGATGGATCCAAAATGTAACTGGACGGCACCCAAGATCTCTCCCCTGGGCTGTACCCCTCCCAGTCAAACAGGCTCTGCTTACCATGTCCAAAATGGCATGAGTCTATCAACCAGGTAACCCGTGTACACTGGATCACCTTCCACCATCCTAGATTCTGGAGGCGCAGCTTCAGGTTGTTTGGTCAGTCCATGGACAACAGGCTTGAGGCAGGACATATGGAAATTAGGTGTGATCCTGATGGATGGTGGCAGTTGGAGACGGTAAGTGACTGGATTGATCTGGTGGGTCATCTTCAAGAGGCCAGTGACTTGGGGTGAGAGGTTATGGGAGTTGGTGTGCAGGGACAGAACTCGGGTGGACAGCCAGACACAGTCCCAGGCCAGAATCATCTGGCCGGGCATAATTTCAGACAACCTGCTGGCAATAGGCACAGCTGGCTACTAGGATGACCCTCTGTGTCCTCTCCCACCTTTGGCTGTGACGAACCAGGGCCCTGGTGAATGGGACCTCCACCAATTCTTTTCAGAGAACAATAGGAACTGGTAGCCATGAAGCACTTCAAAGCACTCCATCGCAGAGGAAGTGTATGGACTGTGGGATGGCTCAGCCCTGAGCAGAAACTTCTGCCATGTGGAAGGGTTAGAAGCGGTGAACCATTGCAGAAATATCCCCACTTGCTGATTGGCTCCTTCTGACTGTCCATTGGTTTGTGGATAACAGCCATCGGACAGACTCACTGAGATGTGGAGGAAGGAACAGAAGGCTCACCGGGAACGAAAAATGAGTTGTGGGCTCTGGTCCGACACAATGTCCTGGAGTAAACCGTGGAGGCGAACTACATGTGGGAAGACCAGGTCCGGCATCTCGGCCGCCGACGGAAACTCGGGGAGAAAATCCGGACTCTGTCATGCGCCAGTATGGCTGAAGAGGGGTGAGGAGTGGGCCCACTGGAGTGCCTCCGAGCACACGGCCACCGACATGTGCATATGGTTATCAGGTGCCTGGCTGGAGCAGCCTCATGCTGTAGGGCCTGGTGGGTCTGGTTCTCCAGGTCCCTGACGATCAGGGTGGGGACCTGTGTGGATGGAATTATGGGCTGAGAGTTGATCTCCAGTTTCAGCTGGGTCAAACTGTCATGACAGGGCATCTGCCTTCGTATTTTTGGAGCCATTTAGGTAGAAAATGGTGACGTTGAATTGCTTGAAGAAGAGGGCCCAGTAAGCCTGACGTGGGATGAGTTGGCAGGTCTGTTGAAAGGATACCAGGTTCTGCTGGTTAGTCCAGCTCAGAAATAACTCAGTATTTCTCATCAGCCAATGCCTCCATGTCTCCAAAGCCCATTAGGTGGCAAGTAGCTCCCTGTCTGCTACTCCATAATGGCACTGTGTAGTGTTGAACTTTGGAGAGAAGAAGACATAAAGGTGTGCCCTCTCATCTGGTTCTCACTGGGAGAGGATGACACCAGTGTTAACGGCAAATATGCCCACCTCTACCATGAAAGGACTGGAAGGGTTCAGATGGCGGAGAATGGGACTGGTGGTGAAGTATATTTTGAGCTGCTCGAAAGTGTGGTCCATGGCAGTAGTCCATGTTATCTATAAGGTAGGTGACTTGGTGAGGGAGGTGAGAGGAGTGGTGATTCGGCTGTAGTTTCTGATGAACTGGCAGCAGAAGTCGGAAAACAGTAGCTCTTTCAGGGAGTGTGGTCGTGGATATTGAATGACTGCGCACACTTTCTCTGGAACAATGGTTATGCCTTGGGGTGAAAGGACATTCAAAGATTCAAAGTACATTTATTATCAGGCAGGGGCAACACTGAAATTCGTCTTCTCCACAGGCAGTCACGAAACAAAGAAGAACCATGTATTCAAAGAAAAACATTAAACATCAAATCCACCCCCCCACATGCAAAACAACACACAAACAGCAACAAGGAAAAACAGACCAAAAACACAGAATATAAAACACAAAATCAAAAGGGATACTTCAGTTGAGTTCAACTCAGAGTGTATTATCTACAGGGTGCCCAATTCAAAAGTTGCCCAAAAGTAGTAACATAAGATGAGTGACCAGAACTAGAACTAGAACACATCGTAATTCCGAATTAGGGTCCATCCAAATCTACAATCCACGTCGACTAAACCTTGCTCCAGCAACCTTCTGCTGACAGCACTGAGGGCGAGAGGGGTCAGTTGAACCTGAGGAGAGGCGAGAGTAAGAGTGCGAGACCGCCACATGCAGGCACCTTCTCTGGCAGCAGCGAGCGAGAGGCTGTTAGACAGCACTGAACGCTCACTCACCCTCTGCACCCGCCTCCACGATTTCAATCTTCTTCAGCACTTTAATTGGCGAGACCAGTGAGAGATGGGCCTGCGCCCCATCTCCTGGCTTCCTGGGCTCCATGCAGCATGCTTTGGTCACAACCTCATGGAACAGGTGACCCTGGAAGGAAATGACTGTGGTGTGGAATGGGCATTTTCCTAACTTGCAGTACAGTTGGTTTTCAAGGTGACGCTGAAGGACATGATTGGGCATGAACATTGACTTCTCTAACTTCCGTTAGTGCCCCTCCTCCCCTTCTTACCCCATCCTTTATTTATTTATTTATTTATTTATTTAAATCCCCCCCCCCCTTTCTTTCTCTCTCTTTTTTCTCCCTCTGTCCCTCTCACTATATCATCCTCTGGTGCTCCCCTCCCCCTTTCTCTTTGTTGTGAGTGTTGCCTTAATTCCACGTCCCATTCCCATTCTGATATGTCTATCCACAGCCTCCTCTACTGTAAAGATGAAGCCACACTCAGGTTGGAGGAACAACACCTTATATTCCATCTGGGTAGCCTCCAACCTGATGGCATGAACATTGACTTCTCTAACTTCCATTAATGCCCCACCTCCCCTTTGTACCCCATTTGTTATTTATTTATTTGTTTGTTTGTTTATTTATTTATTTTCTCTCTCTCCTTTTTCTCCTTCTGTCCCTCTCACTATACTCCTTTCCCATCCTCTGGGCTCCCCCCCACCTTTCTTTCTCCCTAAGCCTTCTGTCCCATGATCCCCTCATATCCCTTTTGCCAATCAACTTTCCAGCTCTTGGCTCCATCCCTCCCCCTCCTGTCTTCTCCTATCATTTCGGATCACCCCCTCCCCCTCCCACTTTCAAATCTCTTACTATCTCTTCTTTCAGTTAGTCCTGACGAAGGGTCTTGGCCCGAGACGTCGACTGTACCTCTTCCTAGAGATTCTGCCTGGCCTGCTGCATTCCACCAGTATTTCGTGTGTGGGACATGACAGCTGTTGTCTTGAGGGTCTTAGGAGAAAATAAGGATGTTGTCAAGGTAGAAGAATACATACTTGTGTAACATGTCTCAGAGGATCTCGTTGATGAAGGCTTGGAAAATGGCTTCAAGTCTAAAATGCATCCGCAAGTATTTGTAGTGGCTAGTGGATGTTACCATCTTCCACACGTCCCCTTAGTGAATGCGGATCAGATTGTATGTGCTCCATAGATCCAGTTTGGTGAAGATCTGGGCCTCACAGAGTGTTTAAAATGAGCTATTCATCAAGAGGAGAGGTGTAGCAGTTCTTAATAGTGATTAAGAGCCTATGGTATTACAGGAAAGTTACTAACATGATTAGAGCATTGACTGATTGGTAGGAGGCAGTGAGTGGGAATAAAAGGATCCTCTTCTGGTTGGCTGCCAGTGACTAGTGGTGTTCCGCAGGGGTCGGCGTTGGGACCGTTTCTCTTTATGCTGTATATAAATGATTTAGATGATGGAATAGGTGGCTTTTTTGCCAAGTTTGCAGATGATATGAAGATTGGTGGAGGGCCAGGTAGTGTTGAGGAAACAGGTAGGATGCAGAAGGATTTAGGCGGATTAGGAGAATAGGCAAGAAAATGGCAAATAAAATACTATGTTGGAAAATCCATTGTCATGCACTTTGGTAGTAGAAATAAATGTGCGGACTGTTTTCTCAATGGGGAGAAATCCAGGAATTTGAGATGCAGAGGGACTTGGGAGTCCTTGTGCAGAACACCCTGAAGATTAGCTTGCAGGCTGAGTCGGTGGTGAGGAAGGCAAATACCATGTTAGTACTTATTTCAAGAGGTCTAGAATACAAGAGCAAGGATGTGATGCTCAGGCTTTATAAGGCTCCGGTGAGGCACCTTGAATATTGTGAACAGTTTTGGGGTTCCTCATCTCAGAAGAGATATGCTGGCACTGGAGAGGATGCAGAGGAGGTTCACAAGGATGATTCCAGGAATGAAAGGGTTATCATATGAGGAACGTTTGATGGCTCTAGGTATTTACTCGCTGGAATTCAGAAGGATGAGGGGGGATCTCATTGAAACCTTTCAAGTGTTGAAAAGCCTAGACAGAGTAGATGTGGAAAGGATGTTTCCCATAGTGGGAGAGTCTAGGACAAGAGTGCACAGCCTCAGGATAGAGGGCGCCCTTTCAAAACAGAGATGCGGAGAAATTTCTTCTAGCCAAAGATGGTGAATTTGTGGAATTTGTTGCCACATGCAGCTGTGGAGGCCAGGTTGTTGGGTGTATTTAAAGCAGAGATTGATAGGTTCTTGAATGGATATGGCATCAAAGGTTACGGGGAGAAGGCTGGGAACTGGGTTTGGGAAGGATAGAATAAAAAGGATCAGCCATGATTGAATGGTGGAGCAGACATGACGGGCCAGATGGCCTAATTCTGCTCCTGTGTCTTATGGTCTTATGGCCCTTTTCTGGTGTGTCCACAGTAGTCAATGAAGGATGAGGCTCCCCATCTTTCTTCTTGAGAAGGAAGAGTCCTGCGCCATCTGGGGATTGGGATAGTTGGAAGGCTATAGTGCTTCGGCAATGGAATCACTCATGGTTGGTTCTCAGGAGGGGAAAGGGAGGCTAGATGACCTCGGGGAGGGTTCGTGCACAGAAGGAGGCCAATCATGTAGTTGTGTGGTCTTTGAGGTGGCAAGCTATTAGCTTCCATTTTGCTAAAGGTGATGGCTAAGTTGTGGTATTACTGTGGGAGTTTGGTGGGGTCTTTTCCATTGTTACATACCTCGTGGGTACCTTGTGACTGTCTTATGACCATGATGTAATTGAGTATCTTGTGAGCACGATGTAATGGTCTTGTGATGGTTGGGTGATGTAATTTTCCCACCAGTGTGAGCTCATATGCTGTAATTTTCCTGCCCGTGTGAGGTCACATGTTAGCATGTTCCCTACAGGTATATAGAGGGGAAACCTCTGTTGTCACACAGATTAATTCGTCAGTTAATTCATTAGTTAGTTTTGCTGCATATTCGTCTCATGACGCAGTTTTGTTTCAAAGTGGAGTTTTTACTTTCTATTGTAAGGTACAAAAACGTTGTGCCGGCAGTTTCGCCAATCGCTGCCAGTTTTTTTTTGTTGAAACTTTGATTTACCTTTACAGTCTAGTATTGGAGATTGAAGACCTTACTAAAGTATGGGAACCCGAAGGATTGAGTAAAGTGGGTGTTGTTCAGCGGTTTTATAAAAGGATCGACCTTATTGAGTCTTCGTTCAGGAATAGTGGCCTGCATCTGAGATAACCCCTGCTAGATCAGGAAGGTTTGTGCAGTGTTCACCCTCCAGGATAAAGGTCAGTTCCTTAAAGCCGCTTTATTTCCTTCATTGTGAATTCTTTGGACAAGGCATCTCTTTGCTGGGATCAGCAGTAACGTCACGTCTTTGGAGAAATCAGTTTTCAGGGAAGTCTCTCTTTACTGATTGTATAAATCACTTGGACTTTCGAATTTACCACTTTAAGACTGCGTTTGAATTTACCACTTTAAGAACTGTTTCAGAGTTTGGTTGTTTGTTAAATGCCATATAGCAGTTAACTTCCAGTTAAGTTAGTTGTTTATTTACTTTCCATTAGTGTTGAGCAGAGTTTAATGAATGTTTATGTTAGTTTATAAAACCTGACTCAATTCTATACTCATTGTTGCTGATGACATAACACCACCTCCACGGATCTTGGGGGTAAAGCCAATGGAGGTTCCAGACAGGTGTCCAGCAGGTGGGCCCCCAACTCAGCAATGAAGTAAATAAGCAGGTGAAGTAAGGGTCATGAATGGAGAGACAGGGCTAACCCAAGACGAGAGGAGTTTTGGGTGAGGCAATCAGGTGGAATTGGATGGATTTGTGGTACTCTCTAATGTTCATGTACAGTGGCTTTATGCACGCTCTGACCATCTCAGACACCAAGGGATATCTATCAATGGACCCGAGGCAGAAAGGGAGAGAGATTAGCTCAGTAAGGATTCCAAGCTGGATGCAGAGCCCAGTCCTGAAAGTTACCTGCTGCACCGGAATCCACCAGAGTCTCCTGTAGGCATAGAGCCATTGGGGTGTGGGAAGGACAGAGAGAGTGAGTCGGGCTATGGTGCTGGAATGAGGGGATGGGGGAACTTACCAGGTAGAAGGCCTTCTGTCTCTACCTGGTGCTGATATTTCCTGGATGCAAGGGGCATTTTATGTGTAGGTGATCGGCAGCTCTGCAGTAAGAGCACAAGTTGTTTCCCCACCAACACTCACACTCTTAGGGGGTTAAGAGAGATCTCCCAAACTGCATGGTCTCTAGAGGCATTGCTGATGAGGGTCCTGCAGCCTGAAATAGTTCTGGGAAAGGAGCTGGGGTTCTGGCCGTTGATCTGGAGGGTTGATCCTTGTCAATTCGGAGGGCTGAAGTGATGAGTCTTTTGAGGTCAGGAAGCATCTCCTGGATAGACAGATTGCCTTTCCACCATTGAAGCCTTGATGCATTGAAGTCTTTGGGCACTGCTGAACCCCAAGTGGGAGGAAGTTGACTATCATGAGGTTGCTGTTTTGAGGCAGGACATTGGAAGAGAGCAGAGAGTAGATGTTAAATGGTTTTTTGCTGCTTCTGGATCATGTGCTCTTGTTGACAGATGACCTCCTTTAGGCGAGCATACTCTGCTGGGTCAATCAATGGGTCACTAATCCTGTCAGGAAATGGGGAGAAAGGTTGACCTAAAAACAGAGCAGCAGAGATGATTTATCAGGGAGCAATAACTTTAATAAACTATGGCAAAATAACACGCCATGAGGGGCCACAAAACAAGAGAGGACAAATGCGAAACTCACAGACAACAAGATAACTGAAGGTTAGGAGCACCTGGTTGAGGCTGGTCGGTTCGTATGAGTGGACAAGGACTATGGATGAGAGCTGGGTTTAAATAGGCTGCAGGTGATGAGTTGGAAACGAGTGCAGGTGACTTCTGTCAGCTGGGTGGAGACTGGGAAGAGCCTGCATGAGTAGGCCCAACAGGGACCTTCCCTCCTCTTCACACTAGCCCCACTGGGTCCAGTGGAACTCCTTGATGTGTGATGGGTCCAAGATGTAATTGGACGGCACCCAAGATCTCTCCTCTGGGCCGTACCCCTCCCAGTCAACCAGGTACTGCTTACTTTGTCCAAAACATTGTGAATCCATCAACCAGTGCACCGTGTACACTGGGCCACATTCCATCATCCTTGGTTCCAGAGGTGCAGTCTCAGGTGTGTTGGGTATTCCATGGACAACGGGCTTGAGGCAGGACATTTGGAAGGTGGGTGTGATCCTGAGGGCTGGTGGCAGCCGCAGATGGTAAGTGACTGGACTGATGCGATGGGTGATCTTGAAGAGGCCAATGAATTGGGGTGAGAGTTTGCAGGAGTCGGCGTGCGGGGGCAGAACTCGGGTGGACAGCCAGGCCCAGTTCCCAGGCTGAAGTTGTCAGGTTGAGCTCCAACAGCAGTTGGTAGCTGGGATGGCCCTCCTTGCCCTTTTCCAAGTATTCTGGCAGTGGCTCTGGTGGACGGAATCTTCACCAATTGTTCCTTTTCGGGGAAAAATGGGGGCTGGTAGCCATGAAACACTTTAAAGAGTGACATACAATCATAGAGGAAGTGTGTAGATTGTGGGATGGCTCTGCCCAGAGCAGATACCTCTGCCATGTGGAAGGGTTAGAAGCGGTGAACCATTGCTGAAATATCTCCACTTGCTGATAGATGGGTTGAATGAGTGGGTGAACACTTGGCAAATGAAATTTAATGTAGGGAAATTTGAGGTCATGCACTTTACTAGGAGGACAGACTTTACTCTAAATAGAGAGAGAGAGTGCAAAAGAGTGTAGTACAGAGGGATCTCGCTGTTCTTGTACATGAACACATAAAATTAGCATAAAAGGTATAACAAGAAGTTAGGAAGGGAAATGGTAAATTGAGGGATGAAATAGAACGGTTTTATTATTATTTTACAGGTATTACCAAGGCTGCATCTGTACAAAGCTTTGGTCTCCTGAAAATACTGGAGATAGAGCAGAGAAGATATGCTAACGTAATTCCTGTCTGTCATGGGCAGCTACTGTAACACAATTGGATCTGTATTCTTTGAGTTTAGGATAATGGAGTAGAGGATCTTATTGAAGATTTTGAGGATTAGGTGGCAGATGACTGAGTGTTTCCACCCGTGTAAGAGGAGATGTTACAGGATGGTGATCAATTCAAATTGAAGTGTGTAGAAAATTTCTTCTCGCAGAATTTGGTGAATCTCTGGAATTCTCTATCCCAGAGAGTTGTGGAGATGAGATCACTGGAGATGTTTCAAAGGGAAGGAGATTCATTTCTGGAGGATCAAGCAGTTGGCACAGAAAAGCTGAGATCGGGGGCATATCAGCCATGATGATATTGAATGGAGGGCATGTTTGAGATGCCAAGTGACCATTTCCTGCTACCTTCTTGAGTTCTTGTTTACATACAAATTTTTCTCCTTTCTTCTTTGCTGCGTTGTATGTGGTAAGCTAAGTGCTATTTTAAGGATTGCTGTGACCATAAGAGACGATCTGATAGTTCAAGCATATTGTTACATGGTTGTACCGTGCTCACAGTTCAGTTAAAGACCGTTTGCCACAAGTAAAAGCTGTGCTTACTTGAAACTCGATGTCTCGGTGAGTAAGTAGGTCACAGTGGTGATCTGCTCCAGAGACCAGTTAAGTAGAACCCCATATACTACAATCATTAAACCTTCCACTTTTAATCTTGCTTTCAAGCTCAAATTTTCTAAATTCTGCAGTCAATAAAGTAGTCTGTTACCATCTAGACTGCTCAATTGTTATGAATTTCAAATTAAATGGTTTATTTTTCCCTTAACGTTAGTGGGTGCAAAAAACAATCAAGCAGTGTTCATTTAATTTTTCAGATCATTTTAAGTCTCCAGGTTGAGTTTTTATATCCAGTTGAATGCAGATTGATGTTTCTGTGTTGAAGCAAAAATAATTAAACCGTTAAACTTCAAGGCAGGATCGCATATTCAAAGTACCTTCAAGGATATACTGTGAGCAAGGCCTTGCCTCTCAGAGTGAGCTTTACTGCATACTGTATTTTCAGTCATCTGAGCCTTGCCAATGAAAAAGCTTAGCTGAATAAAAGGCTTCCTGAATTCTCCAGAGGGATTCTCCATTTGCCTGTGTTTGCTAGAACACTTAAAATGCTTTTGTGTTGCAGCTTCTAAACAAGAAGGGTAAGGATTGCCAACAGGAATTTTTTGATTTCTTTAAAGATGTAGTGCTGGCAATGTTCCATAACTGCAATATCAGTTTTTTTAAAAATTAGAATATCTGCAGCAGATAGAAAATGTCTGATTCACTGTACTGGCATTACCAGCTCATTAACAAGATCAACAATTCTATTCACATTCCACTGCCTTTTCTCCATATTTTTTCATAGCCTACTCCCTAAATTAATATTGTTCCTCACTTGAAATATTCAAACTATCCAGTGCCATGATTTAATCATTGCAGGAACATAAAAATAGTTCACGAAACATCAAAGCAATTATTGCAAAGTTTATGGTTCAAACAAGAATTCAATTGATTCAAACAATTGAATTCAATGCAAGCTGCTCAACACCAAGGTTACTATATTGAAAATATTTCAATTTTGTTTCATCTTTCTAATTATGTTCAATACAAGATTGACATTTCTGTTAAAGGGACAAAGGTGCCATAGAATATATGGAATAACTGCCATACAATTCATCTTTTTTTTAATCCTCACTCTTACTGATAGCAACTGTTTTACAAATATCAACAATTCCTATGTCAGGAACTCAAAAGTCAGTTTTTCTGATTAACACCAGGACTGCATTCATAAGTCACAGATAAAAGCTCTGACCATCAGATACATTAACTCCATGCTAAAGAACAACTCTTTCTGGTGATAATGAATTTACAGGGTTAAAAGCATCCTGTATTAAGAATCTTCTTTGAAGGTTTCAATGATTGTGCGTGCAATGCCTCAATTGAGAACTTGTCAGTGTCATGAATAAAATTAACTTAAATTCTTGCTAATATACTTAGAGAGAGCACTGCAGTACAGGATCAAGCCTTTCGGCTCATTTAGTCCATGCTGAACTATATAGTGCCTCTATACATGGAACTTCTACATTTTCAATATCTATCTGTGCTTTCATTTTTCAAGATTTGCCTTCTTTTCTAATGAGTTGAGGATGTTGGCTTTCGTTGTCTCTTTGGACTCATTGTAACAGGTTACATTGATCTTCATTGTTGTCTAGTTTAGTATCTCTGGTCACTAAAGAAAAAATTATGCCCACCAAAAAAAAATCAGACACATCTTTATCATTCAATATCCACTTCCAACATAAGCCTTGTCTGCAGATCAAAACAATGAAGTCCTTATATGTACTAAAGATTACAACTTTGCACATATGAGAACATGTAATAATCAAAATAGGCTTTAAAAATATGGTACAGTCACAGACAAGAGAAAATCTGCAGATGTTGGAAATCCAAGCGACACATACAAAGCCTCTGACTATCCACACAATCAATACTTCTCATCATCTTATACACATCTATCAGGTTACCTCTCATCCTTCATCGCTCCAAGGAGAAAAAATCAAGTTCACTCAATATATGCTCATAAGGCATGCTCCCCAATCCAGGCAACAACTTTGCAAATCTCCTCTGCGCCATTTCTATAGCTTCCACATCCTTCCTGTACTGAGGTGACCAGAACTGAGCACAGTACTCCAAGTGGGGTCTGACCAAGGTCCTATATAGCTGCAACATTACCTCTCAGCTCTTGAACTCATTCCCATGATTGACGAAGTCCAATGCAACATATGCTTTTTAAACTGCAGAGTCAACCTGCACAGCAGCTTTGAGTGTCCTATGGACTCGGACCCCAAGATCCTTCTGATCCTCCACACTGTCTTACAATTAATACTATATTCTGCCATCATATTTAACTTACCAAAATGAACCACCTCACACTTACCTGTGTTGAACTCCATCTGCCACTTCTCAACCCAGTTTTGCATCCTATTGATGTCCAGCTGTAACCTCTGACAGCCCTCCACACTATCCACAACATCCCCAACCTTTGTGTCATCAGCAAATTTACTAACCCATCCCTCCACTTCTTCATCCAGATTACATAAAAACCACGAAGAGTAAGGATCCTAGAACAGGTCCCTGAGGCACACTATTGGTCACCAACCTCCATGCAGAATATGACCCGTCTACAACCACTCTTTGCCTCCTGTGTGCAAGCCAGTTCTGGATCCACAAAGCAATGTCGCCTTGGATCCCATGCCTCCTTACTTTCTCAATAAGCCTTGCATGGGGTACCTTATCAAATGCCTTGCTGAAATCCATAAAAACAACATCTACAGCTCTACCTTCATCAATGTGTTTAGTCACATCCTCAAAATATTCAATCAGGCTTGTAAGGCACAAACTGCCTTTGACAAAGCCATGCTGACTATTCCTAATCATATTATGCCTCTCCAAATGTTCATAAATCCTGCCTCTCAGGATCTTCTCCATCAACTTACCAACCACTGAAGTAAGGCTCTCTGGTCTATAATTTTGTGGGCTATTTCTACCCCTTTTCTTGAACAAGGGAACAACATCTGCAACCCTCCAATCCTCCGGAACCTCTCCCGTCTCCTTTGCTGATGCAAAGATCATTGTCAGAGGCTCAGCAATCTCCTCCCTCACTCCCACAGTAGCCTGGGATATATTTTGTCCAGTCCCAGTGACTTATCGAACTTGACGCTTTCCAAAAGCTCCTGCACATCTTCTTTCTTAATATCTATATGCTCAAGCTTTTCAGTCTGCTGTAAGTCATCCCTACAATTGCCAAGGTCTTTTTCCGTAGTAAATACTGTAGCAAAGTATTCATTAAGTACCTCTGCTACCTCCTCCAGTTCCAAACCCACTTTTCCACTGTCACACTTGATTGGTCCTGTTCTCTCACGTCTTATCCTCTTGCTCTTCACCATACTTGTAGAATGTTTTGGGGTTTTCCTTAATCCCACTCACCAAGGCCTTCTCATGGCCCCTTCAGGCTTTCCTAATGTTATTCTTAAGCTCCTTCCTGCTTGCCATAATTTTCTATATCTCTATCATTACCTAGTTTTTTTGAACCTTTTGTAAGCTTTTCTTTTCTTCTTGACTAGATTTTTAACTGCCTTTGTACACCACAGTTCCTGCACCCTACCATCCTTTCCCTGTCTGATTGGAACGTACCTGTGCAGAACACCACGCAATTATCCCCTGAACGTTTGCCAATTTTCTGCCGTATATTTCTCTGAGAACATCTGTTCCCAATTTATGCTTCCAAGTTCCTGCTTGATAGCTTCATATTTCCCCTTACTCCAGATAAACGCTTTCCTAACTTGTCTGTTCCTATCCCTCTCCAATTCTATGTTAAGGGAGATAGAATTATGATCACTGTCTCCAAAATGCTCTCCCACTGAGAGATCTGACACCTGAACAGGTTCATTTCCCAGTATCCGATCAAGTACAGCCTCTCCTTTTGTAGGCTTCCTGAATACACCTAACAAACTCCACCCTATCTAAACCCCTTGCTCTAGGGAGATGCCAATCAATATTGGGGAAAGTAAAATCCCCCATCATGATAACCCTGTTATTACTGCAGCATTCCAGAATCTGTCTCCCTATCTGCTCCTCTATGTCCCTGTTGCTATTGGGTGGTCTACAAAAAACACCCAGTAGAATTATTGACCTCTTTCTGTTTGTAACTTCCACCCCCAGAGACTCAGCAGACAATCCCTCCATGACTTCCTCCTTTTCTGCAGCAGTGACACTATCTCTGATCAGCAGTGCCATGCCCCCACCTCTTTTGCCTCCCTCCCTGTCCATTCTGAAACATCTATAGCCATTCATGCCCCTGAGGCATCCAAGTCTCTGTAATGGCCACAACTTCATAGCTCAACCCCTTTAAATGTGGAAAATTTAGAACCGAAGGCAGAGGCAATAAAGTAATATAATTATTGGATTGCGAATTTTCTGGGGTTAATTTAAAGAAGTGAATGAAAAGAAAGTGTTAAAGTGATAATGAAAAAATGGGTAAATATGGTTAGAACTATTCATTTGCATGGATGGTAAATGACCTGATTGAGCTGAAATGGAATGTTTCCATGTTCTGATTTAACTGCACAAATCATGCCCTGTTTCTTTGGAAGATGGTTGGAAAAGCACTCTTGTGAGACAAGCCTAATTGTAAATCAACATACGTTTTTTTAGATTAAGCACATGAATAAACAGGATACAGTATTCGAATTATATGCACGGTACTAATCCTCTCTCCATGTAAATGTTATAAAATATGCAACTTTGGCACTTTCTAAACTGAATTCACAAACAAACTAACTTTTTCTCTAGACTAGTTGACCCCATATATTTTCCTTTTGAAGATCTTGTGAATTAGCACAGCAGGCTGGAGTCAGTCTGTCTCTGACAGATTTAAGAGAGATTTCTCTGTGCCTCTGTATTTCAGACAGTCTTCTCTCTTCTCAGTTGGAAAATGCTGTTGCCTGACACCTCACTCATCTCTCACTGCCAGCTCAGCAAGATATTTCCTGATGCACATAGTGGTCAGCTTAATGAATTGAACAACAGCATCACTGGTACTAATGCTGGTCATCCAAGCCATTGAGCCTGGTAGTTTGCTCCAAACAAAATCAGTGTCTGGCTGGGCAATTTGTTTTTAGATTTGGAGGAAACAAACTTCTTGCGCAGCAACATAGATCTGCGGATTGTTTCACTTTATATGCTGCATAGCCATTTACTCCACTACACTATAGGTCACACAAGGAAAGTCATTTTTCCAATGGTGACTAATTATAAAGAGAGGGAGGCGAATAAACTTCTGTGGCTAGGGGAGTAATTCACAAATAATGTTTAACAAGTCAAATAGAAGATGATCTTTTAAACAGCTTGGTATAAACAGGAGAAGAGTTTGTGTTTCAGTTATACAGTCTCGCTTGAACAAGATGACATGTCTTGAACAAGACAAAGGTAACATGTCTGAATGACTGGCATTCTGTTGCATTCACCTCAATATTAAGCAAATACTTTGAGAGGCTGGTCAAGGACTACATCTGCAGCTTGCTACCACTCAGACTGGACCCCCTACAATTCACCTACCGACACAACCTATTGACAGATGACACAACAACCACAGCTCTATACACTGTCCTTACACATCTGGAGAAGAAGGAATCCTAATCTTACTATAAAACCTGCCGATAAGAGGGGTGCTTTTGTAGTCTGGCGTACTGACCCCCGTCTTGCCGAGGCACAGTGACAAGTCACGGATACCTCCTCTTATTTACCCCTCGATCATGATCCCACAAAGGAGCACCAGGCCATTGTCTCCCACACCATCACCAACTTTATCCACTCAGGGGATCTCCCATCCACTGCTACCAACCTTATATTTCCCACGCCCCACACTTCCCGTTTCTACCTCCTATCCAAGATCCACAAACCTGCCTGTCCAGGTAGACCCATTGTCTCAGCTTGCTCCTGCCCTACCAAACTCATTTCTGCATACCTCGACACTGTTTTATCTTCCCCTTGTTCAATCCCTTCCCACCTATGTTCGTGACACTTCTCACGCTCTGAACTTTTTTGATGTTTTTAAGTTCCCTGGCCCCCACCGCTTTATTTTCACCATGGATGTCCTGTCCCTATATACTTCCATCTCCCACCAGGAAGGTCTCAAAGCTCTCCGCTTTTTGGATTCCAGACCTAACCAGTTCCCCTCGACCACCACTCTGCTCCGTCTAGCAGAATTAGTTCTTACTCTTAATAATTTCTCCTTTGGCTCCTCCCACTTCCTCCAAACTAAAGGTGTAGCCATGGGCACCCGTATGGGTCCCAGCTATGCCTGCCTTTTTCATTGGCTTTGTGGAACAATCCATGTTCCAAGCTTATATAGTATCTGTCCCCCTCTTTTCCTTCGCTACATTGACGACTGCATTGGCACTGCTTCCTGTATGCATGCTGAGCTCGTTGACTTCATTAACTTTGCCTCCAACTTTCACCCTGCCCTAAAGTTTACCTGGTCCATTTCCGACACTTCTCTCCCCTTTCTTGATCTTTCTGTCTCTATCTCTGGAGACAGCTTATCTACTGATGTCTACTATAAGCTTACAGACTCTCACAGCTACCTGGACTATTCCTCTTTCCACATTGTCTCTTGCAAAAATGCCAGTCTCTTCTCGCAATTCCTCTGTCTCCACTGCATCTGCTCTCGGGATGAGGCTTTTCATTCCAGAACGAAGGAGATGTCCTCCTTTTTTAAAGAAAGGGGTTTCCCTTCCTCCACAATCAACTCTGCTCTCAAACGCATCTCTCCCATTTCACGCACGCCTGCTCTCACCCCATCCTCCCACCACCCCACTAGGAATAGGGTTCCCCTTGTCCTCACCTACCACCCCACCAGCCTCCGGCTCCAACATGTAATTCTCCGTAACTTCTGCCACCTCCAACGGGATCCCACCACTAAGCACATCTTTCCCTCCCCCACTCTCTCTGCTTTCCGCAGGGATCGCTCCCTACGTGACTCTCTTGTCCATTCGTCCCCCCATCCCTTCCCACCGATCTCCCTCCCGGCACTTATCCTCGTAAGCGGAACAAGTGCTACACATGCCCTTACACTTCCTCCGTCACCACCATTCAGGGTCCCAGACAGTCCTTCCAGGTGAGTCGACACTTCACCTGTGAGTCGGCTGGGGTGATATACTGCGTCCGGTGATCCCAGTGTGGCCTTCTATATATTGGCGAAACCCAACGCAGGCTGGGAGATTGTTTCGCTGAACACCCATGCTCTGTCCGCCAGAGAAAGCAGGATCTCCTAGTGGCCACACATTTTAATTCCACGTCCAAGAGAACGTAAAGATTTTTACTCCTCATGTATATGAAGGATGTAAGTAATAATGTCAATTCAATTCAATATTTGCTGTACAGTCCTGCCGAAGGGTTCCGGCCCGAAACGTCGACTCATCGTTTCCACGGATGCTGCCCGACCTGCTGAGTTTCTCCTACGTGTTGTGAGTGTTGCCTTAATTCCACATCCCATTCCCATTCTGATATGTCTATTCACGGCCTCCTCTACTGTCAAGATGAAGCCACACTCAGTTTGGAGGAACAACACTTTATTTTGTTTGTTTGTTTATTTATTTATTATTATTTTTTCTCTCTCTCCTTTTTCTCCCTCTATCCCTCTCACTATACTCCTTTCCCATCCTCTGGGCTTCCCCCCTCCCCCTTTCTTTCTTCCTAGGCCTCCCATCCCATGATCCTCTCATATCCCTTTTGCCAATCAACTTTCCAGCTCTTGGCTCCATCCCTCCCCCTCCTGTCTTCTCCTATCATTTCGGATCTCCCCCTCCCCCTCCCACTTTCAAATCTCTTACTATCTCTTCTTTCAGTTAGTCCTGACGAAGGGTCTTGGCCCGAAACATCGACTGTACCTCTTCCTATAGATGCTGCCTGGCCTGCTGCGTTCACCTGCATTTTTTATGGGTGTTGCTTGAAATTCCATCATCTGCAGATTTCCTCGTGTTTGCTTATGTGAGGATGCTGTTCTTGGACAACAGTTCAGCATTCAACACCATAATTCCCTCCAGGCTCGACAAGAAGCTCAGAGACCTCAGCCTTCACCCTGCCTTGTGGTCTTCCTGTCAGATTGCCGGCAGGTGGTAAAAGTGGGCTCCCACACCTCCACCCCTCTGACCCTCAACACAAGTGCTCCTCAGGGCTGTGTCCTAAGACCCCTCCTTTACTCAGTGTATACCCATGACTGTGTCACCACCCACAGCTCCAATCTGCTAATTAAATTCGCTGACAACACTACACTGATTGGCCTTATCTCAAACAATGAGGCAACCTATAGAGAAAAAGACATCACCCTGACACAGTGGTATCAAGAAAACAAACTCTTCCTCAATGTCGTGAAAACAAAGGACTACAGGAGGAATGGAGACAGGCTAACCCCTATTGACATCAATGGATCTGGGGTTGAGAGGGTGAACAGCTTTAAGTTCCTTGGCATCCACATCACTGAGGATCTCATGTGGTCTGTGCATACTGGCTGTGTGGTGAAAAAGGCACAACAGCGCCTCTTTCACCTCAGACAGTTGAAGGAGTTTGGTCTGGGCCCCCAGATTCTAAGAACTTTCTACAGGGGCACAATTGAGAGCATCCTGATCGGATATATCACTGCCTGGTTTGGGAACTGTATTTCCCTCAGTCACAGGACTCTGCAGAGAGTGGTGCGGACAGCCCACCACATCTGTAGATGTGAACTTCCCACTATTCAGGACATTTACAAAGACAGGAGTGTAAAAAGGGCCTGAAGGATCACTGGGGACCTGAGTCACCCCAACCACAAACTGTTCCAGTTGCTACCATCTGGGAAAATGGTGCCGCAGCATAAAAGCCAGGAACAACAGGCTCCGGGACAGCTTCTTCCACCAGGCCATCAGACTGGTTAACTCATGTTGATACAGTTGTATTTCTATGTTATATTGACTGTCCTGTTGTACATATTATTTATTATAAATTGCATATTGCACATTTAGACGGAGACTTAACGTAAAGATTTTTACTCTTCATGTATATGAAGGATGTAAGTAATAATGTCAATTCAATTCAATATTTGCTGTACAGTCCTGCGGAAGGGTTTTGGCCCAAAATTTTGACAGTACTTTTTTCCATAGATGCTGCCTGGACTGCTGAGTTCTTCCAGTATTTTGTGTGTGCTGCTCGGATTTCCAGCACCTGCAGATTTTCTGTTGTTTGTAGGTGTACTATATTGATGTCCTGCAGCTCACAAAGGAGGTTTTGTCTTTTCCAGTTTAATCAGAGTTAAACCAGGCCTTGGAATTAAAATGAGAGTATGTATTTCATAGACTTAGCTTATAATTACTTTACTTTATAAGGATGAAGGATAGTTGATTCAATATCTTTAAGGGTTGCAGCACAGGAGTCAGCCATTCAACCCATCAACTCAATGCTGGCTCCATTAGGCTCATTCCTACCTTTGATGTTAAGTATTTACAGCACCTTAAATCATTTAAGTATTTTCAAATCCAAGCTTTTAGATATTGGGTAAATAGTAGGGATCTGGCTCAAAAGTGGATTTGGGACTAAATTCCATGCATTCATAATGAATGGCAGAGAAGACTCAAGCTATTGGGGTGATTTGGTCACATTGATGTAAAGAATCAATTTATTTCAGTAGAAAAATCCTGAATAAGACTTCTAAATATAGCACTAGGGCATCCCGGAAAGGGATCAGAGATTACTTTCTTACATAAAGGATTGTGAACACCTAGCATTCTCTGCCCCAGATGTGTATGGATGCTGAGTCAACTGAATATGAATTAGGATCAATAGATGTTTTTAGGTGAGTGCGTCAGCGGATAAATGGAGAGGGGTGAATGGATTTGCTGAGATCAATCATAAGATAATTGATGAACAGTAAAGATGCAAGGGACTGAGTGAGTTCCTTCCATTACTCTGTTCTTGTAAACCATGACTTTAAGTGCTTTTATTTAACTGGAGTTTTTTGATTTGATTTTAGAAAGATCAGAAATGAGAGATACAGGTCATTTCCTTGTCAACAGTGATATTGAATGCAAATGGAGATTTTCTCTAGTCAATTGTAAATGTGTCTGGAGTGTAGAAATAAGAATGTTTCTGTGCTAGAACTCAGTTTCCATAGTGTCTATGGAGTCAAATTCAAAATAGATTGAAGAAAATGTAAGAATATTTGGAGAAAATTGCATGAAATTTGCTAACTATTACATGTAATCTTCTTGAGCGTTCATGATAGTTTAAGTTCCATCCACAGGATTCCATGCTATCTTTCTGTCTTCAGCTCCTGATGGAGTTTTAATGGCTTAGTATTTTAATATTGCAAAGACATATCTTTTATTCAATATATTACATTGCTAGAGGCATCGAATTTATTGCAGGTAAACAAAGTAAGAAGTTGAGTGGTTGTATGTAGCATGCGATGGCTGCTATCGTAAGATTCCAGAAAGCTCAGTACTTGGTTCTTTGATGCTTGTAATCTTAGTCTTAAAAATAGGGGCATGATGAAGAAGTTTATGGATATGAATGTGGCCTTGTGGCTGACAGTGAAGATGAAATGGATAGGTAGAAAAGGGGCAAGTGTACTTCAGAAGCACATGGGTAAACAGAAGCAGGAGTGGGCCACCTGGCCAATCTGGGCTGGCAACGACAGAGGCAATTTGGGTGGAGTTCAGAATTAGCCTGAGGGGATTACACTCAACAGCCTCTGAGTGGTGAAGGAATATGAGGACAGATTATGGAAAGGTGCAGAAACAACAGAATCATCATGGTGGAGGACTTTAATTTGCCCAGTATTGATTGGAACTACCTTAATTCAAAAAGATTAGTTGGGGCAGGATTTCATCACTACATCCAAGAGGGGTTCTTGAAACTGTATAGAAACATAGACACATAGAAACCCTACAGCACAATGTGGGCTCTTCAGCCCACAATGCTGTGCAGAATATGTACTTTAGAAATCACCTAGCGTTACCCATACCCCTCTATTTTTCTAAGCTCAAAATACCTATCCAGGAGTCTCTTAAAAGACCCTATTGTATCTGCATCCCCCCCCCCCCCCCCACAGTCGCTGGCAGCCCATTCCACACACTCACCACTCTCTGCGTAAAAAACTTACCCCTGACATCCCCTCTGTACCTCCCTCCAAGCACCTTCCAAGTAGGTAAAGAGTGAAATGGTATGGGAGGAAGACCTTTAAAATAATTTAACATCAAGGTTGGCACAACGTCTTGGGCCAAATGTCCTGTCCAGTGCTGTACTGTTCTATGTTCTATGTTCTCTCACACCTGCTCCAACATTCAATATGTCTGTGAAGGCTTCAACTCCTCCACTGTGCCAGTTCCCCATATCTCTCAATTTCCTGATCTCCTTCCTGTTTAAGTATCTCTGGTGACCTGCAATCCCAAGTACATTGCCGTGTACTTCTCAGGATTTGAAACTGAGCTATGTGTAGTAATTTCTTCTTGTAGAGATTTCCCCATCCTTGGCAAGAAGAAATTCTTACATGGCTGTTTCAAGAATTAAATAGATAACTGTCTTGAGTTCCCATTGTTAATATCAACTGTCCTTAATTGGATTTGTTTGGCAGCATTCAAGTGACAGATTAAGAACATAGATTAAATTTTTTTTCTGCATATTCTAAAGCTAATTAAATTAGAAATACCCTCATTGTTTTTTTTTTAACCAGCTTCTTAAAAAATCCCTAATAAAATAGAAATGACAACCCAAAAGGTAATAATGGAAAAATCAAGTAAATAAAAAATCTATTTCCAAACAATTTACAGAGTTATGGAAATTTATGTTTATAGAATTCACAATTCACTAACCACCAATTTGTGATAGGGAATAAAATTCACTCCTACAGAATTCACTTGATTAAAAAGTAAATAAATAAATGAACACAACATTTTCAACTTGCATTTCTTGATATATTTGCAGATGATGTGCCTTTGTGATCGGGGAATTTTCTGGGAATGTAATCCCCCTTCACATAACATAGGGGTTCATCTGTATTATGTATATTTAATTGTTTATTTTACCTATTAAAGATGTTAAACAATAATTATAATTGTTCAAAACACCTTGCAGTATAAAATGAATAAAAAAAAGAAACCTACATATCCTGGAAATCTGAAATAAAGCAGAAGATGTCGGAAACACTAAAGCAGGTCGGGCAGTACTTGAGGCAAGAGAGAAAGAGTTAACATCTTCAGCCCAATAACTTTCAGAAGAACTTTGCCAAGAGAAAGAACCAAAATAAAGAAGGGAGTGGGATGGTTAGTAAAGAGGGAATACCTCAAGTAAGGCAATATCAAGTTAGCTAATGTGGAAATTAGAATCAGATTATGTTTCTTTGTCTTTCCAAGCAGACCGTATTGTACTAATGGAGAGAGAAAAGTCATAAATGGATAACTTGCAGAAATGACCAGTTCTACTACAGACAGACCTGGTTCCAAAATTGTATTGGACCTTGTGGTAACATTGCAGGAGACTACAGACAGATCAGGAGTGGGATAGCCAATGAATGTGGCAGGAAGCAGGAAGCTCTTGCAGGCATTCCATAAAATTATCATCCAGTCTATGTTTGGTTTCTTTGTGAACATCAGGTACATTACACTAGATTGTCAGAAATGCAAGTGAATCTCACTGCTTCACCTTTAGACTGTTCTGGTCCCTGGATGCTAGGAAGAGCAGATAGGAAAGGATAGGTATTATTATCTAGAAAAAACATAATATGATGAAAGTCTACAGACACTTGAAATCTAAAGCAACTCACACAAATGCTTGAGAAACTCTATGCAGCATCTATGGAAATGAATAAACAGTCAACGTTTTGGGCTGAGACCCTTCTTCAGGACTGGAAAGGAAAGGGTAAGATGCCAAAATAAAAAGGTGGGAGGAGAGGAAAGAGTCTAGCTGGGAGGTGATAGGTGAAGCCAGGTAGGTGGGAAAAGTAAAGGGCTGGAGAGGAAGGAATCTGATAGGAGAAGAGAGTAGACCATAGGAGAGAGGGAAGGAGGAGGGGACCCAGGGTGAAGTAATAGGGAGGTGAAAAGAAGTAAAAGGTCAGTTCGGGGAATAGAGGAAGTAGTGGATTGGGGAGAAGGTGCAAGCAGGAGAATACGTTCACTGGAAGGAAAATCGATATTCATGCCGTCAGGTTGGAGGCTACCCAGACGGAATATAAAGTGTTGCTTCTCCACCCTGCAGGTGGCCTCATCTTGGTACAAAAGGAGGTCAAGGATTTACACATCGGAATGGGGAAGGAGAATTAGAATTAAAATGTCTGGCCACTGGGAATCCCCATTGTGGCGGATGGTGCCGAGGTACTCTCTGAAGCTGGCCCCCAATTTACAATGGATATCACCAATGTAGAGCAGGCCGCTTCAGGAGCACCGAACACAATAGATGACCCCAGCAGAGTTGCAGGTGAAGCGTTGCCTCATCTGGAAGGACTGTTTGGGGCCCTGAATTGAGGTGAGGGAGGACGTGTGTGGGCAGGTGTAGTAATTAGGCAGCGTGCAGGGATAAGTGCCAGGAGGGAGATTAGCGAGGCTGGGTGGCGGGGGGGGGGGGGGGGGGGAGATAGGGAGATGTTTAGTGATAGGATCCCATTGGAGATAGCAAAAGTTGCAGAGGGTAATGTGTTGTATGTGGAGGCTGAGGGGGTAAAGACAAGAGGAACTCTATCATTATTAAAGCAGCAGGAAGATGGGGTGAGTGTAGATGCACGGGAAGTGAAAGCAATGGAAAGCCATGTCCTGGAAACAGATGTGGCAGAGGCAAAGAAACATGAGAAATGGGAAAGGCATTTTTGCAAGAGAAAGGGTGGGAACGAGGTATAGTCAAGAAAACCATAGGACTCAGTAGGTTTATAAAAGATGATGGTTGACAGTTTGCTCCAGAGATGGAGTTAGAAAGATTGAGAAAGAGGAGGGAGTTATCAGGAATGGACCAAGTGAATTTAAGGACAGGATGGAAGTTAGAGGCGAAGTTGATAAAATTGACAAGCTTAGCATGAAAAACATACATGCACATTGAAAAAATGTTGCACCTTGCTTTCTTTTCTTGCAAGCCTGAATTGTTTTACTTTGTGTAAAAACCTTTCCATTTTTAGACAAGAAGATATAGGTGAGTTCATTTGCACACTCTGGTAAATGCTCCCTTATTCCTATATAACAGTACATGCAGAACTAATGAATGCAACTTGCATAACTTTTTCCATTAGTGACTACACAAGAAATATATCATCTATGCATCTGTTATTAAGTGTTTCAATGAAGGGTTATCTCCAAAATTTAAAGCTACAAAGTCTGTTTGGATTGTTCTGAGTGTACCATTATGTGACAATTAATAATGACATCAATTGTGTCTAACAATATGTACCATTGAATTTTAGTGTACCACATTGAAGAAAAAAATAATATTTTTGAATGAAGTGAAGTAAATGATTCAATTAAGCAACGTTCAGAGATTTTTTAAAGGCGTTTCAAAGCCTACCTACTATTCAAAAAATATGCAAGTAAATATAGAATGCTAGAAACATCATTCGCAGTGGTATCTTGCATAAATGAAAATTTGTAGCAACATATGGGAAAATGTCACAATGATGGGGCATTGTGAGCAAGGGTGGACCCAAATGCAAGACACATCTTGTGAGGTTAAGTAAATTGAGTTTATTGTTTGATACCAGGAGAGCAAAGCAGAAGCAGGAATAGCGATCTGGACAAGGACTCAGGACTACGACTAGGTTGGGACCAGGGTCTGGGATCGGACTCAGAATAGTATCCCAGAACTAGAGGCGACATGAAGAGGCTACGGTATGGACTCCGAGCCAGGGACTGGGCAAGGACCCAGTACCTGGGTCTTGCCTCGGGCTCGGACCCCAGAACCAGGCATGGACATGACATGGGTTAGGGAGAGGAAGAACATGGAAAAACAGAGCCTCGGTCTCGGGAGAGCAGGTACATGGAACCATGAACACATACACAGAACACAGAGTTGGGACCCCTCCTTGGGTACAGGACATAGGGCCGGGACTCATGACCCCCTGTGGGGCAACGGCAAGATGGCCTGACCTACCCCACGGGGGTGAGGACAAGACAAGACAAGACATGACCACCCCGCGGGGCAACGGAAAGACAGCCAGACTTACCCCACGGAGGCGAGGACCAGGCAAGACAAGACATGACCCCCAACGGGGCAACAGCAAGACGGCCTGACTTACCCCACGGAGGCGAGGACAGGACAAGACCAACACGAAAGAACACCAGACAGTACCTATCTAGCTCTGGCGATAGATCTAGACCGAAGTGCGGACGAAGGCTGCAGACAAGGGCTAGAGGCGAGAGGGGCAGAGAAGGGATTCAGAAGGGGGGGTAGGACAGGAATCACAGACCGCCAGGGCCAAGACTTGACTCAGAACTTGGATGCCGCCAGGGCCGGGACTTGACTCGGAACTTGGATGCCGCCAGGGCCGGGACTTGATTCGGAACTTGGATGCCGCCAGGGCCGGGACTTGACTCGGAACTTGGATGCCGCCAGGGATGGGACTTGACTCGGAACTTGGATGCCGCCAGGGCCGGGACTTGACTTGGAGCCTCCGGGTAGTGGTGAGCTCTTGATTCCGCCCGGGAACAGTAGACAGCGGTTCTTGATTCCCTCCGGCGGGTTAACTGACGGACCCACCATGGTGAGGAAACTTTGCAGGCTCACTTTGACGAGGTAACTTGACAGGGTTGCTCCGGTGAGGAAAGACAGATTACCGGCACTCACTTCAGGTGGAGACTAGGCTTGCTCTGGCCAGATGACATTGGCACACCGTACCTTTGGTGACTTTGCAGACGCTCTTGTGCCAAACAGCTGAAAGCCGGAGACTATAAACTACCGGTTCAGCCGAGAGTAAATTGCCTCTAATCATCAAGGCTGAGGGACATGGGAAAACAGGGAACCAAAGGGAAACAGGGAGCCAACAGTCCGGATCGTAACATAAACAAAGTAAATTTAAAGGGACCCCGATCCGGACCATGACAGAAAAAGTATTGCCATCCAAACTTTGTAGCAATATTCTCAACCAACAAAACATGTGGCCTCAGAACCAAATTTTAAACTTTTTTATGAATATAAATTACTCATCCCTCACACAGCTTTCTTCTGAGGAGCGATAAGTTCACCTCTTGATGACTGTCACCTATGGGATGTCACTTTTCTCCCAGTTGATTGAATTTTAATTTTTATCATTTTAATATCTTTTTCCAAAGCTTCCACATTTTATAAGAGTTGAATATAAATGTGCTTGAAATAACAATGCATTCCTGTCTTACTAATGTAGTTCATTACTTCATGTATAAGGATTAATATTGCAAATTACTTTTATGCAGGTTAGGGATGTTTAAGTGATTAAACACTTATGAACTTCAATTTTATGAACTACAATTTTATGAACTACTTGTCATTGCTGGAACACAGATTCTTCAATGGTTAAAATAAAGTAGCCATTCTTCATGTTCACAACTATCAGAAGATTGTTTAACCAGTAAAAGGTCTCACATACCACAGTCTATTGCTTATATTGCCAACAGGACTGTCCTTCATAATTTAATTTTATGGGTGGGGACACGTTTGTTCAGAAGTGAATTTGTATTGCAGTTTTAATAAAGTAAATATTTAATTTTTGCTTTTCTCTCTTTAATCTTTGTTTTTGCCTCTGTATGTGATAAACAAGTGGAACAGATGTTCCAATTGCAACTTCTCACCAATGAAGCAGTCCGTGCCTACATGCAACAAGACCAAGAAAACATTCAGGCATGGGAGACTAAGTAACAAGGAATATTTATGCCATAAAGACAAGACATAACTAACTGCAATGAGAAAGAATCTCACCATCTACTCTTGACATTGAATGGCACTAAGAACATCCCATCTCCCACCATTAGCATCCTAAGAGTTAGCACTGTCCAGAAATAAGCTGGACTTTCTCACAAAGGATGGTAAATCTCTGGAATTCACTGCCCTGGGGATTATGGAGGCTAACTAATTTGAAGTAGCTAAAGTAAAGGTAGATCAACTTTTGAAAGGTAAGGAGATCGAGGGTTTGGAGATCCGGCACAGACGAGAAATTGAGATCTGAGATCGCTTAGCCCTGGTTTTATGGAACTGTGACACAGGCCGGATGGTCCACCTGTTCCTGTTTTCTTGTTTTTCTACTTTTGTACAAGCCCTATTAAATACTATGGTTACATGAGCAGATCAAATGTTGAGCATTGTGCAATAGGTGACTCACTTTCAGATACTCCAAACAGTGTCCGTGCATCCACAAAGGAGTATCATAAATACTTCTCAGGAATCTGGATGTGTGAAGCTTCACCAACTTTCAAGAAGCAGATGTCATCTAAGGCAAGTCACTCTGCTTGATTTGTACCCTATCCGCTACCCTCAACATACGAGGGGTGATTGATAAGTTTGTGGCCTAAGGTAGAAGGAGTCAATTTTAGAAAACCTAGCACATTTATTTTTCAACATAGTCCCCTCTTACATTTACACACTTAGTCCAGCAATCGTGGAATGGACAGATCTTGGATCTCCAGAAAGTGTCCACAGCAGGGGCGATTGATAAGTTCGTGGCCTAAGGTAGAAGGAGATGAGTTATACAGCTCTCCTTACATGCACATGCAGTTCAACTCTTTGAGTGATTATGCAGAAAGTTTGAAGTTAATAACTCATCTTGTTCTACCTTAGGCCACAAAGTTATCAATCACCCCTGATGGGTTATTAACTGATGAGTTATTAACTTCAAACTTTCTGCATAATCACTCAAAGAGCTGAACTGCATGTGTACGTAACGAGAGCTGTGTAACTCCTCTCCTTCTACCTTAGGCCACGAACGTATCAATCACCCCTGCTGTGGACACTTTCTGGAGGTCCAAGATCTGTATGCTCCAGGACCGCTGGACTAAGTGTGTAAATGTAGGAGGGGACTATGTTGAAAAATAAATGTTCTAGGTTTTCTAAAATTGACTCCTTCTACCTTAGGCCATGAAGTTATCAATCACCCCTCGTACATTTCTTCCGCAGTGACGGCAGCGCATGCCATCTACAAAGTACACTACAATTACATGTCTAGGCTATTCCAACAGCACCCCTTAACTCATGATCTCCAGCATTAAGAAGTGGAAGGGCTTTAGATACATGGAAAATCATCACCTATCTGTGTCCATCCAGACAAAAATAATACCCTATTCCCTCATTGTAATGGACTCTAAGTTCTGGAATTCCTAATGTAATGGCAGAAGGACTCCAGCAATTCAAGGAGGCAACTTTTATTATGACCATCTTAACAGCAATTGTTGTTTTGTATGGCATAGCCCGGGAGAGCAGATGCAAATCTGTCCCTTCTGCAGCCAGGGTCGGATCAATCTTCGTCTGGCATCCTGTCCACAGCTGTTCCAACATGTTGGCATCACCCGATGGAGTCCTTGAAGCACGCAAGTTTAACTTGTTGATCCAGGTCGTGGAGGTTAAGAGCAATTAGCGATGAGTAATGAATGCTATTTTACCAGCAACACCCAGTTTGCTATAAGTGAATAAAGAATTGATTTGTTTATGCTTTCTGAAATGATTTGCACAGATTGTGAGGTAGACAATGTAACAAAGGCAACAAAGAGAAAACAAGACATATTGGAGGAGTTTTGGATAGTGAGGAAAGTTGTCAAAGAGAACAGAAGGATAAAGATCAGTTGGAAAGCTGGGAAGAGAAATAGCAGATAGAGTTTAATCCAGTCCAGCATGAGGTGATGCATTTTGGGATGTTGAAAGCAGGCAGAAAGTTTATAGTAAATGGTAGTACCCTTCGGAGCATTAATATACACCTTGGAATCCTGGGTGCAAGTCTATTGCTCCTTGAAAGAGGCGACACAAATGGACAGGATCGTAAAGAAAGTGTATGTCATGCTTGCCTTCATCTGCCAATGCACTGAGTATAAAACAGTGGTTAGGCCTCATTTGGAGTATTGCATGCAATTCTGGTTGCCATACTAAAGGAAGGATGTTGGGTCTGTGGAGGGAGTGCAGAAGAGGTTCACCAGCATGTTGTCTAGATTGGAGCATATTAGCTATTAGAAGAGGTTGGATAAGACTGGATTGTTCTCTCTGGAGTGTCGGAGGCTGAGGGGCAACCTGAAAGAAAAATATAAAATTGTGAGAAGCAGATATAAGATAGATAGAGATATTTCTCTCAGGGTGGAAATACCAAATACTAGTGGGCATGGGTTTAAGGTGAGAGGGTTTGAAGGAGATCAGTGAGGCAATTTTTTTTACATAGAGAGCAGGAGGTGGCACGCTAGCGTAGAGAGGAGGAGAAGTGGTACCTTGGTAGACGCAGATACAATGCCAATATTTAAGAGGCATTTATGCAAGCTCATGGACAGACAGGAGGGATACAGAGCATGTGTAGGCAAGTAGGATTAGTTTAATCTGGCATCATGGTCAGTGCAGATATGTAGGGCTGAAAGGCCTGCGTATTGATAATGTGAATAAATTCAATTCCTTGCACATAGGAGTTCTGTACTTATTACTGTTTTCTACGTTTAGTAAATTGTTTATTACTAGATTTGATCAAATGACAGTTATCATCTACATATATATACGTAATTTGAAATTAAAACTTGCTGATACAACAAATAATTCACCTTAAATGAAAGAAAAAAAACCTCCTTGAAATTGCCCTACTCTTGGTTCAGATTAATAGGTGACTAGAGCATATTTAAGAGGATTTTGAAATTTGAATTAGAACAGATGGCTGACTTTCATTTCCCCATCGACAGGTACTGCTTTGTCAGCTCTTTTGAGTTTTCAACAGAGAGAAAACAGCAGTAGTAAACGTTAATTGGGATCCAGAAGGACTTACTTTGCTATAATAAGATGAATTAAATATGAAGGCAGATAGAAGTGGTGTATTTATTAAAAAGAATAATATTTGGGTGTTAGTGGTAGGTGGAGGTATTTTGTGAAGTTCGGCGGGGTTCACGTGAGCAAGATTACAATCTAAGAAATAAACAGTGGGGAAATTCTATGCAGTTGATGATTTTAATTTGCCAAAAAAAACATTATTCCATTTAAAATAGCCCCAAGCAATTGTCTTCTTTTCCATTCTGGCCTGCAAGTTCAGGATTCCTTCATATGCAGATATGAATACGGTTGTTATGAACTTCCTGGCCAGTGTTCCACAGTATATTCAGGACCAGACTCCGCTCTTTGATTCCTCGTGACAGAAGACAAAATTGCAGCATTTTACCACTATGTACAGTAGAGAATCTGCTTGACCAGTCTGTACCAAGTTAGACAAGCAATGCCATTCACGCAGCATTGAGAAAATAAGGTAAGTTTTAGTTATTATGGTTTTAACTTGTGGTTACTTTATGTTATATTTTTAAACTCCAGCAACTAATTGAAAGAAAATCAGAGGAGCCCAGGGATGCATGTATTCAGTTTCTCTTTAGTGAGGCGCTCAATATGACATAGTCGTGTAATGACGTAGGCCAATCATGTACTTCTGACATATAACCCATAGTGAATTATGCAAATATACATAGAATGCTTAATTAAACAATATGTTTACAATATTACTCAAATATTACTGGAATATTAAATACACTACATTCCTCTCAGCTTAGCTATAACTCCAACTCAATATAGAATGCATCTCAGACTCACATATGTAACATATTGCTCTGTAGTCACCTTATATGTGCAACTACTATATAGACATCCACAGCATAGTAAGTTTTAAATTGTCCCGTTCGGGCCTAAAGATTTAATTGCCGTGGGGATTTTTTTGATTTTGTGGGATAACGTCTTTCCTGACAAGGGGATCACTCTGCTTTGCCGGTGAGACCCGTGGCTGTGAAACAATCTCAGGTCCTGGGTCTCCTCCATGGTGGTTGTAGGAGCTGTCTCTGGGACTGCAGGAAGTGGTTGTGACAGCTCTAATATCTTTCTCCTCTATCAATTGACTCTGCTGTCCTCAGCTGATCGATGTGTTGTCTCCAGATGACATCAGTCACAATCTCCATTGTGTAGGAGAGTGGTCTAGTTCTGTCCTTAATCTTTCCAAGCACCCACTTTTGATCACCTCTGTAGTCCCTCGCCTGGACTGCTTGTCCAGGAGTGAAACATCGAACCTCCTTGTTTGAGGAGCCCTTAGTTTGTCTCAGCTGTTTGTCCTGTATACTCCTTCTGAGATTGTGTTTGAGGAGATCCAAGCGTGAGCACAAGAAACAACCCAGGAACAGAATAACTGGTGAGTTGTTGTTTGTGGAGTGTGCTGCATTGCGATATGCAAGGAGGAAATAGGCGAGCTTCTGATTCAGTGTCAGTGTAGTGTGTTCTGCTGACATTGTTTACAGTGCATTCTTTAGACTTCGCACAAACCTTTCCACTAAGCAATTTGTAGCTGGGTTGAATAGTGCAGATGCAATATGTCTTATTCCATTCATTTTCAGGAATGACTGAAACCGTTCTACAACAAACTCTGGTCTATTGTCACTGGCTGAGTGTTCTGGAATACCAGTCTTTGAGAAAAGGCTTCTGAACATATCAACAGTGAGCATGGTGTAGTGGAGGCTATTGGGAACACTTCTGGCCACTTTGTAGCTGCATCCAATACTACCAAGAAATTTGTGCCCATGAATGGTTCAGCAAGATCCACATGAATCCTCTGCCAGTGCAATGTAGGCCATTCACAGGGATGGAGAGGCACTGCTCTTGGCATCTTCTGGATGTGCTGGCATCCCAAACAATGCTTGGCAAGGTGCTCGATCAGTAATGTGTCTTATTCCATTCCTTTTCATGAATGACAAATCTCTGGAACACCAGTCCTTCTCAATACATTAACAGTGAGCATTGCTTGAGGCTATTGGGAACACTTCTGGCTACTCTAAACACCATAAATAACTATAACTTTTCAACAATATGCAAATAAAGTATATCAGCAAGAAGATGGGAGACACCATGATAAGATAAGCAACAACAAAAAATCAGTGCGAACCACTTGCTCTACATTGTAATGTGTGCCATTACTGCTGCTGCTTATTCAACTGATCTAGCTGTCCCCATTTAATACCTTTGCAGTTTAAAGTACACAGTTACAGCAGAAAATAACACTAAATCATTGATACCAAACAACTATGCCACATTATTTCTGCCTATCAGCACATGCACAGTTATGGATTTTGGAATTTTGTCTTTTCCACAAATTATACTGCAGTCCAGTATCCTCATTAGTAGTAGTGCAATCAGTGTGGTCATTGACTGTATGAGAAATCCTATTGGAAAGAAGTGGATAAGTACAATTTCACTTCAAATGACTGGCAGTATAGTCTAGACATATCGTTTGATGATTTTTGGTTTGGGTTGATTCTTCCCCTCTTTCTCTTCCAGTTCTGGGTCACTTCCACAGACATGGACAACAACACTGTGCATTGTATCAGCACCCGCATGCAATTCATATTTCTGCCCTGGTCCCAGCCTGGAAATTACATGGTCGTGGGTTATTCCAGGAATGGCATCATCTCCTTGCTTCTATCCAACATGTGGAGATGCTGGTGTGGAAATGAGGAACTGGATGGGGTGGAGCCAGGTGTGGGATACCTTTACTGAAAACTTTGATCTGGATCTGTGCAATGTACAGCTTAATTTTCTTCCCATTAAACTCAGTTATGGCCTCTGTTGCAGCAATGTGGTTGCTAAAGTTAAACATTACATTCTTGTCATAGACCCTGACTGTCTCAAAGTCATCCTGGTACATGGCATCCATGAATACCCCCTTGTCCGCATTGCAGGTGATAGTGGAGGTAGGCAAGTTATCGAGGTGTGAGTCCTGTTGCCCCTGCCAGCTCTGACTTTTCTGCTTGGGCTCAGTGTCAGCCTGTAGCCCACTGCTGCATTCCCTGTCCACCGCCAAATGCACCTCATTCTCCCTCTCCATGTCATTCACATTCACCAGATTACTCTTCTTTCTCTTGCTGTTATTATTATTTTTCTTCTCTGTGGAGTCCATTTATACTTTTCTTTGCAACATGTTCTTTGTATGTGTCCTACTTTGTTGTATTTTCTGCAAGTTTTGCCTTTGAACCTGCATTGGTCTGGTGTATGTGAGACACTACCACAATGGTAACACAATTTGTTGGGCCAGGCAGGTCTCTATCTAGATACAGCAATTTTGTTCTCACTCACTTTCATTCCAGACTGAAAATCACTTGTGTCTCTAGCTGCTGATACAGAGATGTCAATTACTCTCTTAAATGTGAGTTGTGCTTCTGTTAGGAGACTTTTTTGAATGTTTTCTTGTAAGATTCCACAAACTAGAAGATCTCTCAGTGCATCATTAATCCCATCACTGAACGGACAATGCTCAGATAACTTCTTCAAGTCAGCCATATAAGTAGTAATGGACTTCCCTTCATTTTGATTCCACTTATGAAACCCAACAGTGGTTTTGGCTCTAAATGTTTCTGCATTATATTCAAAATATTAGTAAAGGTCATTTTGGATGGTTTGGTTGGAGCAGACAAAACTAAACAAACTGCATGCTTTTCCACCTATTCAAAACTGGCACTTGTTTCTCATTGGCTATTTTATTTTCTTCAAAATACTGCTCTATTTGCTCAGTATACATCATCCAGTTATCTGTTGTGCAATCGAACGTGTTTATCTTTCCAATGTATCCAGCCATTTCTGCTTTTCACAAATTCAATTTCATTATCACCCAGTACTGTTCATGAACCCTTGAATTTTGTCCATTTTCTGCCTTTTTTTAACTCGCATGTATATTTCCCCTTCCAAAGAAACGTGCAGCATTTTTAAAAAAAAACTGAGTTATAAGACTATAAGACCTTAAGACATAGGAGTAGATTTATGCCATTTTGCCTATCAAGTCTGCTCTGCCATTCAATCATGGCTGGTCCTTTTATCCCCTCCTCAATCCAATTCCCCGGCCTTCTCTCTGTAACCTTTGATGCTGTGTCAAATCAAGAATCTATTAATCTCTGCTGTTACATGCTCAAGGAGATCTGTGTTTTTTTTTGTGAGAATGGTCTTTTGAGGGTCACCTGATGTGATTTTCCCACCGATGTGAGGTCACATGATGACACGTGCACCATGGGTATATAAGGGTCGACCCTGGATGACGCAGTTGGTTTTTAGTTTGTAGATTTCCAGGTAGAACGTGCTATGTCTCCGTTTCTGTTGTGTGTTTGTTTTTGTGACGCAGTTTCATCTTTAAAACGGAGTATTGCGTTCTGTTGCAAGATACCATATTATTGGACTGGAAATTTTTGCTAGATGTGTTGATTTACCCCATTCCAACAGTAGAAGGGAGAGTGAAGAATTTATCGAAGTACAGGATCGAAAGATCGAGAGGAGTCGGCATTTTTTGGCAGTTTAATAAAGGATCGACCTTATTGAGTCTTCGTTGGAGGACTAGCCACCTGTATCGAGGATAACTCTTGCCAAAAAGAGCAAGGAGTTCATGCAAAGTTTTACTCTCTCTCTAAAAGAATTTAAGGTCAGTTATTTTAAACTGTTTATTTTCGGCATCGTGAATCCTGTGGACAGAACCAGCAGGAAAGTCATGTCTATGAAGAAATCCTTCTCCAGGGAAGTCTCTCCCAATTGAACGTATAAATCTGTTGGACTTTTGAATTTATCGCTTTAAGAACTATATTTGACTTTATCGCTTTAAGAACTGTTTTCGCATTTAACGCTTTAAGAACCAGTGCCGAGTGTCGATTTGTTGAACGGCAGCATATCGGTTAACTTCTGGTTAAAGTTTTCGTTTGTTTTTTTTTTACCTTATCATTTATCCGTGTTTAATAAATGTTTGGTTGTTTTTATATAACCTGTCTCGATTGCTATTCATTGTTGCCGGTTACATAACACTGCCTTAAATAAACCCAACAACCTAACTTCCACAGCTGCCCGTGGTAATAAATTCCACAAATTCACCACAGTCTGTCTAAAGAAATTTCGAGGCATTGCTGTTTTAAATGGGCGCCTCTCTATTCTGAGGCTGTTCCATCTTGTCCTAGACTATCCCACCATGGGAAACATCCTTTCCACATCTACTCTTTTGAGGCCTTTCAACATTTGAAAGGATTCAATGAGATCCCCCCCTCATCCTTCTAAATTCCAGCAAGTACAGACCCAGAGCCATCAAACATTCCTCATAGGATAACCCTTTCATTCCCAGAATCATCCTTGTGAACTGCCTCTGGACCTTCTCCAATGCCAGCACATCTTTTCTTAGATGAGGAACCCAAAACTGTTCACAATACTCAAGCTGCAGCCTCACCAGTGCCTTATAAAGCTTCAGCATCACATCCTTGCTCTTGTATTCAAGACCTCTTGAAATGAATGCTAACATTGCATTTGTCTTCCTTACCACTGATTCAACCTGCAGGTTAACCTTTAGGGTGTTTTACACAAGGATTCCCAAGTCCTTTTGCATCTCAGATTTTTGGATTTTCTCCCCATTTAGAAAATAGTCTGCACATTTTTTTCTACTACCAGAATGCATGACCATGCGTTTTCCAACATTGTATTTCATTTGCCATTTTCTAACCCATTCGCCTAATCTGTCTAAGTTCTTCTGCAGCCTACCTGTTACCTTAACACTACCTGCCGCTCCACCAATGTTCGTATCATGCAAACTTGGCAAAAAGCCATCAATTCCATCATTGAAATCATTGATATACAGCATCAAAAAAATGGTCTCAACACCGACTCCTGTGGAAAGCCACGAGTTACTGGCAGGCAACTAGAAAAGGATCCTTTGATTCCCATTTGCTGCCTATTACCAATCAGCCAATGCTCTAGCCATGCCAGTAACTTTCCTGTAATACCATGGACTCTTACTTTGGTAAGCAGCCTCATGTGTGGTACCTGGTCAAAGGCCTTCTGAAAGCCCAAATATACAACATCCACTGCATCCCCTTTATCTATCCTACTTGTAATGTCCTCAAAGAATTCCAGCAGGTTCGTCAGGCAAGATATTCCCTTGAGGAAATCACGCTGACTTTGTACTATCTTGTCCTGTGTCACCAAGTGCTCCATAATCTCATCCTGAACAATAGACTCTAAAATCTTCCCACCCACTGAGGTCAAATTAACTGGTCTATTATTTCCTTTCTACTGCCTTCCTCTTTTCTTTAAGAGTGGAGTGACATTTGCAATTTTCCAGTCCTCTGGCAACATGATTTTTGAAAGATCATTGCTAATGCCTCCACAATCTCTAATGCTTCCACTTTCAGAACCCTAGGGTGCAGTTCATCTGGCCCGGATGACTTATGTACCCTTAGGTCTTTCAGTTTTTTGAGCACCTTCTCCCCTATAATAGTAACTGCACCCACTTCTCTTCCTTCACACATGACAACATCTGGCACACTGCTGGTGCCTTCCGCAGTGAAGACTGATGCAAAATACTCACTTAGTTGATCTGTCATCTCCAGTCCCCCATTATTATTTCTCCGGCCTCATTTTCTAGCATTCCTTTATCCACACCCAGCTTTCTTTTATTTTTTACATTTGAGTATTTCTTCATTTTTGGAATACATCTGTCCTGTACCTTCCTCATTTTTCCCAGAAACTCACGCCATTGCTGCTTTGCTGACATCCCTGCCAACAGCTCCTTCCGATTTACTTTGGCCAAATCTGCTCTCATACCATTGTAATTTCCTTTACTCCACTGATATACTGCTACATCAGTCTTTACTTTCTCCCTATCAAACTTCAAGTTTGTATTCTTGCTCTTCAATCATATTGTGGTCTCTGGCTCCTAAGGGCTCTTTTACCTTCAGCTCCCTAGCTGCTTCCAGTTCATTACGTAACACCCAGTCCAGTATAGCTGATCCCTAGTAAGCTCAACGACAAACTGCTTTAAAAAGCCATCTCATACGCATTCAACAGACTCACTCTCTTGAGATCCATTACCAACCTGATTTTCTCAATCAACCCGCATGTTAAAATCTCCCATGACTATCATAACATTGCCCTTCTGACATGCCTTTTCTATTTCCTGTTGTAATCTGTGGCCCACATCCCAGCTACTGTTGGGAGGCCTGTAAAAACTGCCTTCAGAGTCCTTTTACCTTTGCAGTTTCTTAACTCAACCCACAAGGATCCACCATCTTCCGATCCTATGTCACATCTTTCCACGGATGCCCTTTCTGCCTACCTTCCTATCCCTCCGATATAACGTGTAACCTTGGACATTTTGCTCCCAACTACAACCATCCTTCAGCCATGAATCAGTGATGGTCACAACTTCATACCTGACAATTTGTAATAGTGCAACAAGATCATCCACCTTATTTCTTATACTCTGTGCATTGAGATCTAACACGTTGAGTGCTGTATTTTCTGCCCTATTTTGATTTTGCTTCCCTAAAAGAAGGAGGAGAAGATGACGGCGCGACGCAGTGTGCGCGGCCGTTCCGAATGAATATCGATTATGTGTAACTAGGGAGCCGTGCACAATCCGGATTTGATGGAGACAGCCGTGAGAAGCGCAGAGGAACATCTGGAGTAACTTCTGAAATGCCCGCTTCACTGCCGCTGCTACTGTGCAATCGAGAGTCTCCGGAGACGAAGGCCCCAAATCCTCGGCTTTGCCTATCACCTGTTGTGGGGCTGGGGTCGAAGCGCTCGGCAGAGATGGTGTTCGGTGCTCAGTGTCGAAGAGGTGGTTGGAGGCTCGGAGTTTTTCGGACGGACTCGGAGTCGAACTGTGATCGGATGCTTCCAGGATGCTGCATTGGCAAGTTGACAGCGCTGGAGGTTTACTGTCTGCGTGAGATGATGGGACTTTCGAGAGACTTTGAGACTTTTACCATGCCCATGGTCTGTTCTTATCAAATTATGGTATTGCTTTGCACTGTTGTAACTATATGTTATAATTATGTGGTTTTTGTTAGTTTTTAAGTTGGTTTGTCACGTGTTTTCGTGATATCATTCTGGAAAAACATTGTATCATTTCTTAATGCGTGCATTACTAAATGACAATAAAAGGGGACTGTGTGTCCTCATAATCATAATAATAATAATGCACTGATACTCACCCTGCTGGTTACAATTTTGCCCTATCATCTGCCTGCCCTTCCTGACAGTCTGGACAATCTCTCCCCTTTGAATAAAAACATGTTGCGCTTCAGCAGCTAGATAGTCATCTCGGGTTCATTTTACAACTTCCTCATTGCCACCATTATGCTTTGTAATCCTAGAAACTAATTAAAGTAAAACACAGGAGCTGGGGATGTGTGTACTCAGTTTGTCTTCAGTGAGGCGCTCACATGATAGTGGCATAATGATGTATGCCATTCGCGTACTTCTTATATATAACCCATAATGAATTATGTGAACAAGCAGTGAATGATTAATCAAACAATATATTTACAATATTACTGAAATGTGAAACACACTACTCTTAATTTACACGTAAGATTATTTAGCCTGTAAGATTCAAGATTCAAGATTCAAAAAACTTTATTGTCATTCTAACCATACATCAGCTCTGCAGGGCAGAATGAGACAGTGTTTCTCAGGGACAGTGCAATCATAACATAACAAACGCAACACTAAATAATAAACATAACAATAAATAGTAAAACACAACAGCCACATGTCAGTTAAAATCAGTTATAACTGTCCAGTGCAAGTTAAAAGTGTCCAAAGCAGAGTCAGGTGGAGCAGCTATTTAGCAGTCTGACTGCCTGTGGGAGAAAGCGGTTTAATTTTTCTAAATTGCTAATTATTCTACTATTTTTTCAGGAATTGGAAAGTTTTAAATAGATTTCAATATTTTTGAATGTTCCTGAAAGATAGGAATATTTAAAATCATTGTCTTGACAGCTTTGTTAGTCCACTAAACCAGGAGGGATGGCTTAGTCACACAGTTTTATGTGAGGGAACTTACGCAGTTGGTAGAGGTGTATAAGATGATGAGAGGCATTGATCGTGTGAATAGTCAGAGACTTTTTCTCAGGGCTGAAATGGTTAACACGAGAGGGCACAGTTTTAAGGTGCTTGGAAGTAGGTACAGAGGAGACATCAGGGGGAAGTTTTTTATGCTGAGAGTGGTGAGTACGTGGAATAGACTGCCGGTGACGGTGGTGGAGGTGGATACAATAGGATCTTTTAGGAGGCTTCTGGATTGGTACATGGAGCTTAGAAAAATAGAGGGCTATGTGTAACCTTAAGTAATTTCTAAAGTATGTATATGTTTGGCACAGCATTGTGGGCTGAAGGGCCTGTACTGTGCTTTAGGTTTTATATGTTTCTATGTTTCTATCAGCTCTGTTGCAGCCATTCATCCAGTATGCTCTTTTCAAGAGATCTTCATTTGATGCTTTGCACACTGGCAGGGAATACATTTAAGGTAAGTGTGATGTTTTCAAAGAGGAAGCAAGCCGATTGCTACAACCACAAAGTCTGGCCCAATATGTCTTCCAGATTATTTACATATTTTAAATGTTTTAAATATTTCCAAATATAGACTATAGAATTAAGTATTAGCAGAAGAACGTAGTGATTAGCTGTTAGTAAGGCAGAATAAACACTTTAATTCAATGATTATCCTTTATTACAAAGTCAGTTACATGGCCGTGTTCCACTGAAGCTCGATCAGGTGGTTAATTTTAGATGTGTTAAGAAGAATGTGTATATATAGAACACTCCATTCAATTTAGTCTACAGCAGCCTGCTGCAAAAGATCTTTTCCTTGTTCTAACAAGATTGTCCTGAAAAATTGTATCTGCAATGCTCATGTTTGAAGTCAGACAGGAAATCTCAACTGTTCTACTATAAATATATCAATGCTTACGGTAAATTGTGATTCCACAGTACGCCTTCTCACTGAATCAATGTATAATTTATATATTTTTGTATCACTTAAGTACACCATCACAGTAAAATAATAGAGGATATGCAAGCTAAACCTGCTTGTTCCTGTTTTCCTACTGCAACTTGTAGTTCAAGCTGAAGATGAGCATTCACTTTCACTTGGAACTCACCTCCTGAAAGATGAGAAAAGGGATGTTTATTTATTTCTTATCAACTTAAACTTCTTGGCACATATGTGAGTACGTTACAGAAAGTCACAATATATACTGTTTCCTAATAACCAACCCTCCCTATGAGGGGAGTCACCTATGCAGTGAATCCGACATGCAGCCAGTTAAACTTTGAACCAATTCTTCACTGAATAAATATGGAATGTATTAGAAACCATGAAATTTATCTGAAAATGTGTTCCAAGTTACTTCAAATTGCGGGTCTTATCAAACCCCTGATGTCCAAGGCAGAGCTACTCTGATCAGGAAGCAACTGAAAACAAAATCACATAAGATGATAGTTGGATTGGTCCCCACTGCTCTACTGAGGTCTTGGAATTGGGAAGTGAGACAAGATGATGACAGGAACACACCAAATTTATCCTTTGGAGCCCAGAGGAACAATCTTCCTTCTTCTAGCACAAACTGAAAATTAAAAGATTGAAAAATACCTAATTTCTTTGGCCTCTTCTACCCCAAATTCTCCTTTCCTAGTGCTGGAAAACTCTTGCAGCTTACACTAGCACACCATGACATGAATGCTAAATGTGAAAAAACTGGAGGAAAAAATGAACACTAAAATCAGTCAGCAGTTTAGGCAGCATCTGTGGAAAGAGAAACAGAGTTAATCTTTCATGTCAAAGCCCTTTAATTATAACCAGAAACGTGAGAAAACATACTATGTTTAAGATGTGGAGAGGCGGATAGGCTATAAAGAATATCTGTGATAGGGCGAGGCCCAGGTTTGCCTGGTGCACATTGTATCTTGGGGCCTGGGTCTGTGTTGAGGATCCCAAGCGATCCCTTCCACCAATGCTGCCACCCCCAGGGGATCTGTTCTGCAAACGAGAAAGTCACTTTTAGATATTGTGATGGAGGAGTCTGGCATATTATTAGATGTGATTCCTTGAGCACAATTACATCCGGCTGTCGCTTAACCACTCTATGAGACAGTTCTTCCAACTTAAGTACCAAGCCCCGGAGTTTGTGAAGTTATTGCAATGTTGATTGGATAGGGAATATTTTTTTTTCCTGTCTGAGTTTGGTGCCCAGTTCAATGCCAGGTGGAGTACCTGATTTTATCTGAGCTCAGAATTAATGTAATGGTGATTGTACAGCTGAGTGAGTCATTTCACAGGGCATTAAAAAGTCGGCCAGATTGGGTAGGTCTCAGGTCAGACATGTGCCAGACCAGATAAGGATTGCAATTTTCCTCCTCTGGATACTGATGGGTTTTTATTACATTTTTGTGATCATCTTTATTAAATACTAATTGTTGCTTTTCCAACTTTCTGATTACGTAGCAGTTAGTGCAATGCTTTACAGCACCAGCTGTAAGATTGAGGGTATAATTCCTGCTGCAGTCAGTAAAGAGTTTGTATGTCCTCCCTGTTAGCTCATGGGTTTCACCTGGGTGTTCTGGCTTCCTCCCACATCCCAAAGTTGTATAGTTAGAGTACGCAGTCCTGTGTCATGCTCTTCACGATCCGATTTTTCATCAACAGCGTGCAGGTTAGTTCTCTTTTTAAAACTGAATCTTGACTTTCTATCTTTTTCTTTTCTTTATGCAGTCCGTTTATTTTTGTCTGCCTGACATGCTCTTCATATATGACTTACTTTGTTGCATTTTCTGCAAGTTTCACTTTTAAATCTGTATTTTTTTCATATATGTGAGCCCCTGCCACACAGTAACACAATATGTTCCACAGGGTGGTTTCTGTTTAGACATTGCAACTTTATTCATGCTCACTTTCATTCCTGACTGCCACTTAATTGCCTCTCTGTCTGTGGTTTCCATTGAAACAGCGATTTCTACTGCTCTTTTTGAAAGTAAGCTGTGCTTCAGTTAGGTGCCATTTTTGAATACTTTCTTTTAAGATTCCACAAACTAAACAATCTCTCAGTGTATCATTAAGCCCGTTACCAAACTGACAATGCTCAGACAATCTTTTCAGTTCAGCCACATATGCTGAAATGGACTCCACATCCTTTTGATTCTGCTTATGAAGCCTAAAGTGTTCTGCAATCAGCAATGGCTTCATTTCTAAGTGTTTCTGCATCACTTTTACAATAACTGCAAAGATGATTTCTAATGGTTTGGTTGGAGCAGTCAAACTTCAAAGCAAACTGTATGCCTTTAAACCTAATGCACTTAGCAAAATTGGCACTCACTTCTCTTTGGTTATTTCATTTGCTTCAAAAAACTGTTCCAATAGTTCAGTATACATGAGTCAATTACCCGTTGTGTAATCAAACTCATCAATTTTTCTGATGTAGCCAGCCATTTCTGATTTTTTAAATGATTATAATCACCCAGTACTCACTCTTTAGACCCTGACTTCTTCTGTTTATGGCCTTTTTAAAAAAAAGCTCAATCATGTCTCTTCTTCTGAAGACTGGCTCTCCAAGTGCTGGGCTGTTTCTTTTAAATTCGACTGTTCCTTGCACCTTTTTTATAGTTTTTATGTCTCGCTCCACTTTAACAGGTTGGTAGCCATCTTGCACTCATTTTAAAAACACCTCATTGCCAATGTTATGTTTTGTAACCTCAAAACATTAAATTAATTCAAGGAAACATGGAAGTCCGAAAATACGGGTGTAGTTTGAGTTTACTTTAAGTGAGACATGCATATTTCACGTGGTAGCATAATGATGTATGCAATTAATGTATTTTTGTGTACAAACCATAATGAATTATTTTAAGAAAGGAATATTTAATCAAACTATATATATGTATATCACTGATTCTTGAGACCGGTGAAAACATGTCCCACTAAGAAAAGTGCTAATTCCATTGAAAATGAATAACATTTTCTTATTTAAAATAATCAGGGTTGATCATCTGAGGGTCTTTTGCACAAATGCAACATTTTTCATATGTTTGTTTTTAATTTTATAAATTATATGATTATATGATAGTCCAGTACCTACAAAATCAGTTGTTCTCAGACAAGAGATTATCATTTCAATTTGATGAAAAAGTGTGAAAAAATCATTTAAAATGTATAATGTATATGCCAGATAAAAGAGCAGAGTGAAAAACCTCTTTAAAACTAAAAGCAGTTTCAACAATATTTACTCTTATTTTGTGGTCGCTTAAAATGTGTCCCAACTTTTTGTCAACACCATCAGATATTTATTTAAAGAAAGCAGTAAAATCAGGCAACCACATGGTTAACTATATGCCTGAGGACCCCCTTTCCACCCTCCACATCTGCTCAATGCAGCAAGGTCAAACAAGCTCCTGTAAGTTTGTTAGTTTTTCAATGATTTTTACATATTTATTGATGCTGCTACTGTCACAACCATGATGTGTCAACACTGTCTCTTTCGTATAGAAAGAATTATTTTAAGTTATGATGTAAATTTATGCATTCTAAGTAGAGGCCAGAGGCAGCCAGCAACAGAGGGAAAACAAGATGGCTCCTGTATACAGCTCACGCATGTCATGTAAAAAAAAATGCGTTTTGTCACCACCATCAGATGTCAACACTGTCAGGTTTCCTGTCTGACGGCGGTGACACATAGTGGAGGCTTGAATATAATTTATGATCACGATAAATAGTAATATGGTTTGTAATGTTTCATTAACCTTTTTATTTATAATATACATAATTTCCCCTTTATTTCTTCCACACACAGACCTACAATATTTCCTTGCTATATGTATCCCCAATGACTAAAACCATAAATGAATTTAGTTGCACCATTTCATAATCATTTTATAAAATGTCACCAAATTAAACATAATTAATTGCTCATACCCCATCTGTTATTTATTGATATACACACATTCTTTTTCTCTCTCCCCTTTTTCTCCCTCTGTCCCTCTCACTATACCCCTTGCCCATCCTCTGGGTTTCCCCCCCTCCGCCTTTTCCTTCTCCCTGGGCCTCCTGTCCCATGATCCTCTCATATCCCTTTTGCCAATCACCTGTCCAGCTCTTGGCTCCATCCCTCCCCCTCCTGTCTTCTCCTATCATTTTGGATCTCCCCCTCCCCCTCCCATTTTCATATCTCTTACTAGCTCTTCTTTCAGTTAGTCCTGACGAAGGGTCTCGGCCCGAAACGTCGACTGTACCTCTTCCTAGAGATGCTACCTGGTCTGCTGTGTTCACCAGCAACTTTTATGTGTGTTGCTTGAATTTCCAGCATCTGCAGAATTCCTCGTGTTTGCATAATTAAATTCATAGTAATTTTGCACAATTGCATAGTAATTCCATTAAATTCTGACCTTCCTTTTATGTATTTTAGGAAGTTATGGCTAGGCAGCAGCTATCAGTGGAGGAGTGAAGGAGAAGAAACAGGGAATACCAAAAAAAGTGGAGAGAGAAAATATATAGTGAGCCAGAGTTAAAGGAGGAATACCTGAGAAAGGAAAAGCAAAGATGGAAGAAGAGAGTAGAGGATGGGAAGATAAAAACTATCAGTGATGTGAATGAAAGGGAAAAGAGGAGTAAGAGAAAGGCATGGAAATGTAGACAGCAAGAGGCAACAGAGGCTAAGAAAAAGGGCCCAGAACGCTCAGAAACTCCCCAGATAGTCCATTGGATCAGACTATACAGGAGCCAGCTCACAGTAGGCAATCTATAGCAGGGGAAAGGAAAAGAAAGAAAACAAGAGCAAGATACTTGAGAGAGATGAAAGCTTTGAAAAATAAACTTCAAGAGATAATAAAAGATAGGTACAAACTGAAAAAGCGTTGGCGACGAGAGCAAACTAGAAATAAAATGCAAGAATCACCAAGAAAAAAAAACAGAGCAGATGCTACGGGGAAACAAACTCAAAACCCCCTCAATCAAGAAAACCCTGCTCTTCCACAACTGTCTCATTCAAGAATTTAATCAAAACAAAAATAATTTACAGTCGCCCCGAAAGTCTGCACAAAAATCAAAGAACTTGACTCTGTCAGGCGAGGTTCTAAAGAAATATCGCCTAATACACCAGGCAAAGCAGTCCGGGCTGTCGTACCACACACTGCGAAAGAGAAGTACTACTGACAAAAAACCCACTTACGTTCAAACAATAACCCCGATGGTTCAGGATTTCTACCATAATGCTACACGAATGATGACTGACAAACAGGACATGATGACATGGAAGAAAATAAAGCATCACAGAATGATTCTGACTGACACAATATTCAACCTCCACAGGGAGTTCATCAAAAAGGAACCAACTGTAAAACTCAGTTATTCATCCTTCTGTGCTTTACGTCCATTCTATGTCACAGCACCAAAACCATCAGATCGAAAGACATGCCAATGCCAATACCATGAAAATGCCAAGCTGATGTTTGAGGTCCTAAGAGCATATGGTATTGTTAAGTCTAGCAAATTGGAGGGTAGTTTTGAACTTGTGTGTTGTTCTCAGACAAGCGAGGCATGTCTTCTGCACCCCTGCACCCGGTGTCTCCACAAGCACACACTTGCCACCCCACAGCAAGAGTAGACCGATGTTAAGTGGCAGCAATAGCAATGAGTTCAGGACCAAACAGCAGATGGAATTCACTACAATACAAGACTTGTGAAGCACAATGGCACACTGGCAGAGCTCACCAAACTGTATGAAGACAAACTAAAGAGTGAAACAACAACATATGTGTGCTTGGTTCAGAACCAGTCCAGGGAATACAGGAACATGATACAGAACTGCAATGAAAGCACTGTAATTGTGCATGTGGACTTTTCTGAGGCATGGAAATGCAAATATAGTTCTGAGGTACAGTCATGCCATTTTGGTCAGAACCTCCCACAGCTCAATCTGTGCACTGGCATGTACTACACAAAAGAAGAGAAAGCAGGATTTTGTACAATATCAGAATCCAAGCGACAGGATGCTTCTGCCATTTGGACTCACATGGAACCAGTCCTCAGAGATATTCATTTAAAATTTCCAAAAGTTGATACCATTCAATTTTGGTCAGATGGCCCCAGCAGGCAGTACAAAAACAAAAATAACTTTTCTCTCCTCTGCAATGTCCCTCCAACACTGAGTTTCCAGAGAACAACCTGGAACTTCTTCGCTACTTCACATCGGAAGGGAGCTCCAGATGGCATTGGGAAAAAGGACTGCAGACAGCCTTGTACTACGGGGGAATGACATTGTGGATGGCAAGATCTTCCATGAGAAGAAGGTTTGATTCGAAGAAGGAGTCTGAGAGTCTGAGTGGGAGTGCCGAGAAAGACATTTTTGAAATTTTCGTTATTTTTTTTCTCCAACGGCGTTCTGAGAGGCGGGACTGCGCAGGCGTGTGACGTTGGGCAGTGCAGCGCGGCAGATTTAAAAGGGCAGACATCCTGCTTCGGGTTTGATTCGAAGAAGGAGTCTGAGAGTCTGAGTGGGAGTGCCGAGAAAGACATTTTTGAAATTTTCGTTTTTTTTTCCTCCAACGGCGTTCTGAGAGGCGGGACTGCGCAGGCGTGTGACGTCGGGCAGTGCAGCGCGGCAGATTTAAAAGGAACAGAGCCTCATAGGGTGGGCAGCGGAGTTTGCGGGTGGCAGAGTGAGCCAGGAGCGGAGTGAAGACTTAAGGGCTTCGGCTCAACGGGCTTAGGCGGAAACAGGCGAGGCGAGGGAGGTTTGGCATTCATTTTCATTTTCTGTTGTTATTTGAGGAGAGGGGCAGTATGAGTGTGAGGGCAGTTTGCTGTTCTCGGTGCCGGATGTGGGAGGCCCTGGAGTCTACAAGCCTCCCGGATGTCTACATCTGCGCCAAGTGCATCGATATGCAACTCCTTAGGGACCGCGTTACGGAACTGGAGCTGCAGCTCGATGACCTTCGTCTGGTCAGGGAGAGTGAGGAGGTGATAGAGAGGAGCTGCAGGCAGGTGGTCACGCCGGGGCCATGGGAGGCAGACAAGTGGGTCACGGTTAGGAGGGGGAAGGGGAAAGGTCAGGTAATAGGGAGTACCCCGGTGGCTGTGCCCCTTAACAACAGGTACTCCTGTTTGAGTACTGTTCGGGGGGACAGCTTACCCGGGAGAAGCGACAGTGGCCGTGCCTCCGGCCCTGTAGCTCAGAAGGGTAGGGCAAGGAAGAGGAGGGCAGTTGTGATAGGGGACTCGATAGTAAGGGGGTCAGATAGGCGATTCTGTGGACGCAGTCCAGAGACCCGGATGGTAGTTTGCCTCCCTGGTGCCAGGGTCCAGGATATTTCTGATCGTGTCCAAGATATCCTGAAGTGGGAGGGTGAGGAGCCAGAGGTCGTGGTACATATAGGTACCAATGACATAGGTAGGAAAAGGGATGAGGTCCTGAAAGGAGAATATAGGGGGCTAGGAAGGGAGTTGAGAAAAAGGACCGCAAAGGTAGTAATCTCGGGATTACTGCCTGTGCCACGCGACAGTGAGAGTAGGAATGCGATGAGGTGGAGGATAAATGCGTGGCTGAGGGCTTGGAGCAGGGGACAGGGATTCAAGTTTTTGGATCATTGGGACCTCTTTTGGCGCAGGCGTGACCTGTACAAAAAGGACGGGTTGCACTTGAATCCTAGGGAGACCAATATCTTGGCAGGGAGATTAGCGGGGGCTACTGAGGTGACTTTAAACTAGAATGGTTGGGGGGTGGGAATCAAATTAAAGAGGCTAGGCGTGAGGAGGTTAGTTCACTACAGGGGGATGGGAACCAGTGCAGAGAGGCAGAGGGGTGTAAAGTGAGGGTAGAAACAAAAAGTACTATGGAGAAAAGTAAAAGTGGCAGGCCGACAAATCCAGGGCAAACATTAAAAAGGGCCACTTTTCAGCATAATTGTATAAGGGCTAAGAGAGTTGTAAAGGAGCGCCTGAAGTCTTTGTGTGTCAATGCAAGGAGCATTCGTAATAAGGTGGATGAATTGAAAGTGCAGATTGTTATTAATGATTATGATATAGTTGGGATCACAGAGACATGGCTCCAGGGTGACCAGGGATGGGAGCTCAACGTTCAGGGATATTCAATATTCAGGAGGGATAGACATGAAGGAAGGGGAGGTGGGGTGGCGTTGCTGGTTAAAGAAGAGATTAACGCAATAGAAAGGAAGGCCATAAGCCGGGAAGATGTGGAATCGATATGGGTAGAGCTGCGTAACACTAAGGGGCAGAAGACACTGGTGGGAGTTGTGTACAGGCCACCTAACAGTAGTAGTGAGGTTGGAGATGGTATTAAACAGGAAATTAGAAATGTGTGCAATAAAGGAACAGCAGTTATAATGGGTGACTTCAATCTACATGTAGATTGGGTGAACCAAATTGGTAAAGGTGCTGAGGAAGAGGATTTCTTGGAATGTATGCGGGATGGTTTTTTGAACCAACATGTCGAGGAACCGACTAGAGAGCAGGCTATTCTGGACTGGGTTTTGAGCAATGAGGAAGGGTTAATTAGCAATCTTGTCGTGAGAGGCCCCTTGGGTAAGAGTGACCATAATATGGTGGAATTCTTCATTAAGATGGAGAGTGACATAGTTAATTCAGAAACAAAGGGTCTGAACTTAAAGAGGGGTAACTTTGAAGGTATGAGACGTGAATTAGCTAAGATAGACTGGCAAATGACACTTAAAGGATTGACAGTGGATATGCAATGGCAAGCATTTAAAGGTTGCATGGATGAACTGCAACAAATGTTCATCCCTGTTTGGCAAAAGAATAAATCAAGGAAGGTAGTGCACCCGTGGCTGACAAGAGAAATTAGGGATAGTATCAATTCCAAAGAAGCAGCATACAAATTAGCCAGAGAAAGTGGCTCACCTGAGGACTGGGAGAAATTCAGAGTTCAGCAGAGGAGGACAAAGGGCTTAATTAGGAAGGGGAAAAAAGATTATGAGAGGAAACTGGCAGGCAATATAAAAACGGACTGTAAAAGCTTTTATAGATATGTAAAATGGAAAAGACTGGTAAAGACAAATGTAGGTCCCCTGCAGACAGAAACAGGTGAATTGATTATGGGGAGCAAGGACATGGCAGACCAATTGAATAATTACTTTGGTTCTGTCTTCACTAAGGAGGACATAAATAATCTTCCAGAAATAGTAGGGGACAGAGGGTCCAGTGAGATGGAGGAACTGAGCGAAATACATGTTAGTAGGGAAGTGGTGTTCGGTAAATTGAAGGGATTGAAGGCAGATAAATCCCCAGGGCCAGATGGTCTGCATCCCAGGGTGCTTAAGGAAGTAGCCCAAGAAATAGTGGATGCATTAGTGATAATTTTTCAAAACTCGTTAGATTCTGGACTAGTTCCTGAGGATTGGAGGGTGGCTAATGTAACTCCACTTTTTAAAAAAGGAAGGAGAGAGAAACCGGGGAATTATAGACCGGTTAGCCTAACGTCGGTGGTGGGGAAACTGCTGGAGTCAGTTATCAAGGATGTGATAACAGCACATTTGGAAAGCGGTGAAATGATCGGACAAAGTCAGCATGGATTTGTGAAAGGAAAATCATGTCTGACGAATCTCATAGAATTCTTTGAGGATGTAACTAGTAGAGTGGATAGGGGAGAACCAGTGGATGTGGTATATTTGGATTTTCAGAAGGCTTTTGACAAGGTCCCACACAGGAGATTAGTGTGCAAACTTAAAGCACACGGTATTGGGGGTAAGGTATTGGTGTGGGTGGAGAGTTGGTTAGCAGACAGGAAGCAAAGAGTGGGAATAAATGGGACCTTTTCAGAATGGCAGGCGGTGACTAGTGGGGTACCGCAAGGCTCAGTGCTGGGACCCCAGTTGTTTACAATATATATTAATGACTTGGATGAGGGAATTAAATGCAGCATCTCCAAGTTTGCGGATGACACGAAGCTGGGTGGCAGTGTTAGCTGTGAGGAGGATGCTAAGAGGATGCAGGGTGACTTGGATAGGTTGGGTGAGTGGGCAAATTCATGGCAGATGCAATTTAATGTGGATAAATGTGAAGTTATCCACTTTGGTGGCAAAAATAGGAAAACAGATTATTATCTGAATGGTGGCCGATTAGGAAAAGGGGAGGTGCAATGTGACCTGGGTGTCATTATACACCAGTCATTGAAAGTGGGCATGCAGGTACAGCAGGCGGTGAAAAAGGCGAATGGTATGCTGGCATTTATAGCGAGAGGATTGGAGTACAGGAGCAGGGAGGTACTACTGCAGTTGTACAAGGCCTTGGTGAGACCACACCTGGAGTATTGTGTGCAGTTTTGGTCCCCTAATCTGAGGAAAGACATCCTTGCCATAGAGGGAGTACAAAGAAGGTTCACCAGATTGATTCCTGGGATGGCAGGACTTTCATATGAAGAAAGACTGGATGAACTGGGCTTGTACTCATTGGAATTTAGAAGATTGAGGGGGGATCTGATTGAAACGTATAAGATCCTAAAGGGATTGGACAGGCTAGATGCAGGAAGATTGTTCCCGATGTTGGGGAAGTCCAGAACAAGGGGTCACAGTTTGAGGATAGAGGGGAAGCCTTTTAGGACTGAGATTAGGAAAAACTTCTTCACACAGAGAGTGGTGAATCTGTGGAATTCTCTGCCACAGGAAACAGTTGAGGCCAGTTCATTGGCTATATTTAAGAGGGAGTTAGATATGGCCCTTGTGGCTACGGGGGTCAGGGGGTATGGAGGGAAGGCTGGGGTGGTGTTCTGAGTTGGATGATCAGCCATGATCATAATAAATGGCGGTGCAGGCTCGAAGGGCCGAATGGCCTACTCCTGCACCTATTTTCTATGTTTCTATGTTTCTAAGACTTTGCAGTACTCAGCTCTATCATATTGCTGAAAGTGACATGCAGACATATGATGCGCTCCTTTCTCAACCACTAAAACCTGTACCAGCAACAAGAAAAATCCATCAGGTCATACCTTACGGAAACAGCATCCATTGCAGATCATTGTCATGTTTCTGCAGTGAGCCACAGATGTCCCAGTGTTTCAGCCCAACAACATTTCAGTTGACTGAAAATACACATGCCAGGGTACAGGCTGAGGAGAATGATGGCTCTACCACAATGGGAAAGAACGGAGGGCCTTTGGCAATGCTGATAGAGGAAATGGAGCAGGAACCCCAGAGTGGTCCTGAGGGGACTACGACAGATATATCTGCTGGTGTCATTAATTGTGGAGATTGGCTTGCAGTCATTTATGACCAAAATTGGTGGTTCGCAGAGGATGTCACTGGATGCTCATCATCAAGATATTCAAGTGGAGTTTTTGCACCCTCATGGGCCCAACACGCACTTCCATCCGAAGCCAGGTGGAAAGGATATGTGCTTCATGCCAGTTGAAGATATTCTGGTCAAACTGATGGAGCCATCATCACCGGGTTGTGCAAGCAGGACGAGGGAGATCTACCACCTGTCTGAAGTCATGGACTTCATAGAGGAGGAGCATATTAATCGTCTACTTCCTGATAAAGATGACTGAACGTTTTCGAAGATTTTCAAGCCCAGAAATGGATGGAATTTTTTTTTAGTTCCTGGTGTGTTTTCTGATGTTCATGCTTAAACATTTGCAGTTGTACTGTAGTTTTTATTTTGCTGTTTACCGTTGTTAATATTTACAGAAGGATAAAATGTACATGACAAATTGTTAAACAGAGTTGTTGGGCGAGGAAGCATTGACTTGAGTGGTGAAAAGGCTGGAATTGTTTGTTGTAATTAGGCCACTGCCACCACCGTCAGGTCTCAGTCACCACCGTCAGATGGAACTTTCTTTGTTTTAAATTAATATGCTTACAACCTGTTCCTCTGAAACAGTTGATTTGTTAAAGTAATTGTCTCTTTAAAATTAAAAATGTGTTTTTATATCCAAATTTGTTATTTTGTATATTTAATGCTAATGATGAAAGTTGCATGATGTAAGAGTTTTTAAAGGAGTACACGTGAAATAGTATAAAAATGAACAAAAGTGAATATTCAACATTTAGCAGCATGTATGTGTACCTATGGTGTAGACACAATAATTTAAAAGCTCTAAATCTATATAAGGCTAAATAAATAGGAATAAGACTAAATAAATAGGAATAATGAGTTTTTTAATGTGTATGACTGTGTTGACAAAAACTAAGTAATGACAGGAAAAACATTTTATGAAAAAATTACAAAATCAGGAGGTTGCACTGAAATATTGCTTGATTGCTGAGACCTTGTTCTATAAACATATGTTTAGAATTCTTAACATTTAAAATTTTTTCTTTTCAAAATTAAAACCTGTTTTATCCAAATTCTGAAGAATCAGTGATATATATAATCGCTCAAACATCACTTAAACATTAAATACACAACAATTCTAAATTAGTTTTATTTGCTCCTTAGAACATTTTTCATTCATCCTTGGGTATGGCCATCATTTGTCCGGAGGGAATGTGGTGGTGAGTCACCTTCATAAACTACTAAACTACTAAATGAAGGAGTCCCATGCCACTAGCATGAAGGGCATTCCAGATTTTTTATCCAACATCTCCGACAGAATGGGGATTTTGGTCCAATTGAACCAGGTATGGAGGGAAACATGTAGGTGGTAGTATTCTTGTGTAGCTGCTGCCAATGCTGTTCTAGATGATAGAGATTGTAGGTTGCAAGGCGCCATTGAAGAAGACGTGAGGCATTACTGTGGTATGACTTTAAGATGGTAGATATTGCAGCAATATTGTGCTAGTTGGAGGGTTTCAGCGTTTAAAGTCAAGGATAGGGTGCCAATCAAGTGTGTTGTTTTGTTCTAGATGGTTGATGAATTTAATACAACATAAATTTTTCAAGACTCCCAATATGCCAGCTGTCAGAATGACAACAATAATAAATGCCTGCACTAATACATTAATTCTCCATTCTAGCCTCTTGACAAGTGAAGTTTTAGGTTGGTAGAAAAGCCTGTAAAATATATTCTTGTAGCATTTATTCTCCTTGTCATTCTGAGTGCAGACTGAGCAGACACACGATAAATGCATCAACACTAATGCAAATCTACCCAAATCTAATGTATTTTACATCCAGGCAATAAAATAGGCAGCACAAAATGCACTGTTATTCCCTTGGTATCTTGTAATAGCCATTGAGGATTTATATAAGTATTTGATTTTAATTGCCTACAGTTCTATTGGCACTTGTGTACTACAGACACTCTGGCAGTTGAGTCTTGAGACTGTTCACGTGTGCAACACTTTTATTGATGTGCGTATTTCTCAAAAATGCTCTATTTTTCTCACTATCTGCCTTAAATATTTTTGCATAGTGTGTCCACAGTGTTCTTTGTTAAGAGTCCATTAGTGGGAAAATTGTTAAATTTTATTGTTGAAAATTTGTTTCTTGTTTTCTACTGTATTTTTCTTCAATCATTATAACCTCAACACAGTACCACACAAAATTCTGTTTACTTAATATTTCATTTAGGTGAAAATATTATATGGTATATGAATAAATATAAACAAGTTCCATGCTATCCTTTAAATTAATTGACAGCATTTAATTCTTCTCTAGTTTGGTATGTAGTGAAGATATAGTTGGATGATATGATCTATTTCTTATTGTTATTTCAGGAATCTGTAACTAATGGTTGTGCAAAGTTTAATCTGCATTTAGTTTGACAAATGTTACAAAGTAGCAAGTTTTCAATTTCTGCAGTTCAGTTTTCAATAAGCAATATTTTTCTACATGTGTATTTGCCTTTCAACTGTGCAGATGGAGAACTCTAACCCAAACCATTCAGATGTACATTTGAAACCATCCTTCCGAATTACATGATCTATCTTGGAGAAATTTGTTTTGCATGTTGGGCTCCTTTTCCTGTGGTCAGTTTGGTGTTACTGCTAGATGGCACTTGGCTGCCTTCACTGGACAACACCCTTAGCTGTTGGAGGTCCGAATTATTCTGATGGTCAGGTATCATTGCAAACTTTTTAGTGAGTTGTCATCAGATGTTAGTCTCTGATAGTATCTCCTATTTCCAGTATCCCTACCATTGATTAAAAATACACTTGTATTTCTTTAAACAAGTACATATGTTTTTCTGGTCAGATTCTGTGGTCTAATCATTCAAAGCAAATTATATAAATTAGGGTACCCAAGCTTTTGGAAGCAACAATGAAGAAATTGCCAAGGCTGATGACATGTAGTTATCACAAGCTCTTGGCTTAAGTGCGATCTCATCACACCTTGCTCCTCATTCTATGGTGAGTAAGTCACTTACTCTTGACAGGTAAAGTTTGCTTTGTTCAGTCCACTCTTTGGCAGGTTCATCGCTGGTTTTCTTGTATCTGCTCAAGGTCTAACTATTCAGTCAAATAGGAACTTCAGTCACCAATTCCATGAATACTGTGATAGTCTTTGAATTTCCTTAAATGCTGCCAGAAGTTAAGAAAAACTTTTTATTCTACCTGAAATGCAAACATTTTGACTCAATGCCTTTAAATTAAATCTAGAAACATTACCTATTACTAATAACCTTTTCATGTTATCACACACAAAGTATGGATTATTCAGATTTCAATCTAAACTATTGGAGATTTAATGAGTTTGAAAAAAAATGTCAATTTATTGAATGATGCAGGTCAAATATTAGTTTGCAACTGCACTGTTTTTGATGACACCTTACTTTTGACAGTGTGCATAACTGCAATAAATGTGTTTTATCTGATGCAGTGAGGGACGATCTATGAAGCAGCTCAAATCAACAGAAACAAGGTTTTATTCTAGTCATTATTAGGTGAATGATTCATTTCTAAACAGATATATAACAAAATATAGTAGCAGGTAACATTTATAGAATCAGTTCAACAACCTTGTTAAGACTATTGAAGACCAAAAACACATAAGGTCGATTGAAACCTCATCAGATGCTGCAATATGGTTGAATTCTTTCATGTTTTTATGGAGCTGATTACCAGTTCCATTCTGGAAATGATTCTGGGTCATACTCTGCACGAGGTTGTATCTAGAATCTACTATAGATTTTGTGTAGGCTTGATAAGGCTCCAAGTATGACTTCTAGTCTTTACCTGTGGACTGACCTATTCTGATTCTCGCAGAGCAAAACTATTGCATGAACTATCTCTTTGTGAAACCACCACTTCTAAGCTGGTTGATGTAAGCATCAGATAAAGTGACAGACAGCCTTTAGAAAACAATATAGCAACTTTATTTCTTTTATTTCCAAGAGATAACATTATCCACATTTTATTGTTATATCCATTGAGAGAATCCAAGCAATTTTAAACATTCCCTCAAATCCACCCCCCCCCCCCAAGAAGAAATATTCAGCCTCAAGAAAGTCCAAATTTTTTTGGATTATTTATCTATGGAAATTTCCTTACACGACTGGGCAATTTTATAATGCAACACTGGACTCCATCGGCACTTATTGTCGGGGAGAAATCACAAAGAGACTGATGGAACAGCTTTCAGCAAGTTCAATTGCTATGTTCAGTAAACTTGGGAGTGCTGAACTTCTTAACACTCATGCATGTAAATGTTGGCTCAATAGACAATAGGTGCAGGAGTAGGCTATTCAGCCCTTCAAGCCAGCTCCGCCATTCACTGTGATCATGGCTGATCATCCACAATCAGTACCCTTTTCCTGCCTTCTCCCCATATCCCTTGACTCCACTATCATTAAGAGCTCTAACTAACTCTTTCTTGAAAGCATCCAGAGAATTGGCCTCCACTGCCTTCTGAGGCAGAGCATTCCACTGATCCACAACTCTCTGGATGAAAAAGTTTTTCCTCAACTCCATTCTAAATGGCCTACCCTTTATTCTCAAATTGTGGCCTCTGGTTTAGGACTCCTCCAACATCGGGAACATGTTTCCTGCCTCTAGCGTGTCCAATCCCTTAATAATCTTATATGTTTCAATCAGATCCCCTCTCATCCTTCTAAATTCCAGTGTATACAAGCCCAGTCGCTCCAATCTTTCAACATATGACAGCCCCACCATCCCGGGAATTAACCTTGTGAACCTATGCTGCACTCACTCAATAGCAAGAATGTCCTTCCTCAAATTTGGAGACCAAAACTGCACACAGTATTCCAGGTGTAGTCTCACCAGGGCCCTGTACAACTGCAGAAGGACCTCTTTGCTCCTATTCTCAACTCCCCTTGTTATGAAGGCCAACATGCCATTAGCTTTCTTCACTACCTGCTGTACCTGTGTGCTTACTTTCAGTGACTGATGAACAAGGACACCAAGATCTCGTTGTACTTCCCCTTTTCCTAACTTGACACCATTCAAATAGTAATCTGCCTTCCTGTTCTTGCCACCAAAGTGGATAACCTCACATTTATCCATATTAAACTGCATCTGCCATACATCTGCCCACTCACCCAACCTGTCCAAGTCATCCTGTGATATCTCAACATCCTCCACACATTTCACACTGCCACCCAGCTTTGTGTCATCTGCAAATTTGCTAATGTTACTTTTAATCCCTTCTGGCTGGGGATTTATTGGGGTTGCTGGACCAACCCTGTCCCACAGAGAAGTGACCATTTTATCCAGTGCCTGCCTCACTACCTCCTGCTAGATTCCCCGTAGCAGCACGTTGACTGTGTAGTGGGTTTAAGACTCAATGGGTTCTAACTGTTCTCCCTGCAGGTCTTGGGCAATCATACCATGGCACAAGGTGGGACTCTGGACATATCACCGTGGGTGGTGGCAAAGGCTGTACTGCCTACTCTTACAGGTAAAACCGAACAGGTCCTGTGACTCTGGACTTGGGGTTGTTGAGAAGAAGGCAATGTCAAGGTCTGCTAGCATACACCAAGGCTTCCCCTCCCTATCCCCAGGTCCTCAATAAGGGTCACCATATCCGGGACAGCCGCTGTGGGGGGGGCCGTGCATCTGTCTATAGATGATGGTCATGCGCCATGTGCTGCCCCGCCTTCCGCACAAGCCACATCGGGCTATTGTAGGGTGTTAACTAACTTGGCGGGCAGGATCACCTAAGGCTCCCACTTGGCCAATCCCATCAGTACCTTTGCCTGGGCCATCCTGAATGTAAAACAACCCCTACCCATCTGCAGGGACCTATGCCTCAGCACATTCATGCCCTGAATGCACTCAGGAGAGGCCGCCAGCAAGACAGTTATGGTTCTGGGCTGTCCTGGGCAGGTGACCACCTGCAAGGTAGTCTGCCGGGCAGGCAGAAGTGAGCCCCCTAACTTCTCTGTGGTAGCCCTCTAACGGCCCCCTTGCCTCTCTTTCCCTCCGCATGCGATGAAGGGTGGAAGTGGGAACCTCACCTCCCTGCTTCCCTGGGACCCCGGATCTGAGCAATGCCAAAAACATTTCCTTATGGGTCAAGAGGGCCACACGGGTTACGCGGTAGGCTCCACCCACTGGCTGCTTAGAAACATAGAAACCCTACAGCACAATACAGGCCCTTTGACCCACAAAGCTGTGCGGAACATGTCCTTACCTTAGAAATTGCCTAGGGTTACCCATAGCCCTCGATTTTTCTAAGCTCTGTGTACCTGTCCAGGAGTCTCTTAAAAAACCCTATCGTATCCACCTCCACCACCATTTCCAGCAGCCCATTCCACACTCTCACCACTCTCTGCATAAAAAAAAACTTACCCCTGACGTCTCCTCTGTACCTACTTCCAAGTACCTTAAAACTGTGCCCTCTCGTGTTAGCCATTTCAGCCCCGGGAAAAAGCCTCTGACTATCCACACAATCAATGCCTCTCATCATCTTGTACACCTCTATCAGGTCACCGCTCATCCTTCATTGTGCTGAGGAGAAAAGGCCGAGTTCACTCAACCTATTCTCATAAGGTATGCTCCCCAAACCAGGCAACATCCTTGTAAGTCTCCTCTGCACCCTTTCTATGGTTTGCACGTCCTTCCTGCAGTCTGGCGACCAGAACTGAGCACAGTACTCCAAGGTCCTATATAGCTGCAACATTACCTCTCGGCTCCTAAACTCAATCCCATGATTGATGAAGGCCAAAGTACCGTATGCCTTCTTAACCATAGAGTCGACCAGCAGACTGCTTGCTGAACTTGTGCACCTGACTACAGGGTCTTTCACTCATGTACTCTAATCACTCTAATAATCTGATAGTGGCATCCACTGTAACCCCTATCACAGGTCCCAATAAGGGCAACACCACCCCTTTTAAATGGGGAGCTGCTGCTTTAACTAAATATCACACCATGATTGAGATTAGCAATGACCCTCAGGTTGGTTGTCCCTGTCGTGATACGATCCCTGTGACCAAAGCCCACTAGTGAAGGCTCTGATCCCTTCCTCCACTGTGTTCCCCTCCTCCGATGCTTCAAATCCCACTCCAAGAGCGAGGATACCTGAACTAAACTGTTGCTGTGACAGTTCCATAGCGATTCATCACTCCTGTGGGGGAGTGGGTGGCACCCTCAGGGAGTTGTAAATGATGTGGTGGGACGACTGCACCCCCCACACAGGACACTCATCTTCCTGTCGGACAAACTCAGTCCGGCCCACCCTGTATCCTAGATCCTTGGCACCCACGTGGGCAGAGGCTCCATCTATACCTTTCTCCCAACTCCTCCAATTCCTTAGCAAAGAATACTGACGATAGTCATCTCAGTAAGATGCTCTGCGTTATCCCCCCTCAGGTCCCTCTCTCTGATGTTCCTCTCCCCCAGCCTGCTGCTTTTTCTCGGCCTGTGCCATGAAGGCTGGAAAGGCCATGGCCTGGATCATGCTGGGTCTGGGATCTCGTGGCCACTGGTCTGGACTGCACTGGCGTGGCTGCATGGGGGGAGGTGATCACTCAGAGGAGGCTCTCTTCCCCAACCCCCAGTCCAGGTGTCAGGGTCACCTCCCCACAACATCACGGCTCGGACCCTATGAAGGTCCGGTAGGCAGTTAGCCATGTGGGCAGCCTCTAACTGCTGCACCTTTCCTAGTTGACAGGTAACCTCTGTACTCCTAACTCTTTAGCCTGAGTCTGTGCTGACCCACCAGCCTCCCCATGGAAATAATCGCTGATTTAGCACTTCCACATTATTTCTCAAACTATCTGTCTTTCTCCTTCTGTGAGATCGTTGCACACTACTGCTTAACTATGGCTGCCAGCAGCCAGAACACACCCCATCCTCAGGGAATCGAATTGAACTGAATTGACTTTATTTCGTACATCCTTCATATACGTGAGAAGTAAAAATCTTTATGTTATGTCTCTGTCTAAAGGTGTAAGTCTATAGTAATTTGTTATAAATAATATGTACAACAGGACAGTCAATATAGCATAGAAATACAATTGTATCAGCATGAATTAATCAGTCTGATGGCCTGGTGGAAGAAGACTGTTGGTCCTGGCTTTTATGCTGAGGTACCATTTCCTGGATGGTAGCAGCTGGAACAGTTTGTGGTTGGGGTGAATCACATCCCCAATGATCCTTTGGGCCCTTTTTTATGCACCTGTCTCCATTAGTGTCCTGAATAGTGGGAAGTTCACATCTATAGATGCGCTGGGCTGTCTGCACCACTCTCTGCAGAGTCCTGCGACTGAGGGAAGTACAGTTCCCATACCAGGCAGTGATACAGCCAGTCAGCCGAACCCTATCTCATTAAGTACAGACACGATGTGGTGTCCCGTTCTCACCCTGCAGGAGTCCAGCTTGGATTGCTGTATTGTGGCCTGCCAAAAGGTTGGAGAGACTCCCAAATCCAGCACTGTTGTTGGTCCACCCTGGGACTCGGCAATCCTCACACGAGGGGTTCTCTGTCTTATTATGGCCTTTGAACACAATAATTTTCTGTTTAATCACCGAACCTTGTTCGCAGCACCAATTGTTGTGTGAAAGCAACTTTGCAGGTTTGGTGAGTGGGAACTGAGGACACTCACTACCAGTAAGTAAGTTAATTATTTATTTACAGGACAAGACAGACACTAAACATTCAGTAAACCCTTCAAGTTACACCCAGTTACAAATAAGACTATGATTAAAGGCATCTGTTAGTCTTGCGAGACCATGGATCTGCGCCTGGAAAGTCTTCACTCTCCAGGGCGCAGGCCTGGGCAAGGTTGTATGGAAGACTAGCAGTTGCCCATGCTGCAAGTCTCCCCTCTCCACAACACCAATGTTGTCCAAGGGAAGGGCATTAGGACCCATACAGCTTGGCACCAGTGTCGTCACAGATCAATGTGTGATTAGGTGCCTTGCTCAAGGACACAACATGTTTCCTCGGCTGGAGCTCGAACCCACAACCTTCAGGTCGCTAGTCCAATGCCTTAACCACTTGGCCACGTGCATATAGGAGCAGAAGTAGGCCATTCAGCCCATTGAGTCTGCACCATTCAATCACGGGCTGATCCAATTCTTCCAGTCATCCCCACTCCCCTGCTTTCACCCATACCCTTTGATGCCCTGGCTAATCAAGAACCTATCTATCTCTGCCTTAAATACACCCAAAGACTTGGCCTCCACAGCCACTCGTGGTAACAAATTCCACAGATTTACCACCCTCTGACTAAATACTTACCTAAAATGTGCATTCAGACCTTCTCTCACTGCAGCACACTTCCACTGTTCCTGAGGCATTGGTTGTGACCTCCAGTCCATCAGCTGAGCCCTTTAAGCAAAAGAAACCATGTGCTTTCAGTGTGCTAGATTTACCAGGGGTGATTGATAAGTTCGTGGCCTAAGGTAGAAGGAGATGAGTTATTAAATTCAAACTTTCTGCATAATCACTCAAAGAGTTGAACTGCACGTGCATGTAACGAGAGCTGTACAACTCATCTCCTTCTACCTTAGGCCACAAACTTATCAATCACCCCTGCTGTGGACCACTTTCTGGAGGTCCAAGACGCCGACTTCTACAAATAAGGGATCCGTATGCTCCACGACTGCTGGATCAAGTGTGTACATGTAGGAGGGGATTATGTTGAAAAATAAATGTGCTAGGTTTTCTAAAATTGACTCCTTCTACCTTAGGCCACGAACTTATCAATCACCCCTCATATTCTCTAATGGCACTGTGGTGACAAAAAGCAGCCAGTGGAAGGGCTGTTAAGCTTCTTAAATGGGCCAATCCTGAGCTAGCATAGGGGAACAGCTTTCAATGAACAGGTAAGACTGGCAACCTACTGCAATGTCTCGGATCGCAAGACCCTGCAGCGGATAGTGAGATCAGCTGAGAAAATCATCGGGGTCTCTCTTCCCGCCATTACAGACATTTACACCATACACTGCACCGTAAAGCCAACAGTATTGTGAAGGACCCAAGCACCCCTCATACAAACTCTTCTCTCTCCTGCCATCTGGCAAAAGGTACCGAAGCATTTGGGCTCTCACGGCCAGACTGTGCAACAGTTTCTTCCCCCAAGCCATCAGACCCCTTAATACCCCGAGTCTAGACTGACATCTACATCATTTATTATTATATTGTAATTTGTCCTCTACTGTGCCTATTGTCTTGTTTATTATTTATTGTACTGCCCTGCACTGTTTTGTGCACTTTATGTAGTCCTGTGTAGGTCTGTAGTCCAGTGTAGTTTTTGTGTTGTTTTACGTAGTCTAGTGTAGCCTTGTGTTGTCTCACTTAGTCTAGTGTAGTTTTGTGCTGTCTCATGTAGCACCATGGTCCTGGAGGAATGTTGTTTCATTTTTACTGTGTACTGTACCAGCAGTTTATGGTCGAAATGACAATAAAAAGCGACTTGACATGTCTTATTACTTAGCATAAATATATCAGTCCCTACTGTCCCCCATTGTTACTTTTGGCTTCATCAGACTTGGGCATTTTAATAATGATCTATAAATGTTACATCCTCCATGTGAAATACTTGACCTTGCTAAGAAATCTATATACAAATACACTTAATAATTTTCTTCATTTAGCAAACCAGGATTTATTTTAGGGCTTAGACACCAATGCCCTTGAATGGAAAAACTAAAAAAAAAGTAGTGGATTTGGCCCAGTCCATCACAGGTAAAGCCCTCTCCACCTCTGAGCACATCTAAATGGGGCACTGTCGCGGGAAAGCAGCATCCATCATTAAGAAGCCCCATCATCTAGGCCATGCTTTCTTCTTGCTGCTGCCATCATGGAGAAGGTACAAGAACCTCAAGGTCTGCACCACCATAGCCAGGAACATTTATTACCCGTCAACCATCAGGCTCTTGAACCAGGGAGGATAACTTCACTTGCCCCATCACTGAACTGTTCCCACAACACTCGGACTCTCTTTCAAGGACTCTTTATCTCATATTCTTGATATTTATTGCTTATCTATTATTATTATTCTTTTTGTATGTGCGCAGTTTGTTGCCTTTAGCACAATTGCTGTTTGTCCATCCTGCTGGGCGAGGTCTTTCAGTAATTCATTTGTGTTTCTTGTATTTAATGTGCCTGCTTGCAAGAAAATGAATTTCAGGGGTATATATGATGATATATATGTACTTTGGTCATAAATTTACTTGGAATTTTGAACTACTGAAACAAGATGAGAGTCAGTCAGGCCATTCCTATTCTCAGTAATCTATTTTATCTTAAACAATTCTAACTACAAATTATTGTCCAGCATGTATATGAAATAAATAGCTCTAATTAAAAAACAGATCTTTATAGATATTAGGGGAGGGAAAAGCCTCAACTACTTAAAAAAACAATAATTAATATCAGTTTTTGCATTCATTTAAAAAACCATGAACAGAAAAGTTCATGCCACTCTCTCTCCAGCATCTGCAGTCTCTTGTGTGTCCTTAATAATTACCAAAACAGCAGCCAGCAAATTTCCTAAACTGCTCACATTTTTTAATTGACAGCCTCATGTCAATTAATGTTTGAAATTTTACTTCTGGAGCTATATGGTAAATAGTTGTCAGAACAGAAAATAAATCACAGAAAGTAAGTGTTCAGTGGAAAAAAAGTCACAAAGTTGACTTATTCTTCCAACAATTTTTCCTGTGTGGGTATCTTGACTCTGATTTCAATTATATTCTTCTGTTTTCAAGCTTGTAATTGTTTTTGTTTATTGTGGGGAACTAGTCACATTAAGTTCAGTGTCTACTCTGATTCTGCTTTAATTCTGTCCATACCACACTTCAGCTACTTTTACATAAATAATTTCTACCTCAACTAAACATATCCTTTTTGTTCTCATGCTGCGTATGCTCAGACTTTGATCTATTCTCCCGTGGGTATACACAGATGTTAACCTTTTTTGTCCTCTTCCAGCTGCCACTGCCTTCTGCCAGCCCAATGTCTAAATTCAGCATAATCTCCCTCTCTACCTTCCCTCAACCCCCCAGCCAAGATCAGCTTCCCCAGCCCCGTTCCTAGCTCCAGCTTTCTGGCTCCCATTCTCTCTTAGCAAAATAAGAATCACAACACAGTAACAGGCCCTACAGTTCACCATATCCATGTTGGCCATTAAATCCTATCTATAATAATCATATTTACCTTCGATTTCTCAAACTTCCAGTAGTGCCTCCTCCCACCCCTTCACCATTTCCCATCTCTCATGTTATCTCCTTGCCCACCCATTGTCTCCTCTGGTATTTCTTTTTTCCATGTCCTTTTGTCTCTTTCACCAATCAACTTCCTAGCTCTTTGCTTCATCCCTCCCCCCTCCAAGTTTCACCTATCGCCTGGTGTTTCCCTCTCCCCTCCCCCCACCTTTCTAATCTACTCCTCAGCTTTTTTCTCCAGTCCTGCCGAAATGTTTCAGCCTGAAACGTCAACAGTACTTTTTTCCATAGATACTGCCTGACCAGCTGAGTTCCTCCAGCATCTTGTGTGTGTTGCTCAGATTTCCAGCATCTGCAGATTTTCTCTTCTTCCCTATTTACCAGTACTTGGTCCATAGCATACAATGCCTGGGCATTGCAAGGGTCAAAATAGTCTTGTACCCAGTGATACATGCCAGCATTTGTCATATACTTTTCAGTGATCTGAAAATAAGCCCAAGATTTAATCAGCAAAGGAAACTGCTGTAAATGTTAAAAAAGATTAATAGACATACACAAGAGAAGGAAAAGCTACAATAAAGGATGAGACCATTAATGAAAGAAAGCAGTATGTTAACTTAAAATGATGTTCACAATCATTCCAATCAAATTTATATCATTGAGGCTACGCACAAAACAAAAACACATAATTAAGGCTCTTCTTGCAAAAATGCCATCCCCTTCTCACAACTTGCAAAAATGCCATCCCCTTCTTGCAATTCCTCCGTCTCTGCTGCATCTGCTCTCAGAATGAGGCTTTTCATTCCAGGACGAGGGAGATGTCCTCCTTTTTTAAAGAAAGGGGCTTCCCTTCCTCCACCATCAACTCTGCTCTCAAACGCATCTCCCCCATTTCACGCACGCAGATCTGCTCTCACTCCATCCTCCCGCCACCCCACTAGGAATAGGGTTTCCCTGGTCCTCACCTACCACCCCACCACCTCCGGGTCCAACATATTATTCTCCGTAACTTCCGCCACCTCCAACGGGATCCCACCACTAAGCACATCTTTCCTTCCCTGCCTTTCTGCTTTCTGCAGGGATCGCTCCCTACGTGAGTCCCTTGTCCATTCGTCCCCCCCATCCCTCCCCACTGATCTCCCTCCTGGCACTTATCCTTGTAAGCGGAACAAGTGCTACACATGCCCTTACACTTCCTCCCTTACCATCATTCAGGGCCCCAGACAGTCCTTCCAGGTGAGGTGACACTTCACCTGTGAGTTGGCTGGGGTGATATACTGCGTCCGGTGCTCCCAGAGTGGCCTTCTATATATTGGAGAGACCCAACGCAGACAGGGAGATCATTTTGCTGAACACCTACGCTCTGTCCGCCAGAGAAAGCAGGATCTCCCAGTGGCCACACATTTTAATTCCACATCCCATTCCTATTCCGACATGTCTATCCACGGCTTCCTCTACTGTAAAGATGAAGCCACACTCAGGTTGGAGGAACAACACCTTATATTCCGTCTGGGTAACCTCCAACCTGATGGCATGAACATTGACTTCTCTAACTTCCGCTAATGCCCCACCTCCCCCTCGTACCCCATCTGTTACTTATTTTTATACACACATTCTTTCTCTCACTCTCCTTTTTCTCCCTCTGTCCCTCTGACTATACCCCTTGCTCGTCCTCTGGGTTTTCCCCCCTCCCCCTTTTCCTTCTCCCTAGGCCTCCTGTCCCATGATCCTCTCATATCCCTTTTGCTAATCATCTGTCCAGCTCTTGGCTCCATCCCTCCCCCTCCTGTCTTCTCCTATCATTTTGGATCTCCCCCTCCCCCTCCCACTTTCGAATCTCTTACTAACTCTTCCTTCAGTTAGTCCTGACGAAGGGTCTCGGCCTGAAACGTCGACTGTACCTCTTCCTAGAGAAGCTGCCTGGCCTGCTGCATTCACCAGCAACTTTGATGTGTGTTAATTAAGGCTCTATATTATATGTAAATTAATGAAGTATTATTCTGAATCTAAAATGCATTTCTCTTTTAGGAAGGAAAATCATTCGTTTTTTCCAGCAACAACATTAGATAATTGTCTCAAATGCTTCAATGTAAAATGCTAATGATTATGCTTGCACTAACCATGTAGATAGATATAGTGATCAAATTCTATTTGGTAGAAACTGAAGCTGAAATACTTGGAAGTTGGAGTGATTCGTGCAAAATATACAGGGTTTGTTTCTGCAGTAGATTCAGTTCAGAAGCTGGAAATTCAGGATATGCGTGAAATGCTGTGAGGGCTATCAAATAAATTGGCACAGTGGCAACTCTTAGCAATTAGCATTCCTATGCTCAGGCTTTAAATGGTAAATTGATGCAGTGAAAAGCTTGCCTTGCTCATATAGATCAATTCATTCCAACAGTGCACTAAGGTAGTACAAGGTAATACAATAAATTGTTTTAACAACAATAATAGCAAATGCCGCAGGTATACTGTATGTGAGGAGATCCTAGTAGGTAATGCATTTTTCCAAGCATATTCCTAGCTTCTGGGGTTTGCCTGAACCCGCCAAGTGTGCTGGAGCAAGTCAAGCTTCACCAATAATAGAGGAACCTTGAGATGCAAGTCTAAAGCTCCCTGAAAATTGTAGATATGGTGGTAGAGAAGGCGTATGGTATACTCATCTTTACTGGTTGGGGCGGTGGTTAGAAAAATTGGGACATCATTTTGCGGATGTCTAAAACTTTGGTTAGGCCACAATTTGACTATGTGTGCAGTTCTGGTTGCGACATTTTCAGGAAGGATATAGAGGCTTTGGAGAGAGTGAAAAAGAGGTTCACCAGCACTTAGCCTGGTTTAGAGAATGTTAGCTAAGGAGAGTTAAGTCAAACTCTGATTCAATTTTCTCTGGAGTGTCGGAGGCTGAGCAGCGACCTGATAGAAGTATATATATTAATTAGGAGCATAAATGCGGTATTTAGTCCACATTTATTCCAACATGGAAATGGTAATATACTAGAGGACCCAGATTTGAGATGAGACGTGGAAAGTTTAACTGAGATTTGTGAGGCAAAGTTTCTCACACAGTGAACGTTATGCACCGGGAATGCACTTCCATGGTAGGTGATGGAAGGATGTATGATAGCAACATTAAACAGGCATAACCAGGCACATGAACAGGCAGAGCATTGAGGGAAATTGATCATATGCAGCCAGATGGGTTATTTTAAGTTGGTGTCATGGAGAGTACAGACATCATGAACTCTGTATGCAACACATTCCAACTATCACTCAAAGGAAGTTTCTTCATTTGCATAAGAAATTATCCCAAACTATGGTTAATTTACAAGCTATCCATTAAATATTGGTTTAACTTTAGAACATCTAACCTGCAAACTATTACTAGAATTTTCTTTTTTTTTTAATTTCATATATCTGAGTTTATTAGCATTCAGGAAGGTTGTTGAATGAATTTTACACGAGCGATAATTCAAATGTTTATCATTTCCAAAGGCTGCTGGCTTTAGAATCAGACATGATGACACCATCTTTACAATTTATGAAATGTACGGTATTTGTTTTTGTGAATCCTTGATAACAGTAACACCAGAGAGATTCAAAGAATATAATTACATTCTACCTGTAGCCCCTCTTGAGTTTATTTAATAGCTTCCTCAGCACCTCCTGTCAGCTCACGGCGGTTTGAAAATTTTGTTGGAGTCCCCTACTTTCTTATAATACACAGGATTAGAGATTTTTGTCAATTTTTAGTCCACTTGCTGAGGGTTAATTACATGTTAAACTTTATATTTCATTTTTTTATGGAGATCACTTGCTTCTTGGTAATCTAATATAGAAATTAGTCTGGGAGACTGACCTCTTCAAATTATTGAGAGTTTTTCCATCAGGAAGTCTGGTGCTGCCCATTCTAAGATGCTGGTACATTTAGCTTGTGCTAAGCATCAGTTCAACACTATCTTTCTTATTTTGTGAAAATTAGTCTTGTGTGCAATACAGCTCTAATTGCACTGATATAATTTAATACAGTATGTGGATTGGTATATTTGTTTTATGTTAGTCATCCATATATTCTTAGATATGGATGCTCCCAAATGGCATTCAGTTTAAGGGATTATTTCTTTTCTTTTTACCTGCATTTTTGCAGTACCGCATTGTAACAGGGCAGAAAAATTCAGAATGAAAATCCTGCCAAATTTTCCTTTCTTGGAGAGACTGTTCTTCTTTGCCAGATCCTGTTTCCTAACAACTCAAATGAGATCATCAATTTGACATTTAAGAAAAAATTGAATGCAATTAGCTGCAGTTGAATTGCTCAGAATCTGGTGCTTTATGCCATCTGGCCACCTTTACTTACTTTAAGTTAACAATTGAAAGCTTCTTTGAAAAAATAAACAAAATCCCAAATTAATTGAATTTTTATTTAGTCTTGATGAATGAAATCTATTTAGATATAGAGTCATAGAGAAGTGCTGCACAGAAACAGGCCCTTTCGCTCATCAAGTCTGAGTCAAATGATTTAAACTGCCTACTCCCATCCACTTGCACCAGGCCCTTCGATACACTTACCGTCCATGTACCTATCCAAACCTTAATGCTGAAATCGAGCTCGTATGCACCACTTGGACTGGCAGCACGTTCCACACTCTCACCACCCTCTGAGTGAAGAAGTTTCCCCTCATGTTCCCCTTAAATTTTTCACCTTTCACACTTAACCCATGACCTCTGGTTGTAGTTCCACTCAATCTCAGTGGAAAAAGCTTGCATGCATTTACCGTATCTATACCCCTTATAATTTTGTATACCTCTATCAAATCACTTCTCTATCTTCCACATTCCAATGAATAAAGTCTTAGCCTATTCAGTTTTTCCTGATAACTTAAACCTCCAGACCCAGCAACATCTTTGTAAAATCTCTCTATACTCTTTTCCTGTAGATAGATGGCCAAAACTGCACACAATAGTCCAAATCAGGCCTCACCAATGTCTTAAAAACGCAAACACGAGGAAATCTGCAGATGCTGGAAATTCAAGCAACACACACAGAATGCTGGTGGAACGCAGCAGGCCAGGCAGCTTCTATAGGAAGAGGTACAGTCAATGTTTCAGGCCGAGACCCTTTGTCAGGACTAATTGAAAGAAGAGATAGTAAGAGATTTGAAAGTGGGAGGGGGAGGGGGAGGGGGAGATCCGAAATGATAGGAGGAGACAGGAGGAGGAGGGCTGGAGCTAAGAGCAGGAAAGTTTATTGGCAAAAGGGATACAAGGCTGGAGAAGGGAGAGGATCATGGGATGGGAGGAGAGGAGCACCAGAGGAAGATGGAGAGCAGGCAAGGAGTTAAAGTGAGAGGGACAGAGGGAGAAAAAAGAGAGTGAGAAAGAAGGGGGGAAAAAACAATAAATAAATAAGAGATGGGCTAAGAAGGGGAGGAGGGGCATTAACAGAAGTTAGAGAAGTCAATGTTCGTGCCATCAGGTTGGAGCTACACAGACCGAATATAAGGTGTTCCTTCAACCTGAATGTGGCTTCATCTTGACAGTAGAGGAGGCCATGGATAGACATATCAGAATGGGAATGGGATGTGGAATTAAAATGTGTGACCACTGGGAGATCCTGCTTTCTCTGGTGCACAGAGCGTAGGTGTTCAGCGAAATGATCTCCCAGTCTGCGTCGGGTCTCACCAATATATAGAGCCACATCACATCACATCACATCCTATCTCCTGTACTTTACAAATCAAAGTCCAATATGACAAAGGGTTTCTTTACAACCCTATCTACCCATGTTGTTGCTTTTAATTATGGACCTGCCTTCCCAGATCCCTTTGTTCTACTGCACTCATGAGAAATGTAATGAAAATGGCACTACAAGTGGATAGATAATGAAAGAAGGCATTTGGCTGGGCTGTGGATATGAGATAAAAGTCAAAATGTAGTATTGCAGCTGTACAAAACATTGATTAGACTGCACATGAGAGCATTAGATATAGTTCTGGTCTCCAAAGTACAGGAAAGATGTGGTAGCAATAATGAATACAGGACAGAAGGCTGTAGTAATAAGGAGAGATTGGATAGGCTGGGTTTATTCTCTGTGAAAAATAATATGCTGGGGGATAACAGTACTGAGGTTTGTAAAATTATGAGGGACACATATAGGATAGATGCTCTATGGCAGCAGAACTCCGAGCTCAGGACCCAGGTTTAAGATGGGAAGGAGGAAATTTGCAGATTTGAGAAGCAAGTTTCTTACAGAGGGTGGTGATTACTTGAAACGAGCTTGCCAGAGGTGGTAGAAACAGATACAATTACAACACTTACAAGGTATTTGGTCTGTATTTAGCTGGGAAAGGCATAGTTGGATTTGGGCTCATGCATGCAGAAAGGATGGGCATTATGTTTCTACACTACCAATCTAATATTTTATTTTGGTTTCCAGTACTGTGATAGGCCTGATCAATGTTCACATAGTTGGTGGTTTTGTTCATCCCTACACAATGCTCATGCGCTGTCTCATATAGTGGAGTGGTTCATAAGTAGCAACTAATCCTCAGACAGCAGACATTCTCTTATGAAAATTAAGGTAAAAATATGAATTAAAATGCAGACAAAAAATCCCATGGAAATTGGCAATCCCAACCAAATTGCTATGAATAAAACTGGGCCCAGGGACAAAGTGGGCTGAGTCCAGCAGCTATTGCATTTGAACTCAAGTGCAACTTATATTTGACACTGAGAATGCAGAAATGTAAGATGTGCTGAATAATACAGTGCAGTAGTTACTGCAAACCTGCTGCTAAGAGAGAAACACAATTCAGCCTATGTCTGCAGATTTATGAAACCATAGTTCATTGAAAAGTTCAACACACCACTGTGGACCAACTATAAATTTGTTGTTTTAATGTTTTCCATTCTAAAGAGTAATGAGAAGGAAATAAAATGCAATTAAAAGTTAGTTAACGACTTTATTTAAAGTCGGTAAAGTTATATCAGATTTCCACATTAAATATTAAACAAGTAACTTTGAAATAATTGCCATACAATAAATGTGTTTTAATTTGTTATTTCTAAATCATTGTCATTGAAGTATTTTTGCAGTGGCAATTTTTAATTTGATAATCTATCACTTGATAATTACTGTTGATATATCACCTTTCCAGATGCTATGCTATATAGTAAAGACATATTGCATAGGCAATATTGGATTAATTTCTTGATAATCAATTTCTAACAAAACTGAGTGCCATTCAGGAACTACTGGAAATCAGAATAATGGTTAATTTAGAAAAAGGAGTTTTAAAAAATATCAATAGCTATTGCTGAAGTGTTCATAAATCATTTTATAAAATAATTCAATAGTGCAGGTAATATTATGAAAAGCCATGGGGAGCAATGGGAGTATGGGACATCAACTGTAGATCAGTGAAATCAATCTGCAGTGAGTTATTAGTTTGTGGGTAAACCTCCACTTAAGATACTTGAGCAAAATTGTTTGGACTAATAATTCTGTATAACGCAAAGGGAGTGTTCTGTTGGGGAATCAGTCGCCTGTTTCAAAGGAGAGCAGTAGAGTAATTCTTCGGTGCTCTGGGCCAATATTTATCAACCAACAGCACTTGAATAGATTATTTGATCATTATTTTGTTTGCTAGAGTTTGCTAAACAGAAATTAGGTGCTGCCAGAATATTTTTTTAAACCCACTTTCTTATTGGCTGCATTTTTTCATTTGAACACACTGAGGCTCTGAATGGTACTCAGTATCACATTTATAATTCTTTATTCTAATCGTGGTTTATTTTTACAGTTCCCAGCTGTGAACAAACTGGAGTACTGTTTTTTTAATTAAAACTTTCAGTTATTCCAAGTGAGATTATTTTTCTAGACATCTTTGTGGTTACTTCTGTGGTTAATATTATCATAAGCATGGCAAATGATAAACTGTAAATGAAAACAATAAATGCAGATTGAGCAGGAAGAGAAAGAGAATTATTAATATTTCACATCAAAGACCCGTTTGGCAGAAGAATGTCACCGAGTGCTTCAACCATTTTCTGTTTTTATTTCAGATTTCTAGCATCTGCTAGTTTTCAATTACAAAGGTGACTTGCCACAAATCTTGTGATTACTATAATTTATTGTGTCAAATAATGCTGGATATCATTACTTTCCTAAACAAGTCCATTTTGCCATCAAACCATCACAGCACAGTATATGATTGTATTACATACTTGAAATATTGCTTTGTTCTGCAGGTTCAGATTCAATGTTGTAATTTTAAAATATAGGTGTTGTGGTACAATTACATACACTTTTAGAACTACTATGTGTAGTAAATTCTGATCACTTGCTATCTGACCATAGGGATATTCTGATGAGTGGGCATCTGGCTCACCACATGATCGTTATGTTTCCCCATTCTCTTACCAAAGCCTCCCTGTCCACTTGCTGGGGCCACAGCTAACATGATTTATTCCACTCATTGATTATAATTCCTTAAATAAACAATTCAAAATACAGTTATTTCTTAATTTACACAAGTGACTAATTCCCAGAAATAATTTGTTAATTTTCTGAATCAAAGACTGGTTGAAGTGCCTATTGGGAATTTTGGTACATCGTACTCCTATAGGGAAAGTGAGAAAATTACCTTGGTAAATCAACAATACTTACCCTATCGAAGAGACGATGATGTTAAGGTGAACATTTTTGTAAATTAAATGTTCACAAATTGAGGGCATCTTTAGATGATTTTAAATATTTTATACATATTTGCCCTTTCACTTTTGACCTTAATCACAGATGTATGTTCTAACTTTTAACTCAATCTGTAAAAGACTCGATAATAACAGATACAATTTGTACTTTATGCTTCACAGGTTTAAATTTTCCAAGGCAGTAAATACTAAGAAATACAAAATGTGTCAGGAAAAATAAAGCTGTACTCTCATATGTGGATTGCTCTGTCCGTGGAAGTCAAAGTCAGCTTGACTCTCAATTCCACGCCAGGTATCTGTAGCAGATCTCAGCAATCTTTCTCAATGGTCACAGCATTCACAAAGAAATCAATTCATATACAGTGGAACTCTGACAATCTGCTACAATATTTAGAAATAGCCCTCAGGTGCAGACTGATGCATAGTAGAAGTGAGTGTACCAGCTTGCAGGGAAATCAATGCAGAATATCACTCGCTGCATTTCCCAACAGAGGAGGAAGGCAGTGACTGCAGTGGCTATAAGTGATAGAGATGATTTATTGTATTCATCAATCACTACAGTACATTAGGGCTTACTTACAGCAATTACCTGACCACCTTACACATCGTGTGAAATCGAATAAACACAAAGCAGTAGGAGGAAGCCCACGTGGTCATAGAAAGCATGTGCAATTTGCACCTAGCATCTTGGAACTGTGAGACAGTAGTGCTAAGCACTGTGTCACACAGCACTTTTCTAAAAGAATCTATTAATTATAATTATTGTAATTATAGTCCAGACAAAATCTCTGCATTCTAATCCTTAATACAAGTGTTCCCCAGTAATTGAATGAGTATCCCAGATGACACTAGTGCTCTGTATCTCACTGATGAGGAATGTTGTTATCTCTTAAAGTCAGTAGCATCATGAAGGATCTCACACACCCTGCTCATGGACTGTTTGTCCCACTCCCATCAGGGAGGAGGCTATGTAACATCCACACCAGGACCACTAGACTCAAAAACACTTTCTCCAAGCAGCAAGACTGATCAACACCTCCACCACTACTTTATTATTTATTATGGACATATAATCAATCTTATGTATTTATATTCATTGTGAGCTTTTTATAATCATTATTGTGTTCTTTATCTTTTTTGGGCTATATTGGATCTGGAGAAACAATTATTCTGTTTTCCTTACACTTGTGTACAGGAAATTACATTAAACAGTCTTAAACTTAAACCTGCAGCTATCCCTATCTCACTTAAAGCTTTATTTATTTCCATATTTCTGGTACCTTGCTACATCTTTAAAGTTTGTTGCCCTTCTCAGATAGGTGCACAGAAGCTATGTTCATTTGAAGCTGTGTTCATTCTCGTACTTCTGGAATCTGCGCAAGTACAGTTTTACCACATATTCTAGTTGGTAAACTAATCTAGAATGGTTTATTTTGTCTTCTTGGCAAACCTCATGAACTTTTGTTGGGATTCCTTTTAGGCTTTATTACTGTACACAATTAAAACACACAAAAAAGGGTGAAATCTATTTTCTAAGCATGTGTTTTTTGACGTGTTCCACAGCCATTACTGACTGTAGTGATGGATTCTGAGTAATGATGTCAATTATTTTCCTCTTTAGCTCCTCAGACTAATTCATTGTCATACTTAGATGTTAAGAGCCATGGCAATAATGCCGAACATGTAACAAATCATTTCAGAAAATATCTCTGGGCTTCTGAAAATCCAAAGATCTAGCAGTCAACAAGTCAAGACCATAGAAACATAGCAACTAGGGCACTGTATTATGCACACGTCAGTTTATTGTTTGACATTAAAAGTACAAATAATTCAACACAACAGTTTTATGAAAAAACATTTACAGCTGTTTTCAGAAATAATCTAAATTAGCTATGCTAACATTTAAGTCATTCATAATTAGTGAAATTTTACTGCCTGGTCCTAGAAATATTTTAATAAACAAACACATTGTAGAGAAAAATTTACATGCCTTCCCCACTAATGCTTAGTAAATACAGCAAACTCTCCCAGCAATTCAGCTCATTCACAGCAGTTGTAATATAATATAATCCCTGAATACTGTTTGAGGGTTCTGTTAAAATTTTAGTTTAACATTTTTAAAGTAATGCATTATATGCTTGCACACTTGCTCATTGTAAGTCCATCTTCAATGTAAAAGTATTTCCTCTACATGCAATTAGTGGGTTTAGCATTGAAAAATGCACAAAATAAGCACATTAACCATAACAACGATACTAATAAGACAACTTTATTGAAAAGGTTATTAACAAGACAAAAGCAATAGCAAATTTAACTATCGACTATATTATGCATAGCGAGTTACTTTTCTAGTATCCAGGGAAGAGCATGACCTTTTCACTCTTACAAGCACAACATAACTAAAATTATCAGTGCACTGGACAAAGGAGCGGACTCCCTCAGCCATTTTGTTCCCTTAGCTCTCTGCATAATGGAAAATAAAAGCAATTTGTCCATCCCTAATATTAAAAGATATTCACAACCAACATGACAATATATTAAACAATATTTTGTATTTCTGCACTAGTAAATATTTAGATACTTTAGTTTCACAGTATCATTTGGAACCATTTTGCCATTGTAACAAAACAACCAAGTTCTTATAACCTAGAAATAAAATTAAATCAATCTTTATGTACATAAGAAATAGACACAAATATAGGAAGCATTTTTCTATTAGATATTGTAACCAACTAGCTAAATTTGGTTTGGCAGTATGCATCAGATCAGCAACAAAATAAATAATTGATAAAATGACACAAATGCTAATCATATGCTGTTTGCCAAAATGGAATACTGAAGGCTAAAATGGAATCAAAGTCATCAACAAATTCAACACAAACAAGTAACATCAGTACGAATAAAACAAGAAATATTTTCATTTGGAGTCAAGATATGTAATCTCATTAGCACCTACCTACTGCTTCAAGGAAGTTTTGGCATTTATTTTAGGAAAAAAAAATCAGCAATTTTATGACATTGCCTCTTACTGATGACTTAAAAAAAATGTCTAGCAACGAATCTCCTTGCTTTTGGGTTTTGACTGTGGGGAACTGTGTGCCTGGGGAGATTACTCCCTGCTATTTTGTTACGAAAGATATGAACATCATCTGTTTTTTTTCCATCGTTCAGAAAAACAATCTACAGCCCAAATTTAAACATACATCTTGATCCTAAAAAGTATCAGTACAGTATGAATGTGACAAAATTGTTCTTTTCCCCTGTATTAGTCAGTCAAAATATTCATTTTCAAATCCAGATCCTGTAAAAATTCCTTTTTTTTAAAATATAAAAATAGATCTTTTGAAACCCATTTTCAGCAAAGAGACCAACTCTTTGGCAACATTGTTTAAGTTATGTCATCAGGTATCCCCCTTTTCCCTTTCCCATCCAGGTAATATTTTACGTTTACATGATACAAAGAAAAGGGAGTAACAAAAACATCTGCAAAAGCGCATCAGCAGATCTGTTTCTTTGAATAATGGGGTGGTGGGGGTGCTGTTTTAGTTAATCAATTTAGATGTATTCTGTTTTGAGATTTACTTTTTGTAAAAATGTCAAATTTTCTTCATATTTTTAAATTGTGGATGGATGACTTAAAAAGATCCACCTTCAAAGAAGGTAGGAAAAGTAGCAGGCTGTGTAAAAATTCCTGCACATGTTATCTATGTATATTTTGAACAACAACAGCTATGAAAGAACATTCAATGCATCGAAGTTTTCTAGCATTATAAAATCATTTCCTGCTTCATCACAGAATATTTTATGTTAATACTCAGGTGACAATGGCTTATTGTCCATTTTCAATATAAGCCTTTTAAAGTTCCATTTGTTCTTGATGTGACACTAACTAGGTACTTCAAGATTTGTGGGTTTTGTTGGTTTTAAATGATACTTGCAGAACTCTATCACCCAAGCGGTATCCATTCAGGCTTGCAATTGCCATGGCTGCCTCATCATAGTTTGTCATGGTGACAAACCCAAATCCCTTGCATTTGTTTGTATTAAAATCACGAATGACCTTGACATTGTTTACTGCTCCAAATGGTCCAAAAAGCTGCCAGAGAACACTTTCATCTGAGTCAGGAGAGAGGTTGTAGACGAAGATACACCAACCTGTTCCAGTATGTCCAGGAATATTCATTCCTACAAGACTGGTCATGCCATCGATAGTGATGGGTGAGAATCTGTCAAAATAAATTGTTGCCTTGAGATAAAATAAAACTATATTTGTTGCATTTGTCACATCAGATATATTTTAACATAAAATTTAATCAAGTTTTAACACTTTATGGTTAAGATTCTTTATATTAAATGCTATGATATTTTTATACAATATTAACCCAATAATCTGTTCAAATTTTCTTGCATCCATTTAGGCTGTTAGAATTTTATTTTAATATATATTTGATGTAATTTTTGAGACAGTTTGTAAAAATTCAGAAATCATTGCGAATATTATAGCTTGTCGAGGCTTCAAACTCAGCTTTAATATGTACAGGTATTTGGGTTGAAGTTTGTGGATAGTGGTTATGTAAGTTATTGAAAATATGACAAAAATATAATCTAAATTTGTTTTAAATCAATAATTTGTTACTTCTGTTCCAATATCCCTGTTCCATAATATGTATACCTCTTGCTTAAAAATTAAGGTCTCAGTCTCACCTTAAATTCACAATTCTGTGTTTGAAGCTCTCACAAACCAGAATGCAATTTAATCTTACTGATGAAATAGAAAAAAAACTGGAAAGCACTAAACTGTAAAAACTCCAAACATGGTGATAGAGGTGCATACAGCCTTCTTTATTTAATTGAAAAATGATTGAAAATTCTAACATTTCCAATAAGAAATATCTTTGAAAAGAGATAAATACTTTTTAGAAGATTAATGCACGTTTGTTTCTCTGACTGTGAGACATATGGGATCACTGTTTTTCCCCATTAAGCTCTAAAACAGCAGCAGTGGCCAATCTACTTGCTGATCAGTCTTTTCGCAGCTGTTGCACCTGAATCAACTAAATCGAACAACCTGCAAATTAAAGAAGTGTGCAAACAAGAGTTATGGATCTTTTTTAAAGAACCAAATGAATTGAACTCTGAAACAAAAGTTTAACATGCTGGTGGAAAGAAATTAAAATGTTAGTCAAAATAAATTAGCAACATCTGTGCCAATATGGACATCTGGCAGTCTGTGGAGTTCTAATTACCTCTTTACACCATAGGCCATATTAAGCAAATTGTCCAGTCTGAAAAGAGAAGGAGTCCTTGGGTTAATGTTTCACAGATGGCAACTCATTCAATGGAACGCCTGCTAAATGGTCCAGTTTAAGCAAAAAATCTAGAACTACCAAAGCACAACCTATTAACCACTTCTGCCCCAGTCAGATTTTCAATTCTGTGCAGTTGGACCAATTTCTATTTTATAATTAGCACTAAAGCCTAAATACTAGGTACATTTGAAATTTTACAATAAAACACTAATGTTTTCATCTGAACCGGATTGTACCTAAATGATCATTGGCTGATACAAAGTGATCTTTGTCCCAAGTTAGATGATCTCAGGAAAGATGCAAGTCAACTTCTCACAAAATAAACTCTGTAAATTCCTACCTATGCCTTTGCAGACTATTAAAGTTGTTGTAGCACCTCAATTCACATTCATTTTTCCAGTAGCTGCTCGCCTAAATACTTCTAGTCAAATTTTTAGCTTTGTCGCTGTGTTAAACACTTCTGCTCTCCAGTTTGGAAGATTCTTTTCTCTCTCCACAAATGATGCCTGACCTGATGAGCGTTTCTAGCAGGCTCGGTTTTTATTTTAGACTTCCACCACTTGCAGTTATTTGATTTTCTTTTCTATTTAGTTTTAAGCATAGAATCATCTGCAATTGATTCTTCCACTGAAAACTTATTTTTAACTCTGACATCTCCTAATTGCTCTTAAGATAGTAATGGTGAACTATCTTTATGATTGTTGTAGCCCTTTTGATGAAGGTACTCCTACATCAGTATTAAGTTCCAGGGTTTAGACCTGGAAATAGTGAATAAGCTGTGAATGCAGCAGTGCATGCTTAAGGCTTTAGTATTCTTGCATGCCCTTTTATGTTATTCACCTTCTGGCTATGGATTATCTGAAATCAAACCAGCAGATTTTTATGTATATATCACTGATGTCACATCCTATTCCAAGACGCCCATTTCCAAAGAGCATTGCATGATTCTGCCACTTCATCTTACTTGCAGCTACGCTTTTTCCTTATCTGTTACCTGTATTCCAGCATTTTGTGTGTGTCGCTTTGGATTTCCAGCATCTGCAGACTTCCTCATGTTTATGACCTGTAATCTTAGACACTTCTGGACCGGTTTCCCTCATTCTACTTTTCTAAGTACCTTGCAAGCAAATTTTGCAAGATCCTGATGAGAAGCAAGTTTTTGCTATGCTAAAAGTATTTTATAAATGCAAGTTATTGTTGAACTGTTGGAACAGTACTTTTAGCACCTAACAAACTTCTAAAGAAGGCAGCTTGTAGGTGGCATAATTAGCATTCATGATGTGTAAGGAAAGTCTGTTTTCTAGAATACTTGCAACCAAACCTTTCAGGACCATGATTTGTAAATACTTCTCAAAGTTAATAGAATGGTTTACATTTTGATATTCAAACAACAGGAATTCTGCAGATGCTGGAAATTCAAGCAACACACATCAAAGTTGCTGGTGAACGCAGCAGGCCAGGCAGCATCTGTAGGAAGAGGTGCAGTCGACGTTTCAGGCCGAGGGTCTGAAACCTCTTCCTACAGATGCTGCCTGGCCTGCTGCGTTCACCAGCAACTTTGATGTGTGTTACATTTTGATATTGGCTCTTTTTAACAATTAAAGGGAATATTTTCTTTCCTGGAGGACGCAGTCCATTAAGGAGTCTCAGCAAAGAATGTACGAGGTTTACATTCAGCACTAATTGGTGTCCCTTTTCCAGTATGCTTTTGACAATATTTTTTTTTTGAAATAGAAAAATGCAAGCAGGAATAAGCCATTTAGCCTTTTCAGTCTGCTCCACTATTCAATTTTATCATGGGTACCTCAACACCACATTGGTACTCTCACCCTATCCACTTGAAAGTGTTTAGTATTTTAAAATCTACCTACCTCCTTAAGTGTATTCTGCAAAGAACATTCAACAAATTGGCTTCCAATACTTTCTGTGGCAGAGAATTACACGAGTTCACCACATGATCCCAGTTCAACTTTGGAAGATTACAATGGATGCGTCCACAATTTTAATGCCTACCACTTTTCTACTCTCAAAGGCCCTGGGGATCTATTGGCTTTCTATTCCATTACTTTCTTTATCACATTTTATTTAAAACAAATTTCCTTTAATTCCTTTTAATTATACTCTTGAATCCCCAGTATTTCTAGGAAGTTGTGTCCTCTTGAGAGGATGGAACCAATCTTCCAGTATTATGAATGAGTTCCAGTTTTAGAAACATCCTGAAGCCATTGCTGCCTGCAAGTCAGAAAATATTCAAAAATAACTCGATATGGTAACCACATCTCCACAGTATTATAATAAATGGCATAAAATTTGTAAGAATGATAATAAGGAACAATTACAAAACATGGAGAGAAGAGACTAGGTCTGCTGCTCATAAGAATAAACGTATAACAGCAGATGCTGTATGCCAAACTTCTGTATTTAGTATTATTATGAGAGTGTGTTCAAATGTACCAGTGTGTGTAAGTCCAGGAATAGTCTGTATTGATTGAGTTGCTCTGCATTTCTTTGTTTCCCATTATAAATTCACCCATTTTTGGCTGCAAGGCACTTACATTTGTCTTCACTAATCTTTTACTTCTTACATACTCGTAGAAGCTTTCACAGTACAGTGAGTGGGAAAAGTGACAACTCAGTTAATATTCAAATAGTTTGTTTTCACAGACAAGATTCACATATGGTACATACTGCATATGCAACTCAATGCTTATCTTCTATGGCACTCAACTATTCCAATACATGAACTTTCCAGCAACGTTACATGACAATTGCCAGGAAAGGCAAGCTAGAAAACTGAGCAAGAAATGTAGTATCTGTAATCATACTGTAAGACTACTGGTACTGACTTTCAGATGCCTGGAGGTATACTAGCATCATTCCTCCCATCTTGTTTAAAAATAAACACAGAAAACACTTAGTCAGGTTCCATATTAACTACATTGCTGACAATGGAGACTGGAAGCTTTTGTAAAATCACAGTAGAGACCGAAATGCTAAGTTTATTAATAATAATAAATTTAATTGTCCACACTATTCCATTTACCATTTTCTCAATAAGCAAATGAAGTTTCTTTTCTTATAAGCAAATTTCCTAAATTGACTGCTTATCTCCAGTATTAAAAGTTTGGTTTTGCTCAAGCTTACTTTTCATGTGAAGCTGGTACTGACTTTATGTGCTTGACTCACACAGTCCATCTGGAAACCACTGCAGCTTGGCTGCTGTTGCTACAGTCTGATCCAGCTGCTGTCAATAGTCAAAGGCAGGTACTGAAGAGGATGATGAATGAGCAAAGGCTCACTGCATTCATTATTCACTAGGACAGCAGATTGTAGAGAATATGTGACAACTTAGAAGTCCAATTCCAATCAGTCCACCCGTCAACCTAAAGAAATATCAGGTTCCTCAACAGAATCCATAACCAGAATGGCAAATGGTTAAGTTTTCAATAATTTTACAGAGGCTGGATATTTTTCTGTCAGCTTGCATTCTCTGTTCCTGGAGTTGTCCAAACCCCAAAAGAAGATGGCAGGCTGGAAACCCACTCACCAATTATTTTACCTCAGCAGGTATTAAACCAACTGGTATAATTGCTTTCTTTTCCAGGCGAACTTTTTTCTTTCATGTCTAGGACCATCATCTCTGTCCTGTTCAAAAGAACTGAGAAAAACCTTTAGGGAGGGGAATAAACAGTCGACGTTTTGGGTCGAGACCCTTCATCAGGATTGGAAAGAAAGAGAGCAGAAGCTAGAATAAAAAGTTTGGGGGGGGGGGGGAGGGAAGGAGTACAAGCTGGCAGGTGATAGGTGAAAACATATGAAGGGAAGATGGCTGCATGGAGGAGGGGGAATGAAGTAAGAATCTGGAAGGGGAAGGTGGAAAAGGTAAAGGGTTAAAGAAGAAGGGATCTAATAGGTGAGGACAGTGGATCATGGAAGGGAAGATAGGGAAGGAGGAGCGGAACTAGAAGGAGTTGATGGCCAGTTGAGGAAACGAGAATAGTTGAGAGGGTAACCAAAATGGGGATGGAAACAGAGAAATGGCGGAGGCAGTGATCATATGATAGAATTCACTCTACAGGTTTGAGAGGGAGAAACTAAAGTCAGATGTATCAGCATTTCTGCAGAGTAGAGGGAATTACAGAGGCACGAGAGATGAGTTGGCTAAAGTTAACTGGAAGGGAACACCAGCAGGGATGACAGCATAAGAGCAATGACTGGAGTGTTTCTGGGATCAATATGGAAGGTGCAAGATAAATACATCCTAAAGATGAAGAAGTATCCTAAAGGGTGGTTAACACAACTGTGGCTGACAAGGGAAATCAACGACAGCATAAAAGCAAATGAGAGGGAATATAATACAGCAAAAATCAGTGGGAAGCTGGAGGATGGAGGAGTTTTTAAAAATCAACAGAAGGCAACTAACAAGGACATAAGGAGATAAAAACTGAAATATGAAGGTAAGCTAGCTAATAATATAAAAGAGAGTACCAAAAGTGTTTTTCCATATATAAGATAAAAGAGAGGTGAGAATGGATATCAGACAGCTGGAAAATGATGCTGAAGAGGCGGTAATAGGTGACAAAGAAATGATGGATGAATTTAGTACGTATTCTGTATCAGTTTTCATTGTGGAAGTCACTAGCAGTAAGCCAGAATTTCAAGAATGCCAGAGGGCAGAAATGAGTGTAGTTGCCATTACTAAGGAAAAAATGCTTGGGAAGCTGAATGGTTTGAAGATAGACAAGCCACTGGACCAGATGGACTACACCCCAGGGTTCTGAAAGAGGTAGCTGAAGAGATTGTGGAGACATTAGCAATGATCTTTCAAGAATTGCTAGATTCTGGGAATGTTTCTGGAGGACTGGAAAATAGCAAATTTCACTCTACTCTTAAGAGGGGAGGAAGACAGAAGAAAGGAGATTATAGGCTATTCAGCTTGATCTCTGGTTGGGAAAAGATGTTGGAGTTCATTATTAAGGTTGAGGTTTCAGTGTACTTGGACGCACATGATGAAATAGGCCAAACTCAGCATGGTTTCCTTTAGGGAAATCTTGCCTTACAAATTTGTTGGAATACTTTGAGGAAATACAAGCAGAATAGACAAACGAGAGTCAGTGAATGTTATGTACTTGGATTTTCTGAAGGCCTTTGACAAACTGACACACATAAGGTTGCTGAACAAGGTAAGAACATATGGGATCACAGGAAATATACTAGAATAGATAGACAAATGGCTGACTGGTAGGAGTCAAAGGGTTGGAATAAAGGGAGCCTTTTCTAGTTGACTGCCGATGACTAGTGAGGTTTCGTAGGTGTCAGTGTTGGGACCACTGCTTTCACATTATAGGCCAATGATTTGGATGACGGAATTGTGGCCAAGTTTGTGGATGATATGAAGATAGGTGGAGGGGCAGATAGTGTTGAGGACACGGAGTCCACAGAAAGACTGAGACAGATTAGAAGAATGGGTAAGAAGTGGTAGGTGGAAAACAGTGTAAGGAAGTGTATAGTTATGAATTTTGGTAGAAGAAATGAAGATGTGAACTATTTTCTAAGTGGGAAGAAAACTGAAAAATCAGAAGTGCAAAGGGACTTGGGAGTCCTTGTGTTCCCTGAAAATTAACTTGCAAGTTGAGTCGATAGTGAGGAAAGCAAATACAATGTCAGCATTCATTTTAAGAGGACTAGAATATAAAAGCAAGGATTTAATGCTGCAGATTTATAAGACATTGACCAGACCACATACATTTGAAGTCAGAAGTTTACATACACCTTAGCCAAATACATTTAAACTCAGTTTTTCACAATTCCTGACACTTAATCCTAGAAAACATTCCCTGTCTTAGGTCAGTTAGGATCACTATTTTAAGAATGTGAAATGTCAGAATAATAGTAGAGAGAATAATTTATTTCAGCTTTTATTTCTTTCACCACTTTCCCAGTGGGTCAGAAGTTTACATACACTTTGTTAGTATTTGGTAGCATTGCCTTTAAATTGCTTAACCTGGATCAAACGTTTTGGGTAGTCTTCCACAAGCGTCTCACAGTAAGTGGCTGGGATTTTGTTCCATTCCTCTGGACAGAACTGGTGTAACTGAGTCACGGTTGTAGGCCTCCTTGCTCGCACACGCTTTTTCAGTTCTGCCCACAAATTTTCAATTGGATTGAGGTCATAGAATGATGTCAAGTCTGGTTCATCCTTGGGAGCAATTTCCAAATGCCTTAAGGTACCACGCAGCCGTCATACCGCTCAGGAAGGAGACGCATTCTGTCTCCTAGAGATGAATGTACTTTGGTGCGAAAAGTGCAAATCAATCCCAGAACAACAGCGAAGGACCTTGTGAAGATGCTGGAGGAAACAGGTAGACAAGTATCTATATTCTCAGTAAAACGAGTCCTATATCGACATAACCTGAAAGGCTGCCATAAAAAAAGCCAGATTACAGTTTGCAAGTGCACATGGGGACAAAGATCTTACTTTTTGGAGAAATGTCCTCTGGTTTGATGAAACAAAAATTGAGCTGTTTTACTATAACGACCATCCTTATGTTTGGAGGAAAAAGGGCGAGGCTTGCAAGCCAAAGAACACCATCCCAACGTGAAGCATGGGGGTGGCAGCATCATGAGGAAGGAAAATTATGTGGATATATTGAAGCAACATCTCAAGACATCAGCCAGGAAGTTAAAGCTCGGTCGCAAATGGGTCTTCTAAATGGACAATGACCCCAAGCATACCTCCAAAGTTGTGGCAAAATTACTTAAGGACAACAAAATCAACGTATTGAAGTGGCCATCACAAAGCTCTGACCTCAATCCGATAGAAAATTTGTGGGCAGAACTGAAAAAGCATGTGCGAGCAAGGAGGCCTACAAACCTGACTCAGTTACACCAGTTCTGTCTGGAGAAATGGAACAAAATTCCAGCAACTTATTGTGAGACGCTTGTGGAAGGCTATCCAAGACGTTTGACCCAAGTTAAACAATTTAAAGGCAATGCTACCAAATACTAACAAGGTGTATGTAAACTTCTGACCAACTGGGAAAGTGATGAAAGAAATAAAAGCTGAAATAAATCATTCTCTCTACTATTATTCTGACGTTTCACATTCTTAAAATGAAGTAGTGATCCTAACTGACCTAAGACAGGGAATATTTTCTAGGATTAAATGTCAGGAATTGTGAAAAACTGAGTTTAAATGTATTTGGCTAAGGTGTATGTAAACTTCTGACGTCAACTGTACATGAACACATTTGGGCTCCCATATCTATCATGTACTGCCATTGGAGAAGGCCCAGAGGAGATTCATGAGAATGATTCTGGGAATGAACGGGTTAACATATGAGGAGTGTTTGATGGCTCTGGGCCTACACTCACTGTAGTTTAGAAGAATGGGGGGGGTGGTGGTTGCAGAAATCTCATGGAAACCTATCGAATATTGAAAGGCTTAGATAGACTGGACATGGAGAGGATGTTTCCTGGTTGGAGGGGGGGTCTAGCACAGAGGACACAGCCTCAGAATCCATTTAAAACATAGATGATGAGCAATTTATTGAGCCAGAGGGCAGTGAACTTGTGAAATTCATTGCCAGAGATGGCTGTGGAGACCAAGTCATTAGGTATATTTAAAGTGGAGGTTGATAGTCTCTTGATCAGTCAGGGCATCAAAGGTTATAGAGGGAAGGCAGGACATTGGGGTTGAAGGAGATAATAATCGAGTCTGCTCCACCATGAAGAAATGGCCGAGAAGACTCAATGGGCTGAATGGCCTAATTCTGGTCCCATGCCTTATGGAATTATGAAAAGTTGGAGAATAGTGCAGAATACCGCTCCTGCTGTGAAAGGCCCTGTGCTGCAGCATAGCTTCCTGTAACTGGAAACACAAGCGTACTCTCTGCAGGCATTCAGTGATCTGGGAACAGTGGAACATCTGCCTTTTGTGTGGAATGTGATCCAAGAAGTTGCTAATTATGCAAGTATTACAACGTGTGCAAATGTTCTGCAAAGCCTTATTTAACAATTCCCTATTCTGCTTACATAGGACTACAGCAGCGAGTATCGCCATGCTGCCAGCGGCAACACAGCATGCCCACAACATACTACCGCAAGCTGTGACGTTTTTGGTGATGTGGGAGGAAACTGGAGCACATGGAGGAAATCCATACAGCCATGGAACAATGTACAACCTCCTCAGAGAGAGTGCTGGGAACTGAATTCCCATTACTGGCATTGAAAAGCATCATGCTAACCGCAGCGCTGTTGTGCCACCCCACAGTATATATTTGATCTTATCTTGGGACCGTATCTTAGGATCTAAAGTACTTTAATTGTCTATTGTGGGTGCACACACTGATTCATAACACCAAAATAAAGGAGTTAAAAACAACAAATGAGCTAAGAGCTTAGAATAGACCTTAAAGTTAGACAGAAATATCTTTGCCACAAGGTCCTGGATTGAAGGATATAATTTTTTTCCTCTCTGGTTTGTTGGACATTTTATTCAATTTTCTTCTGCAAAGAGGCACCCTGATGAATCATTTTCATTGACTGTCTTCAAATCAATACGTACATAAATATACAGTATATTGCAGTTAAAATTTAAACTACACTCAGATTTGTTACTATTACATCAATAGAATTCATCTCCTAAAGCAAGGTATTTGTGCAGTATACTCTGTAACCTCATGCCTGAAACAAAAATATGTTTCTTTTACCCCCGGAAACACTTTAAGTGTAATTAGGTAAACTAAGTACCAAGCTACGGAAAGAAACAGGTGAGCAGAATCTTGATTTGAGAAGAGAAGTGTGGAAGGGAATTCAAGATCATGGGGCCTAGACATATAGTGGTAGAGTAAACACACAGACTTAGAAGTGTGGTGTGGTTTTGGTGGGAGAATGTGTGTGGAGGAATTTATAAACGCAAACAGCAGAAATTCTGCAGATGCTGGAAGTTCAAGCAACACACATCTGTTAGTCCTGACGAAGGGCCTCGGCCTGAAACGTCAACTGTACCTCTTCCTAGAGATGCTGCCTGGCCTGCTGCGTTCATCAGCAACTTTGATGTGTGTTGGAGGAATTTATGACATTTTTTCTTTTCTCACTGTTCTTCTGTGGGGTCCTTGGTTATTTAAAGAAACTGTGTAGTGTTGGCCACATAAAAAAATTGGAAGTAAACAGGCTAGGACTGCCTCCAAATTCAAGCAATGTCTTGTTGAATATGGAAACTTGTGTGTGATCTTTTCTGGGCATAGGACAAAGCAGCCAACATCCAATAACAAGTACATGACATGAGATGTGTGATTGGAGACAGGCAGATAGACCTAGTGCACTCAAAGATCACTTTCTACATTGGATGTCAATAATGAATAAAAAGAGATTTTGTTTAAAATAAAAACTTCAAGCATTCTTACCTTCAAAATTCTAATTTACATCTGCAATTTCTCAATAGGACTTCACCCATCCTGCAAAATACATGCCTTGAGGAGGTTGAAGAATTTCTTCATGGGAAGTCATTTTAAAAATCCACCATTGAGTGATTTATAGTAGGTCTTCTATAAACTAGCACAGACCCACCAGTGAGACTGATAAAACATTGGGTGGGGCTGCACATGATGTCTCATACGTCATAAGGAAGCAGGAGCTAATGGAGCAAACTAGAAGAGGGGCTTATAAGCACACAGGGGGGTACAAGAACTTCCAAGCTCAGTCCAGCTGGATGCAGGTGCTGGGGGATGTTGATGACAACGTATTGATGCCACACCTGGATCAAACAATAGGATACTACTGAAGACATAGCAAAAAAAAAAATTGTAGGTGATGTGTAGCCACACACAGTGGCCTCCGCAATGAGAATGGTAGAGTTCACTTTGCCTATGAAGGGCTTTCTCTGCAAATGACTGGCTGTGGAAAGAGTAGGCATCACAATGTCTGCATGTAGGCTTTAGCTGAACGCCTGCACAGAATGAAAGCATTGCTATGTAGCGATCCTTGAAGAATTCACTTCTAGCACATAAGGGCTTATTTACTTTGGTTTAAGAACTAAGTTAGTGCAAATACATGCAACCGCAGCACTGTAGCTGTAGTTGTACAGACCATTAACCTGAGCAATTGTCCTGTAGCTCTGCGGAAACCAACAGACCCAGTGCTACACCTGAGCAGCAGGGAGAAGAAGTAGTAAGGAATTCTAGGTGTTAACAGGTTGTGTGTCTCACAATTCCATTGATCATAATTCCATTAGTTTCAAGATAGTTATGGAGGATGGCTCTAGTCCTTGGGTTGTTACTCTAAATTGGAGAAAGAGCATTCTTGATGTTATCAGAAAGAGATTGACTTGACAGATCATGGATTGGGGCGGGTTGTTTTCAGCTTGATAAGTGGGAGGCCTTCGAAGGTGAAATTATGAGAGTACAGAATTGTATGTTGCTGTCAGAGTAAAAGGCAAGACTAACAGGTTAAAGGAATCCTGGTTTCAAGTGATACTGAGGCCTTGGTAAAGAAGGAGGAGGTGCACATCAGGTATAGACAGCAAGAAACAGATGAGGTACTTGATGAGTACAAGGAATACAAGAGAATATCAGGAGGCTGAAAGAAGGCATGAGGTTGCCATAGCAGACATGATGAAGGGGAATCCCAAGGACTTCAATAGATAAATTAAGAGCAAAATGATAGCAACTTGGTCTTCCTGACGATCAGTGTGGTTGTCTATGCATAGAGTCGAAGGAGATGGGGGGAGGGGAATCTTAAATGGATTTTTGCATATGTATTTACTCGTGAGACGGATAGAGTCTATAGGAGTGAGGCAAAACAGCAGTGCGGGCATGGATTGCTTATGGATCACAGAGGATGTGCTTCCAGTCTTGAGGCAAATTAGGGTGGATAAACCCCCAGGGATTGATGTTCCCTCGGCTCTTGTGGGAGGCTAGTGCAGAAGTTGCAGAGGCCCTAGCAGAGATATTTAATGCCTCCTTCGCAATGGGTGAGGCACCAGAGGATTGGAGAATAAGTAATGTTGTTTTGTTGTTCAAGAAAGGCTCTAAAAATAAGTCAGGGAATTATAGCGAGGTGAGCCTGACATTACTAGTGGGCAAGTTATTGAAAGGTATTCTAAAGGACTGGACATACTGTATAAATATTTGGATAAACAGGTACTGATTAGGAATAGTTAACATGGCTTTGTGCATTGTAGGTCCTGTCTAACCAATCTTTTAATTTTTCAAACAGGTTATCAGGAAAACTGAAGTCAATGCACTGGATATTGTCTACACAGCAAGGCCTCTGACAAGGTCTCACATGGGAGGTTGGTCAAGACGGTTCATTCGCCTGATATTCAGTTTGAGGTAGTAAATTGAAATAGATATTAGCTATCTGTGGGTTCAATTGTTAACATTTAAGAGAAGTTTGGATAAGTACTTGGATGGGAGGGTATGGAGGGCTATGGTCCAGTTGCAGGTCAATGGACTAGGCAGAATAATAATTTGACACAGATTAGATGGGCTGAAGCACCTGCTGTGCTGTATTTCTCTATGACTCTACAATACATGAAAACCTGCCCATTTTCTAGCCTGAAGTTGTTTTCTGTATGGTCTTTTAATATGTGGAAAGAGGAGACCGTGGATTGATTCTGAGCAGTAGGGGATAGACAAAGAACCTGACAATAATTATTAACTGCTTTGTGTTGATAGAAAGGGGTGAGGTACAAAGCAGTTTCCATCTCAACAAAAGATGCTGAATGTTAATAATGTCACGGCTATCAGTGCAGCTCAGCACCCCATACAACAACAATTCTGACCTTGCTGAACCTTTGTTTTGGTAGAACTACTCCTAATCAAACAACTCGTGTCTTCACGTGAAACTGTGACCATCACAGTGCTATGATGCGTAGAAGGCCATCAGCGCTCTTTACATCCAAGCTGGTGCCCGTTGAAGCAGTGTTCATGGCACAAAAGAAACATTCAGCATTGCAAGGGTTTGTTCAGCATCTTGTGTGGGAAGATAGGTTTGCATTCTCATAAACCAGATTTCCAGCTGTTGTTTTAAACTGCCCCAGAACTCCACACTACTCCCTCAACTATCATTTGTATAAATTAAAAGATTGAATGATTTATGATATTTTGCAGACACTTGGAGTAATATCCCTACATGGATGCAAATCTATAGCACATTAATCGAATAAAATCCTAATCAATAAATGCTGCATTCTGGTATGGAGTGCGTTGATTATAACAAAATGCATTCTCTTAGGATTTGATTGCAAAGATCAAGTTTAAGCAGCAGACCACATACCCTCTTGATTTGTGAACATCAGCTTCACCTGTGGTTAACTCTACTTACCTCGTTGTGTACTGATAGCGGAGACATCTTGACCTACAGAATCTTAGAATGACCTTGAAGAGTACAAACTGCATTACTTTGACAGCAACAAGCATTCAGATGTACCAGCTGGCTGCAGGATTTATTGAAGGAAGCGTAGAGTTCTGCTTCCACGATGGTCACACACACACAAGATATTGCTGTTCTAGCCTGTTCAAGAACTAAGCTATGGTGAATTCACTACCTGTGCAAGGTAAAGAAGACAGGGAGATACAAGCAACAGACACAAAATGCTGGTGAACGCAGCAGGCCAGGCAGCATCTATTGGAAGAGATACAGTCGACGTTTCGGGCCGAAACCCTTCGTCAGGCCTAACTGAAAGAAGAGATAGTACGAGATTTGAAAGTGGTAGGGGGAGGGGGAGAGCCAAAATGATAGGAGAAGACAACAGGGAGATACAACCCTCTTTTCAGCCCTCCCTATCTCGAGGCTTCTGTGATTGCCCACTTTGGTTATCTTCTGGGCCTCATTAGTGCACAAGAAGAAATTATCTTCAGATCATACGAGGAAATGTTAACTGCAGTTGGGAAATAGGCAAAATTGCTTTCTACTTTCTCCAAAGCTGCTACACCTCCTTTTATCCTATGGACTTCGTTCTTGATGCATATTGTACAGTACTTTTATCAAATACTACTTGGATTTCTATAACACATGAACCCCATTTCCTTCATCAATCCTGCCTGTTACTTCAGCACAGAATTCTGTAGTTTGTTAGAATTAATTTGTTTTTAACAACTTAAATCCAGCCGCCTTTAAACCCACATTAGTCCACAAGATTTCTAATTCTGTCCCTTATCATTGTTTTTATAAATTTTTTAATCACTGAAGTTTAAGACTTTTGATTTGGTTTATCCCTACATACATTTTGAAAATTAAATGCATAATATTTGCAATTTTCCAACCCTCAGAAAGTAATGCCAAATCTATAGATGGCCGAGGCCTCTGCAATTTTCTCATTTACTGTTCTCAACTGCATCAGATGATTTATTCCTTTTCAGTAAAGTTAACCATTCTGGTCTTTCTTTCTTCATGGAAGAGCAACAAAATGTGTGGGATTTCGAAGACAAAGGTGTAGTGACAAGTAGGAATGACATTCCTGCTACAATTGAATATGACAGTGGAAACCAGACAAGGGAATTTGACAAAAGCTTGAAGTCTGGTTAATTGGAGAATTAATATTTTCAACCGTGTCAAAGATCTTTGAAAGATTGAGGGTTACAAGAATGGTAATGGTCAAGGCCAAAGAGGATCAGCACTTAATAATTTAATTGGAGTTGTATTAGCATCGGAACAGAATTAGGAACACAGTTGACAAGATTCAAACTCAAGAAATGCAGGAGAAACATGCATGGTTCAGGTGATGACAGGAATTGTACAGCAGAAGGACATTGGAAATGGGTAGCAGTTTACAAGGATTGAACTCTATTTATTTGCAGTAAGGGTAATAGTGGTACTTTGAAAAAGGGCTATGTTCTGTTCCACTTGATGGCAACAGCACCAAAATGCTGGGATCACAGCCATAGAAAGTGTGAAATCTATGCCTGCAAGTACCACTATTTGCTGTTCTTATATCTTTAGGAGATAAGCTTGTTTCCCAACAAAAACATGAGGTCTGATTAAAACTAATAGACCTAAAATGTTAATTATTTTCGCAACGATTTTCCATTTTTATTTTAGTCGTTCGTTTGAAACAACAATCCATAACGCATACAATACGATTCACAATTCATCAAGAATTCACCATAAATCTGAATTTCACACCCTTAAGCCTTTTGTAACCTAACCTTTATATATCAATCATGCCTTGCAATATTCTTATCAGAAAAAAACACCTTGGAAGGACTTTGGTCCAGGAAATTTGGTAAACGCATGTATTCGCCTGTCTGAAGCTATGACGATAGTTTTGTTATCGATGACTCTCTAAAAGTATTGAAGTTCCCTGAAGCCTTTCGGTCTTTTCCACTTTACTGTTTGCCACCCCCCCCCCCATCCCACCACTTTAATTTGATGAAGAAGATTTTGATGGTTCACCAGCAATGATGGTACATATTTTCCCAGTGAACTGATGACAAAGGGATAGAAGGTCACCTCCTCAATACCTACAATGCATGGATTGCACTCAGTGAAGTCTACAGACAGTTTCACTTCCTAGGAGAGCTAAAGAATCCTGCATTGGTCTTCAGGAGTGATATTACATTCAAGACATAATAATTGCTTGTACACTGAGCTGACAAAAGTTGGTCTTATTACTAGTATTAAATCTGATTTTGATACTTAAACAAGTAAATTAAATACAAAAAAAGTTGAAATTTTAAAGATATATATTCCTGATTCAGTAGATTTAATAAGAAGGATAAAATGTTATATAAAAATGTAATTAGAAAGAACGTTTGTCAAATCTGAAACCAAATCCTTATTCAGTGGTCTTAATTTTTGATTTTCAAACTTAAGCTGTATAATAGGCTTTTGGAATTTTCATTTTACTGTTTCGCACTTGAGGTTGGAGTGCACTATGTACCACTCCTCTTCCCAAAGCACATATTTAATCACCGCTAAATGAAAATTAGTAATTACAAAAACTTGTAATTACAAAAAACTTGTATTAGTAATTACAAAAACCATGTATCTTTCTACACTGGATGCTCTATTGTTGCCAGAAAGTTAAAATTTTATCATAAATCATTCAATCTTTTACTTTGTATAAATTTTACTTGAATGTGATGACTACACAATTAAACTATTAATTTGGTTTCTTGATTTTTTTTTAAAACAATATTTTTATCCAAAATGCCAGACCCCCCTTAATGTTAGTTATATTAAGATAGATATTTTGTTGTTACCTGAACCTCTGAGCTTGGTGATGAAGTGGCCCAGGATAACGTCTGCTAGGTGACTGATACAGCTGTGAAAGTAATGCTTGGCTTGTTTTCTGGCTGGGATTATTGGCAAATTTCACAGTTATGGGTTCTGTAGCACTGGAAGGTTTTTGCCCGTTCAGTCCTTTGATTGCTTCCTCTGCTTCTATCCTTTTGTCAAAACGAATAAACCCAACTCCTCTGGAAACACCTGCAATATAGTTCAGATGAAATGATCATTCTAAAGCTGTATTTATATTAATAAGCAAGTATTGTTTAAAATGCACACAAGCATTAAAAAGAACCACCACCATTTCATGCTGGGTTCTTCTCCCCAGAAATCAGAAACCAGGAGCTACTGTACAATTGCTTGTAATTGATTTTAGGAAGTTAAAAACCCTAATTGCCAAACTACTGTTATATATGAACAGTACAATTAAAAAGACAAGAAAGGTTGAATACAACTTCCTTTATGGAGAATATACAACAGGACATGCCAGTGCTACTCATTGGTTTATTATAGGCTGTTTTATTAAATATCTACATCAACACACACAAAATGTTGGAGGAACTCAGCAGGCCAGGCAACATCTGTGGAAAAGAGTACAGTTGACATTTTGGGCCGAAACCCTTCATCAGGACTGGAAAAAAAGACAAGGAGTCAGAGTGAGAAATTAGGGGTGGGGAGAAAGAACTGGGGGGGCAGGGGTGAAGTAGGGAGCTGGGAAGTCGATTGGTGAAAGAGATAACAGGGCTAGAGAAGGGGGAATCTGCTAGGAGAGGACAGGAGGCCATGGAAGAAAGAAAAGGGGAAGGAGCACCAGAGGGAGGTGATGGGCAGGTAAGGAGATAAGGTGAGAGAGGGAAATGGGAATGGGGGAATGGTGAAGTGGCAGAGGCTATAAGGTGTTGCTGCTCTAACCTGAGTGTGGAGATGTCATCCTTCTTCAAAGAAGGGGCTTCCCTTCCTCCACCATCAATGCTGCCCTCAACAGCATCTCTTCCATTTCGCACATGTCTGCCCTCACCCCATCCTCCCACCACCCCACCAGGGATAGGGCTCCTCTTGTTCTCACCTACCACCCTCCGTATCCAGCACCTAATTCTCCGTAACTTCCCTGCCTGTTCACGGCACCCCACTGATCTCCCTTCCAGCACTTATCCTTGAAAGCAGAACAAGTGCTACACCTGCCCCTACACCTCCTCCCTCACTACCATTCAGGGCCCCAAACAATCCTTCCAGGTGAGGTGAAACTTCACTTGTGAGTCTGTTGGGGTCATCTACTGTATCCTGTGCTCCCAGTGTGGCATCCTGTATAGTGCTGAGACCCAACGCAGATTGGGAGACCACTTTGCTAAGCACCTACGCTCCATCCATCAGTAAAAGCAGTACCTACCAGTGGCCACCCATTTTAATTCCACTTCACATTCCCATTCTGACATGTCAGTCTATGGCCTCCTCTACTGTCACGATGAAGCCACAATCAGGTTGGAGGAGCAACACATTATATTCTGTCTGGGTAGCCTCCAACCTGAAAGCATAAACATTGACTTATCGAACCTATGGCAATGGCCCCCCCCCCCCACCATTCCCATTTCCCTCTCTCACCTTATCTCCTTACCTGCCTATCACCTCCCTCTGGTGCTCCTCCCCTTTTCTTTCTTCCATGGCCTTCTATCCTCTCCTATCCAAATTCCACCTTCCTCAGCCCTGTACCTCTTTCACCACGCAAACACGAGGAAACCTGCAGATGCTGGAATTTCAAGCAACGCACATAAAAAGTGCTGGTGAACGCAGCAGGCCAGGCAGCATCTATAGGAAGAGGTACAGTCGACATTTCGGGCCGAGACCCTTCGTCAGGACCAACTGAAGGAAGAGATGAAATGTCGACTGTACCTCTTCCTATAGATGCTGCCTGGCCTGCTGCATTCACCAGCATTTTTTATGTGTTATCTCTTTCACTGGATAATTTCCCAGCTCTGTACTCCCCCCCACCAAACAAATTTCTTACTCTCACTCATCTTTTTTTCCCAGTCCCAATGAAGAATCCAGGCCTGAAATGTTGACTGTACTCTTTTCCATAGTTGCTTCCTGGCTAGCTGAGTTCCTTGTGTGCATTGCTTGGATTTCTAGTTATCAGCAGATTTTCTCTTGCTTGAAATATCTTTATCATCCTGCTTTACTTCAGGCACAATTAACTCAACATCTGAAGGACTCGCTGATCTAGGAATTAAAGCAATACGCTCTAGGATTTGCACAATATTTGTGCAAGGGCATTGCAGTAACATTCTATCACGCAGGGGTCCCAGGGCCATTGACAGCAATGGAACTGATCTTGGGCAATGCAGAAAAGGCTTTGATCAATGAGCTTCAATCATTGTAGATGGTTATGGAGCTTATGGAAGAAGCATGTTGTGAATGGTTTGGGGATTAGGGAGAGGATTGGGCAGGAGAAATGCTAGAGAAATATGCCCAACTCTGTCATTATTGCCTGTTTCAAAGGAACAGTGACATCAAAGTGAATATTTCACACCACTTGAAATCACTGAACATACCTAGTGAACTCTGTACAAATGCACAATCTACAGGCAAGTATGAATAACAGATCGTATCGTTCCTGGCGAACATATGGCAGCATACCCAAGAGGTCACATACAAAAAATTTTGTTTGGATCATGACATACAGTCCTGCCTCTCAATTCTTTAAACCCAACCCGTAAAAAAATACATAATGATTATCTTTACTGCCAAATGAAACAGAGAATGATTTTTTTTAGAACGTGAGAGCAGTGAAATGTTTTCACAGGAAATGTCTCACATTGACTAGGCAGCTGCGAGAAAACATGGCATTGGATGATACGTTTTGAAATTCTGGCAGATTTGGTGTACACGTCAGTATTTGGATAGTAAATGGTTACAATAAAATCTATCTCAGCATGAATATACTTAATAACTCCAGTATCCACAGCTCTCTTGGGTTGAGAAATCCAATAATTCACAACTCTGGGGACTGAAATTTCTCCTCAGATTAAGTTTAAGTTGTTAAATTTGTATCATTAGTCTATGCCCCTAAGTTTTAGAATCCCCACCAGAGGAAACAACCTTACAACATCTATCCTGTTGAAATGTTTAAATAACATCTGTTATATGTTTCAATAACATGACCTCTCATTATTCTGAACTTCAGAAACTTGGGTACATTTAAAGAATAGCGTTATTTGTTTGTCACAAATACATTGAAACATATAGTGAACTTGCTTCTTTAAATAATGAGAACAGCACTATGCCCATTATCCCAGCTATCACAGACTGCTCTAAGGCTGTGAACTTGCCAAAGCCCAGAATGGTTGCAATAAGATTTCACTTCTCTTTTCTCCATTATCCTCACTTTAAAGACTGAGATTCTGTCTGTCTTCAGAATTGTTTGCTATACCGGCCAGCTAGCTTTCTGTGTTCCTTAAACGAGGATATCCAGATCACTCTGAACTTCAATACTTAACCCCCTTACTTCATTCACAGCTTCCCCAGTATTTTGTGCTATCGATATTTTAATTTTCAAGGAGGGGGTCAGTTATAAAAATGAGTAAAAAGGGTTATGCTTAATTGTTTTTATATATGTTAAAGGCTTTATTTTTAGCAGTTGGCTTTTCCAGAATTTGCTATGCACAAAATTTATGTGAAATCATTTAAGAACTTAATGGCTACAACAGCTAGAATAAAGAATAGGGTCATATTCATTATATTATTACAATATTTGTGAAAGTAAGCTTGTAAGACCATAGACATAGGAACAGAATTAGGCCAGCTGGCCAATTGAGTCCATTTCATTTTCTAACACCAAGATAAAAAATTAAAGAAAAAGACAGACGCCTAAGAGATGCAAGTCTTAATTTGTTTTTACTATTAAGTGAGGTACACACATATCATGTGGTGGTGTGATGACGTATGCAAATCACGTAATTTGGATATAACCAGTAATAAGTTATTTAAACAAGTGCTTAATCAAACAATATATTTACAATATTATTCAAACATTACTGAAATATTAAATACACAACACTCCTCCCTGCTCAGCTTAAAAACGTCAACTCAATAGAGAACTCATCTCAACTATATATACAGTATTCAATATAATACAACTAGATAGTAACCTTTAAATTGTCCCATTCAGGCCTAAAGCTTTAATTGCTGTGGAGTCTTTCTTACTTTTGTGGGATAATGTGTTTTCTGACAAGGGCAAATATTCTGCTTGGCAGGTGAGACTTGTGGCTGTGAAACAATTTCAGGTTCTGGGGCCTCCTCCATGGTTGTAGGGGTCGCCTCTGGGACAGCAGGAAGTAGTTCTGACAGCTCTGGACATCTTTCTTCTCCTTTCCTCAGCTTTTCTCTCTGGATCTATTTCAACCCTTGCTTCTCTTCCGGACCCAACTTCTTTGTCTCTCTTTATCCTGCTCTTTTTCTTATTTCTAGGATGTGCATCTTGATCTTTTGGGAAGGTGCATTTAGTTCACTGGAATATTCTCTTATTAATCCTTCTATTGCTCCTTTTACGATCTGATCTCTCCTCTTGGTTTCCACATCAACATCATCTGATGAAGCCTGTTTTTGTATCTCCTTTCTTTTTGGCCTTCCACTCATCCAGCTGGGCTATGGTCTTTGCATCCATGGTACTTTAACAAGCAGCTTTTTGTCTCCCACTTGAAATTCATGCAATAACCTTAACGTACACATAGTAGATTTCAGTTCTTTATATTCACAAAAGCCGAATGCTTGCAATTTTCCTAAAGCTCCTTGAACACTCTCCCAGCTTAAAACCAAGCCACATTTCAAAATTAACTGCCGATTAACATATCAGAAGCTTTCTCAGGTATGTTGCCTACAAAACTTTTGTAGTCGGACCACTGCTTACGTCACTTTCCCGATTACTCCTGGCAGCAAGGTCCTTGCTTGGTCCAATATGCCTTCGACCCAGAGGCACAGAAGTGGTGCAACACCCGTTTCCCCTCTGTTGAGCAATGGTTCATGGCGTACAGCATGGAGACAATTGTGTCATCAACCAGTACCTTTTTTAAATTCGCTTTTGGTTGACTCTATTATAGAGGACATGGCATGCAAACTGTGGATGGATCTCCAATTAATTTGTAGCTAGCTGTCTCAGCTACTCTGGAGCCCTCAATGCTGGCCTTCTTGTTCTTTTTAATACAGACAGACCCAATGTGGGTTGCTGAGTGTTGTATTTCACTGGTATAAATGCCATTCCCACAGGGGTCATCTTTTCTCCAGTATAATTTCTTAGTTAGATACCTGTAGGCTTCAGTTTAGTATCTTTGAAATGCCATTGAAACTCATTTTATGGAATGACCGAATCAGCTAAGCCAGTGTCCAATTCCATTTTAATTAATTTGCCATTCACTTCTAGTGTAAGCCAAATTGCTTGTCCATTGTTAATTTCACATTTTGAATCTCAAGGCTACCTAGACCTGTGTCACTCTCATCAGATTTTTCATCAACAGCATGTTTCTGAAACTGTAACTTGACTTTTTAGCTTTTCCTTTTCCCTGTGCAATCCATTTTTTTGTCTGCTTGACATATGAGGGGTGATTGATAAGTTTATGGCCTAAGGTAGAAGGAGTCAATTTTAGAAAACCTAGCACATTTATTTTTCAACATGGTTCCCTCCAACATTTACACACTTAGTCCAGCGGTCGTGGAGCATATGGATCTTGGACCTCCAGAAAGTGCCCACAGCAGGGGTGATTAATAAGTAGAAAGAGATGAGTTATTAACTTCAAACTTTCTGCATAATCACGCAAAGAGCTGAACTGCATGCACATGTAACGAGAGCTGTATCACTCATCTTTTTCTACCATAGGCCACAAACTTATCAATCACCCCTGCCATTCACGTAATTTCTATATAAACCGTAATGAATTATTTAAATGAACAAGAATGCCTAATCAAGCAATATATTTACAATATTATTCAAGTACTACTGAAGTATTAAATACACAACAGAGTCTACTCCACCATTCTGTCATGGCTGATTTCTTATCCATCAACTCCATCCTCCTGCCTTTACCCCATAACCCTTGACACACTAACTAATCAAGAACCTATCAACCTCCACCTTAAAAATACCCGATAACTAGGCCTCCACAGCTGTGGCAATAAATTCCACAAATTCATTACCTTCTTGCTAAAGAAATTCCTCCTAATCCCTGTTGTAAATGGACGTCCCTCTATTCTGAGGCTGTGCCCTTCCGGTCACAGATTCACCCACTATGATAAACATCCTCCCCACATCCATTCCATCCAGACATCTCAATGTTCGATAGTTTTCAATGAGATCCCCTCTCATTCTTCTAAAACTCAGTGAGTACAGGCTCAGAGCCACCAAACACTCCTATGTTAACTCTTTCATTCCTGGAATCATTCTCACAAACACCCTCTGCACCCTCTCCAATGCCAGCATATCTTTTTTTTTTAAGTTTAAAAGCTCAAAACTGCTCACAATACCCCAAATATGGTCTGACCAATTCCTCAGCAACACATTCTTTCTCTTATATTCTAGTCCTCTCAAAATGAATGATAACATTGCATTTACCTTCCTTACCACTGACTCAACTTTAGAGTCAGTGATAAGGACTCAACCCAAGTCCCTTTGCACCTTTTGTTTTTGAACTTTCTCCATGTTTAGAAAATACTCAATGCCTTTATCTTTCTACCAAAGTGCCAGAACATATATTTCCCAGCACTATATTCCATCTGCTACTTCTTTGCCCATTCTCCCAACCCAACTAAGTCCTCCTGCAGACTCCCTGCTTCCTCAGCACTACTTGCCCCTTCACCTATCTTTGTATAATCTGCAAACATGACCACAAAGGCACCAATTTTGTCATCAAAATCATTGACATATGATTCTGTCATGAAAAGGAGCAATCTCAACACTGACCCCTGTGGAATGCCGCTAGTCACTAGCAGCCAACCAGAAAAGGCCCCCCTTTACCCAATCATAAACAAGAGAAAATCAGCAGATACTGGAAATCCAAAATAAACACACAAAATGCTAGGGGCAGCATCTACAGAAAAGAGTAAACAGTTGATGCTTCAGCTGAGTTCCTTCAGCTTGAGTAAGGTACCTTCTTACTCTGACTTCTCATCTTTTTATTCCAGTCCCGATGAAAGGCCTTGGCTTGAAATATCGATTGTTTACCCTTTACCCTTTTTGACAAAGGCCTTCTGAAACTCCTGGTAAACACCATTCACTAACTCTTTTTTGTCTACCTTGTCCATTATTTCCTCAATGAATTCCAACAGGTTTGTTAGGCAAGATTTCCCCTCAAGGAAATCATGTTGACTTTGGCCTATTTTATCACGCACTCTAAGTATCCCGAAACCTCATCCTTAATAACAGACTCCAGTATCTTCCCAACCACTGACGTCAAGCTAACTGGCCTATAATTTCCTTTCTTCTGCCTCCCTCCACCTTAAAGAGTGGAGTGACATTTGCAATTTTACAGTCTTCCATAAACATTCTAGGATCTAGTGATTCTTGAAAGATCATTACTAATGCCTCCATAATCTCTTCAGCTACCTATTTCAGGACTCTGGAGAGTAGCCCATCTGGTCCAAGTGACTTATCTACCTTCAGACCTTTCAGCTTCCCCAAGCATCTTCTCTTTAGTAACAGCAACTATACTCACTTCTGCCCTGACACTATCAAATTTCTGGCCTACTGCTAGTGTCTTCCATGGGGAAGACTGAAGCAAAATACTTATTATGTTCATCTGGCATTTCTTTGTCCTCCGTTCCTACCTCTCCAGTGTCATTTTCCAGCGGTCCAATATCCACTCTTGCCACTCTTAATATGTTTGAAAAAAAATTCGCTATCCTCCTTTAAATTATTGGCTAGCTTACCTTCGTATTTCATCTTTTCTCTTTTCCAACTTTTTTTGGTGCCTTCTGTTGGTTTTTAAAGCTTCTCAATCCTCCAGCTTCCCACTAATTTTAGCTATATTATACGCTCTCTCTTTTGCTTTTACATTGACTTGAACTTCTGTTGTCAGCCACTGTTGCCTCATCCTGCTTTTAGAATACTTATACAAGAAAATCTGAAGATGCTGGAATTCCAAAGCACACACACAAAGTGCTGGTGGAATCAGCAGGCCAGGCAGCATCAATGGAAAAGAGTAAACAGTTGGCATTTCAGTACAAGACCCTTCATCAGGACTGAAACATCCACTGTTCACTCTTTTCCATAGATGCTGTCTGGCCTGCTGACTTCCTCCAGCATTTTGTGTGAGTAGCTTTAGAATACTTCTTCATTTTTCAGATGTACAGTATCTATCTTCAAATTCCTTGGTGTCCACATTTCCGAGCATCTCACCTGGTCCCTGAACTCCTCCATCCTGATGAAAAAGGCGCAACAGCGCCTTTATTTCCTGCGGAGCATCAAAAAAGCTCACCTCTGTCCCAGGATACTGATGGACTTTTACCGCTGCACCATTGAGAGCATACTCACCAACTGCATCTCAGTGTGGTATGGTAATTGTCTCATATCGGACCGCAAAGCACTCCAGCGTGTGGTGAAAACTGCCCAGAGGATTATTGGCACCCAATTGCCCACCACTGAGAACATCTACCATAAACGCTGCCTGGGCAGGGTGAAAAGCATTATCAAGGATACATTTCACCCTAACCATGGACTTTTTACTCTCCTCCCATCTGGTAGGTGCTACAGGAGCCTCCGCTCCCGCACCAGCTGGGTCATTGCACAACACCCGATCCAGAACTGCCTTTCCTCTAGTGTACTCAACCACAAGCTGCTCTAAAAAGTTATCTCATAAGCATTCTACAAATTGCCTCTTTTGGGATTTACCAACTTGATTTTTCCAATTTACTTATTGAAATCCCCCTTTTTACATGCCTTTTCCATCCCGTTTTAATTTGTCTTCCACATTCTGGCTACTATTTAGAGGCCTGTATATAACTCCCATCAGGGTCTTCTGAGTTTCTTAATTCTATGTACACTGATTCTACATCTTCCGATCCTATGTCACCAGTTTCTGATGACTTGACTTCACTTCTTATCAACTGAACCACCCAACCCCCTCTACCTACCTGCCTGTCCTTTCGATACAATGTGTATACTTGGATGCGAAGCTCTCAACTATGATCTTCTTTCAGATATGACTCAGTGATGCCCATAACGTCTTATCTGCCAATTCCTAAATGCGTTACAGGATAATCTTATTCTATATACTGTGTACATTCTAATCTGAGAGCTTCAGTCATGTATTCATCACCCTTTTTGATTTTGCCAAGTTACAGTTCAACTTCTCCCATTGACTGTAATTTTGGTTTATCATCTGCCTCTCCTTCCTGACAGTCTCACTACATCTACTTGTATACCCATTGCCCCATCCTCAGCCCTATCATTCCGGTTCACATCACCCATCAAAGTAGTTTAAACCCTCCCCAACAGTTCTAACAAACTTGCCCACAAAGATATTGGTCCCCTTTGGGTTCAGGTGTAACACCTCCTTTTTGCACAGGTCATACCTTCTCCAGATGAGACTTCAATGATCCAGAAATCTGAAATCCTGTCCCCTGCACCAATTCCTCAGCAATTCATTCATCTGCCAGATCATCCTATTCTTCCTCTCACTGATGTGTGGCACAGGCAGCAATCCAGAGATTACTACCCTGGATTGTCAAGAGTAGATGGAACTTGATACCAGAGGAGTCAACAAGTTTTTGGTACACTGAACAAATGAGTGAGTTGATGCCAACCAACTGAAAGTAACCTTATTTCCATGGTTAGAAGTTGGTATTTGTGCTGATGAACAATGTTTAATCTCACTTACATTTCCTTACAAAATGAATCAATCCATGCCAGTGTGCAACAGACCTGGATAAGATTTAATCAATAAACAATCATTAACATGCCACACAAAACCCAAATTCTAACAGGAGAGTTTATTCACCAATATTTTTTGCTATTCAACAATATTACCATCTCTGACATTCTACACATCATCAATGGCTAGAAACTTAACAGGGTCAGATACTAAGACCACAAGAAGACAGAGACTGGAAACCTCATATCAAGTGACTCACTTCCTGGTTTCCAAAACCCATTCACCAGTTACAGGCATAAGTCAGGAGTGTGAAGTACGATTGTATATCTTTCTACTTCCTATAGTTTGCTTTCGTTTACGAATGGACTGTGTAGCCTCCAACCTGATGCCATGAACATTAACTTCTCCAAAGTCTGGTAATTTCTCACCCCTCCCCCGACTTTCCTTTTCTATTCCCCATTCGGGCTGCCCCTTCTCCTCTGCACATCATCTCCCTCTGGTTCACCATCGCCTTCACTTTCTCCCGTAGTCCACTCTCTGTTCATACCAGATTCCTTCTTCTTTCTGAGCCCTTCTTTATCTTTTTCACTTGTCACCTCCCAGGTTCTCGCTTCATCTTCCCTCGCCCACTGACTTAGCTTCCTCCTTACCTGGCTTCACCCATCACCTTCCAAGTTGTACTCATTCCCATCCCTCAGCTTCTTATTCTGACCCCTTTCTTTCGAGTCCTGATGAAGGGCCTTGGCTTGAAACATCAACTTTTTATAGCTCCTATAAAAGTTTTTTTTTAATAACTTTTTATAAATTTTGTCTGCCCTGCTGAGTTCTTCCAGCAGTTTGCATGTGTTACTCTGGATTTCTAGTATCTGCAGAATGTCAGGGTTAGCAAGAGGACTGGGGAGAAGAAATGCTATCAAAACTGCCAAAGCAGGCTTTCAACCCTTTACTTATTGCTGCTTCATGGGCACAGTGACATCAAACTGAATGTTTCACATCATTTGAAATCACTGAACATGTCGGGTGACCTCGGTGTGTGTTCTGAACACCGCTTTCCTAAGAACTGATTGCAATTGCTTTTGGAAAGTTAGTTTTTAAACAATGAAAACTATAAGAAAGTCTTGAACCTAACGCTGCAGGGGTAAATGCAATAAGTGGAATCTGCTAATTTGCATTTTTCTCTCCTGACATCGTGTGAGGTCAACAATTCTGGAGTAAAGTTTTAGGAATTAAAGAAGGGGAAGGAAAATGTGTAGTGAGATCAGATCTTAAATATCTGTTATTTAGATTACAACAATTCAAATCACTTCCAGTAATTTCAGTCCACTTGTTGTACTTGTGATAGACTACATTGGACAACAAAGATTTTGCTTTCTGAATACTTTTGGGTGTAACTTATGGATTTTGGACTGCTGATCATGAAAATCACCATGCAATTTCCTTGTCATGCACCATCTTTTTGAAACTGCCTAAATTTGTTATTTCAATTCATAATTCAAGTCAGAATAACTGACGCAAAAATTAGGGAAGGCATTTTTGTTGGTCTACAAATCAAACAGGCAATTTGAAGAACTTCTAGTGGGACTGGAGAAAAAGGCACGGAAGGTATTAAAGGATGTTGCTGAAAATTTTCTTGGCAACTACAGAACACCAAACTACAAGCGGCTGGTTGAGAAATTGCCTCAAACATACAAAACCATGAAGTACAACATGCCACTAAAGATTCATTTTCTGCATTCCCATTTAGACTTCTTCCCTGCAAATCTTGGCGCAGTCAGTGACGAGCATGGTGAAAGGTTTTACCAGGACATTGTGGTCACGGAGAAACAGTATCAGGGCAACTGGAATCCATCAGCGCTGGCTGATCATTGTTGGACACAAGTGAGAAGCCTCAGACACTGAGTACAAACAAAAATCATCACCAAAACATGTTTAGCTTAGATGAACTATTGCAAAGTGTCAACACTGATATGCAATTAAACACAATATATTCAATAAAAGTTAATTTGTTTCTCCAAATTCCTATGTGATACAAGTAGTCTGAAATTATATGTGTGTTCAGCTTTAAGCAGTCTATCATATAATAATTCTGGGGAAGCAACACTTTTGAAAAAAAACCAAAATGCTTGAGGAACTTAGCAGGCCAGGCAGCATATATGGAAAAGAGTAACCAGTCGAAGTTTCAGACTGAGACCCATCAAGATAGTCCTAATGAAGGGTCTCAGCCCGAAACATCAACTGTTTACTCTTTTCCATAGATGCTGCCTGGCCTGCTGAGTTCCTCCAGCATTTTGTGTGTGTTGCTTGGATTTCCAGCATCTGCAGATTTTCTTATCCTTGTTGTCCAGTGCGATGAGTCCTACTGGCTTAAGCAAATGCTGAAGTTTGGGATTAAAAAAAATAGTTTCTACTTGTCCTGTTTGTCAAATACTCAAAGCACTGAACCATGGACAATGCTCTAGACTTTCAGCTATTCTTGTTGTTGATAATTATTTGGACCTACAGTAGGTGCTTGCATTTCATGAAAACACAAAGAGACTGCAAACGCTGGAATCTACAGCAACCAATAATCCGCTAGAAGAATACAGCATATCAATTAGCATCTGTGGGTGGAAAGAAATTAGAGTCATAGACCAATACAATGAGTCCATGCTAACTAAAAACAGGGTTTTTGATCCTAATGCAGTTTCAAACTGAAGCACTGACAATTCCCTTCTTCCTACAGATGCTGATCAACCTATTATTTTCCTCAATCAGATTATGTGTTACTAGCATTTTAAAATGTGTATTTACTTACTGAGTGGTAGGGCAGAATATGTACTGTAAATAAGTCTTCAGTCATACTGAGGGCATACTACACGGGTTCAAACTGTAAAAACATGATCAATTTAAACTTGCCATTTTGTCATTCTGCACGGAGAATACTAACATCCTGTACTGGTTCCCTACAAAAGTGTGTAGAGTTTTGAGTACTAGGAAGTTGTGTGTGTGTGTTGGGGGGGGGGGGTGAGGGTGGGTTGGGTTGGCTCCTGAGATCAAGAAGGGTATCTCCAATATCATGATGATCTCAAAGACCAAAACAATGGTCAGATAAATGCATGCCACTTTGGTGATTAGATATCTCTTCTCCCTCATCCACTTGGAAGCACGCCTCAATAAAAATGGCAAGGAGGAATGACTTAGCTGTAACGTTTAAATTTTTTTAATATGCAATTCGACATACTGAATAGTCAGCTATGCTGATTAACAGGACTTAACCAAATACAGTCCTCACTGAAAAAATAAGGAAGAATTCAAAGCAACTAGCAAAGCATAACAAATGATAAATCGTGTCATTTTTAATTGCAGATGCTGGGGCTGGAGCTCGAAAAAAAACAAACAGCTGGAGGAACTCTGTGGGTCAGGCAGCATGTGTGGACAAAAGTGGAATCAGACACCAATCCTGACGTAAAGTCTCCACCTGAAACACCAACTGGTCCCTTTGTCTCCACTGACACTATCTGATTCTCTGAGTTCTCCCAGCAGCTTTTTTTTCCTGCAGTGAAATATAAAGACCCCTGTTGCACTCAAAACACATTTGAAACTTTCACCACTTGAAATGTTTGCATGGTTAAAAGAATGGTGATTCTCATTTGAAAAAAAAGTAGGATCATTGGCACTTACCAGTGACTTGATCAACTAAAATTCTGGAAGTGATGATTCGGCCATATTGTGAAAACATCTGCTCTAATTCTTTTTGAGTCATAGATTTAGGAAGGCCACTAACATACAGATTAGCATCACGGATTGATGCAGAGCTTGGACGAGCATAGGAAACCTAGGGAAAAGATAAAAGCAATAAATTTTGATCTGCCATAAAACACTGGATGCACTGATTCAAAAACAGTTCCTTCTTATTAATTTGTATCATTTTTGTGTGGTAACGTATCTATCCATTTACAAAATTAGTAAATTCATAATGTCAATCTTATTTAGGACTCCATACATATGTTTTATAAATAAATGGATATCCATATCAAAAATAAAAAATAAAACTTGCTTTTTGAAAGCAGAAATAGTTTTAAGTTATATTTAAACTGAGCTCTATACGAAAGTAAAAAAGTAAAATCTTTGGTTTAGGTGGTAGTCACTTTTTAGGCTACAGCAACCCCTTAAGCTTCAAGTGGAAGGCTTGGCTCAGTACTTAGTTTGTCTGAGGTGTAGTAAATCACCATTAAACATTTGATATACATTGGAGAAACCTGCAACAAAGGCACAAATCAGATGCATGTCTTTGCCCAGCTTTGGCCTTCGGTACATTTAATGCATATAAAAAAGATATGATTATCTCTAAACTGGATTTCATCCACTTTTGGTGCATTGTATTTTGCCTTCATATCCATCGGGTGCTAAACCAAAACAAAATTCCCAAAGTAGGACTTTTAGCTGCTTTAAAAGAAATAATAATTCCGATTTCCTCCATTTCAGAAACAACAAAATCTGATCTGAGCAATTAAGGATGCAGCTAGTGTAACACTCGGAAAATGACTTGTGGGATGTGAGTCAGTGCTTTTAAAGATATCTCTCTATGTTAGTCGCAGATGGGAGATGATGGAAAATGAAGAGCAGTGAATCACAGGTATCAAGATCCCTTATGGATGATTCGGTGTCATCCTTTGACCAACAGCAGGTTTGGGGTCATAAATCCTGGTATTTGTAATACGGGTCGACCTTCACTAATCCGACTACCTGTAATCCGGTTCCTTCGATAATCTGGCACTGATTATGCTTAATGTAATCCTTCTGTAATTCGGCATTTTCACTAATCCGACACTCCTCAGGTCCCAATGGTGCCGGATTAGTGAAGGTTAGCTATTGCTTCATGTGATCCTTCTGTAATTCGGCATTTTCACTAATCCGGCACTCCTCAGGACCCAAGGGTGCTGGATTAGTGAAGGTCGACCTGTACTTCAATTTGTGCTTTGGACTACTGATAATCAAATTTTCATACCCATCCACTGTACCATCATATAAAAAGGGGTCCCATCTATACTTTCTTATAAATTTAAATATGATTATCAGGTCTCCCCTTAGCCTCCTATGCTCCAGGGAGAACACCACAAGTTTTTCCAAACCTATCCTTATAGCTCAAACTCTCTAATCCGGGCAGCATCCTGGTAAATCTCTTCTGCACCTACCCACAGTCTTCACATCCTCCCTATAATGGGGTGAGCAGAACTGCATGCAATACTCCAAATTTGGTTTGACTAAGGTTTTACATAACTGCAGTGTAACTTCCTTACTCTTCTACTCAATATCCCTACCGTTGAAGGCAAGCATGCCATAACCCTTAAGCATTGAAACATAGAAAACCTACAGCACAATACAGGCCCTTCGGTCCACAATGCTGTGCTGAACATGTATTTACTTTAGAAATTACCTAGGGTTACTCATAGCCCTCTATTTTTCTAAGCTTCATGTACCTATCCAGGAGCCTCTTAAAAGACCCTATTGAATCCGCCTCCACCAGTCGCCAGCAGCCCATTCCATGCACTCACCACTCTCTGTGTAAAACACTCACCCCTGACATCCCCTCTGTACCTACTTCCAAGCACCTTAAAAATGTGCCCACTTGTGCTGGCCACTTCAGCCCTGGGAAAAATCCTCTGACTATCCACACGACCAATGCCTCTCATCATCTTATACACCTCTATCAGGTCACCTCTCATCCTTCGTCGCTCCAAGGATAAAAGGCCAAGTTCACTCAACCTATTCTCATAAGGCATGCTCCCCAATCCAGGCAACGTCCTTGTAAATCTCCTTGGCACCCTTTCTATAGTTTCCACATCCTTCCTGTAGTGAGGTGACCAGAACTGAGCACAGTACTCCAAGTGGGGTCTGACTAGGGTCCTATACAGCTGTAACATTACCTCTAGGCTCTTGAACTCAATCTCTTGGTTGATGAAGGCCAATGCACCGTATGCCTTCTTAACCACACATCAACCTGCACAGCAGCTTTGAGTCTCCTATGGAATTGGACCCCAAGATCCCTCTAAGCTTCCCCACTGCCTAGTCTTACCATTAATACTACATACTGCCATCATATTTGACGTAACAAATTGAAGCACCTCACACTTATCTGGGTTGAACTCCATAGAAAGAACTCCTTCTTTACCATCTTATCCACTTGGGCAGTCACTTTCAGTAAATTATGAACTTTTTACCTAATACTATAAAGGGGTCCACCTTTAACTGCGTACTTTTCTCCTTCATTTGATCACCTAAAGTGCAACACCTCACATTTGCCTAGATTAAACTCCATCTGCCATTTAATGTCCATATCTGTAAGTGATCTATATCCCATGGTTTTCTTTGATAGTCCTTTACAACTCCACCAATTTTGGTGTCACCCACAAACTTGATAATCAGCCCATCTACATTTTCATCCAAATCATTGTTATATATCACAAACAGAGGTTCCAGCACGAAACTCTGCAGAAGACCTCCAGGCAGCATAACAACCTGGCTCCTTGTCTTTCTTGGGTAAGCCAGTACTGAATGTAAACTCTCAATTCACCCGAAATCCCATGCATCGTTATCATTTGAGGAGTCTTAACAAATGTCATGAAACTACGTAGATAATGGCCACTGCCTTACCCTCAAAATGTTCCTTTTCCACTTGCTCAACGAACTTAATCAGGTTTGTAAAGCATAACCTGTTTGCACGAAGCCAAGCTGACTGTTGCTAAGTAGGCCAGGCTTTTTGAAATATACATGAATCTTCTCCCTCAGTGTCCTCTCCGATTGTTTTCCTAGCACTAAGGTGGATTATCCCTATTTCCTATTTTGAACAAAGGCGTAACATTTGCTATTTACCAGGCCTCACCTGCTTCTTTCAACATTCTGGAATATAGGCCAATGGAGCATGAGGATTTATCCACCTTAATGCTTTTTAGAAGACAGCACAACTTCCTCCTTAATTTCAAACTGGCCCAATACATTAACATTCCCTCCAAATCATTCTCCTTGGTAAATACTGAAATAAAATACTTAGTTAATACCTCAGCTACTTGTTCTGACTGCAAGCACAAACTCCCTCCTTTATCCTTGAGTAGAACTACCCGCTCCTGAGTTATTCTCATTTTCTTAACACAAGACCATAAAGTATAGAAGCAGAATTAGGCTATTTGACCCACCGAGTCTGCTCACCAATTTTGTCATGGCTGGTCCATTTTCTTCTCTCTGCCCCAATCTCCTGCCTTCTCCCCATATCCCTTCATGCCCTGACTAATCAAGAAGCTACCAACCGCACTTTAAATATACACAATGACTTGACCTCCACAGCTGCATATGGCAATGAATTCCAGATTCACCATTCTCTGGCGAAAGAAATTCCTCCTCATCTCCATTCTAAAAGGACCCCCTCTCTATTCTGAGGCTGTGCCCTCTGGCCTTGGACTCTCCCACCATAGAAAACATCCTCTCCACATCCACTCTATCAAGGCCTGTCATCATTCGATGGGTTTCAATGACAATACCCCTCATTCTTCTGAATTCTAGTCACTATAGACCCAGAGTTATCAAACACAATGTATTGTGTAACGATTTGATCTGTTTGAACAGTATGTGAAACCAAATTTTCACTGTATCTTGGATTAAGACCAGAAGACATTGGAGCAGAATTGGGCCATTTGGCCCATGGAGTCTGTTCCTCCATTTCATCATGGATGATCCAATTTTTCTCTCAGCCCCAATCTCCTGCCTTCTCCCCTATCCCTTCATGCCTTGACCAATCAAGAATCTATCAACCTCACCTTAAACATACACAACAACTTGATCCCCACAGCTACATATCTCTGGTGAAAGGAATTCCTACTCATCTCCGTTCTAAAAGGGCACCCTCTATTCTGAGGCTGTGTCCTCTGATCTTAGACTCCCTCACCATAGGAAACATCCTCTTCACATCCACTCTGTTGAGGCTTTTCAACATTCGATAAGTTTCAGTGAGTTCACCCCTCATTCTTCTGAATTCTGGTGAGCAGAGGCCCAGAGCCATCAAAAGCTCCTCGTATGTCAAGCCTTTCAATCCCAATATCGTTTTCATGAACCTCCTTTGAACCCTCTCCAATGTCAGTATATCCTTTCTTAGATAAGGAACCAAATTTGGTCACAATACTCTGAGGCCTCATCATTACATCCTTGTTTGTCTTGGAGTTTATCTTGATCCTGTGCACTAAGGGCATTTCATGGCCACTTCGGTCTTCCTAGTCGCCTGGTTGAGAACTTATCTGCGATCATTATGTTCCACAAAGATGAGGTCTAATTTTACCTATGCTTCCTTTACTTTTCTGGCTAAATTTTGGATCTTTGAGGTCATCAAGAGCATTCTGACTGGCTGCATCACTGTCTGGTATGGGTGGGGGGTGCTATTACGCAGGATTGAAGTGAGCTGCAGAGAGTTGTAAAATCAGTCAGCTCCATCATTAGTACTAGCCTCCATAGCATGCAAGAAATCTTCAAGGAATGGTGCCTCAGAAAAGCGATTTCCATCATCAAGGACCCTCACCACCCAGGATATGTCCTCTTCTCATTGTTACCATCAGGAAGGAGGTACAGAAGCCTGAACACACTCAGCAATTCAGAAACTGCTTCTTCCCCTCTGCCATCCAATTTCTAAATGGATATTGAACCCATGAACATCACCACACTACTTTAAAATTTCCATTTTCGCATTATCTTAATTTAACAGTTTAATATACATATACATACATACTGTAATACAGTTTTTTCTATATTTATCATGTATTGCATTGTACTACTGCTGTGAAGTTAACAAATATCACAACATATGCCAGTGATATTAAACCTGATTCTGATCAGCCGGTCTTTAATTAATTCCCACTGGAAATTAAAGTTCTCCACTATGACAACCCTGTTATTTCTGCACCTTCCCGTAATGTGTCTACAGATCTATCCTTCTATACTATAATCCCATCAGTGTAATTGCACCTAACTTGTTTTAAGCTCCACCCCAAACTGCCTCTTACTATATCTTTTGATCACTGCTATGACCTTCTCCATTATCAGTGGTGCTACCACTCCACCTCCTTTACCCCTCTCTCTATCACATCCAAAACGACAAAACCCAGGAACATTGAGTTACCAGTCCTGTCCCTCATGCAACCAGGTCTTTGGAATGGCACTAAGATCTTATCATAATGAACAACACACACAAAATGCCGGAGGAACTCAGCAAGTCAGGCAGCATCTATGGAGGGGAATGAATAGTTGATGGTTCTCTCCTCCTTCCCTTTCTTCCATGGCACCTCCCACTGGTTCCCAACCTCCCTTCCTTTCTTCCATGGTCCACTGACCTCTCAGATTCCTTCAGCTTCAGCGCTTTACCTCTTCCCAGCTTACTTCATCACCTGCCTGCTTGTAGGTATTCCTCCCCCACCTTCTCATTCTGCCTTCTGCTCCTTTCCAGTCCTGTTGATATGTTTTTTTCCGCTTCATAAATGTTGCCTGAGTTGGCGAGTTCCTCCAGCATTTTGTGTCTTATGTTGCTCAATGTTTTCAGCATACGGAGAATCCCTCGTGTTTCTTGTAGCATAATGTTCTAATGAATGGTCTTAATTGTTAACTGGTTCTCTTTTCACAGATACTGCCTGATCTGCTGAGTAATGGAAATCTCAATCTCCGATTCCTCGATTTGACTGTCGACATGTCAATTCTGAACTCAATTCCCCACTAGACTGGCCGTATTCTAGTTCAATTCCATCCACTAAACAGGCCTAATTGGGAAAATGGAGGATAGTCGCAGATGGACACAGCTTCAGGGAGTGTGTTTGGATTTCTAAGCATAAGCTGAAGAAAATCACTGAGTAAAGATTAGATAGTGAAAATGTCTTAAGTAGATGCATTTTTTAACTAAGCAGATATTAATTTAACAAACAGACTGGAGACTGCATTGCTCAAATCAATTGTATCAGGTAATAAAAAAAGCCTGAGGTTAAGAAATCTGAGGAACAGCTCCCTGTGCATACCACTTGCTGTAGGAGAGTTTCTGACCTTAGATGACAGCATTATGTGGGTGGTATTGATTCAGTTGCCTGTTACACATTACTTACAACTTTTATTTCTACTGAGGTGTATAATATGAGCTGAATCAATACCAGGCATTTCATTTTGCAACCCCAAGTTAAAATTATCCTGTGTGATTTAACATTAGGCAAGGCATGCTTTTCTTCTGCTTAATCAAAATTGTACTTGAAAAATCAATGGTTAAAAAACTTGCTTCTTACCTTGATGGTTTTGGTCTGAAGTCTAAGTCCATTTAAAGTGTTAATTGCTTTTTCTGCATCTTTTGGATCGACATAGTTCACGAAACCATATCCCAAACTTTGTCCTATTTAAGAGGAATTGTAGATGGCCGAGCGTTAGTTTCTGAAAAATTAAGTATTAAAACACTGCAATTCATCAAGAACAAATTTTGCTCTCTGAAAGGAGTGAAACATTAAAATAATGTGCTTCCTACCATCATCCTGAACCCCAACTATGAACCTCCTCTTAACTGTGATCGAAACAGGACCAACCCTGTACTGACTGACAAAACTAATGGGAAAAGTCAAAGACCTAAGAATTTCTTTATCGTTATGAATATTATTTCACGGAATCAAAACTAAACTTGTATCAAAATATCCAATACATCAAAAATATTAATTAAGATAAAGCTAAAAACTAAAACTCTTAAAGGTCAGAACATATAGATTACTTAGATTATCAATTAATATTTTGGTTTATTGATAATTTTAAAACATTTATGTCATGATTATACCGTAAGAAACAGGAATAGAAAAGTTAACCGATTGAATTTTAACGGGCTAGTAAATTTAAATGGGTAATATTAATCCTGAAGATGCTGGGTTTACCGGCCTACTCCTTATTTGCACATCACATTTCCTGAGCTGTATCATTTAGTACGTGGACGTAAGATTGCTATGGTATGAATAGGACCACAATGCATCTTATTGGTATGTTTGCTTCTCGTAGTATTAGACAAAGCATAAAGGGCTCAAATAAAAACACAGAGGAACTGGCACAGCTTGAAGTCTGACCGGTATTGAACCGGGTTACAGCCAGAGGGTAGTACTGAACACCGAGGTATGCATTCTGCTGACAATACCATGATATCTAAAATTCAAAACTCATGGTTTCATTTCATTATAGATAGCTGAACATCCTGCAAGTAAAATCATTAAATTACATCGTATCAAAGAAGACTCAGTGTCTAATCATGCCTGTGATGCCGTAATAGAGCTAATGACTTGGACATGCTACCCGGCCCTTTTCCCATCGACCTTCCTGTACAAGTAAATATATAATAGCCTTCTGAAACTAGAACTTAATGCATTATATAAAAAAAGCTTTTCCTTTGTTCTTTTGGGAGTTCTCTTAAATTAAACTGACCCTGTTATCATATTCAGCTCATTAACATAAAGCTATATTTTTATGAAATGTATAGAAACATTGTTTATCTAGCAATTCACCAAATTGTGCTCTCTATTCACATAGTTCTGGCAGGGTAGATCAACTTCTAACAAGTTTTTAAGGTTTTCAAAGCCCTGTGGTAATACAAACATTTCGATGACCAATTTTAACATATATGAATCAACTTTTGTATCATGCTTTAAACAACCCAAGGTACTGAGAAATCATAAATCAAATATTAAAGAAGCATTTTGGATAGCTGTAAACTGCAATTAATTTCTAATTTGTTATTTAGCATTCCAGATATAAAGTGCCATATTTTGAGTAAAGTTTAATACAAAAGTTTGCAGCTTTATAGGACCCTGGTCAGACCCCACTTGGAGTACTGTGCTCAGTTCTGGTCGCCTCACTACAGGAAGGATGTGGAAACCATAGAATGGGTGCAGAGGAGATTTACAAGGGATGTTGCCTGGATTGGGGAGCATGCCTTATGAGAATAGTTTAAATGAACTTGGCCTTTTCTCCTTGGAGTGACGGAGGATGAGGGGTGACCTTATAGAGGTGTATGAGATGATGAGAGGCATTGATCATGTGGGTAGTCAGAGGCTTTTTCCCAGGGCTGAAGTGGTTAGCACGAGAAGGCACAGTTTTAAGGTGCTTGGAAGCAGGTACAGAGGAGATGTCGGGGTAAGTTTTTTTTAAAACACAGAGAGTGGTGAGTGTGTGGAATGGGCTGCCAGCGATAGTGGTGGAGGCAGATACGATAGGGTCTTTTAAGAGGCTCCTGGATAGGTACACGGAGCTTAGAAAAATAGAGGGCTATGGGTAACCCTAGGTAATTTCTAAGGTAAGGACATGTTCGGCACAGCTTTGTGGGTCGAAGGGCCTGTACTGTGCTGTAGATTTTCTATGTTTCTATTCTAAAATACCACTGGATTACTATAGATACAAGCCATCTATAGTTTTGCTCCTAATTCAATATTTTATACACACTATATTATTAAGATTGTTTCATGTCTTATCAGATGACTGATGAATCATGACACTATGCACGGTAAAGGACTCATGCAAAGAAAATGGCCTAACACTAGTTGCCATTTATAATTTTAATACTAGATTTATTAATTCAGTACTAATTAACGAAAATTGTTGCAAGATTTTTCAACAAATCAACTTTAGATATTTATAGTTAAATGTTATGTTAAACATATTATGGTTATAGTGAATAGACAGTAATTGAATAATTATGTAGTTTTTAGAATTCCAAAAACAGTTTTGAAATACATTTTCCAAACCTACCAGCTCTTTTTGTATCATCTGTAGTCAGTACCAATGAAATGCATGGAGACAGAAACAGGAAGTAAAACAGAGCAGATTTACTCGTAACAACTGTCTGTAAGTTTTTAAAGAATGAAGGTTACCTAATATTGAGCTTTTCAACACTTTTAATATGTTAGAGAAATTCTTTGTGAATAATTTCCAAAACATGTACAGATATTAAAACCTAATTTTACCTCTTTCTTGTCAGAAGTTAACATGCTGATATAGCATGCAATTAGGAAGAGAAATGTTACGTTGGCCTTATGTAAGTGCATGAGATAATTATTCCAGCTTGATAGGGCTATGACTCAAACCACGTATGGGATATCATGAAGTATTCCAGTCTCCCTACCTAAAGAAGGGCAACCTTGCAATTGATGGTGCAGTGATGATTCACCTGATAGCTTTCTGGGATGGTAGATGTATCATATGAACACAAGTTAAGCAGACCGGGTCTCTATTGAGCTTAAAACATTAAATGCGTGTTCATATTGAAACATTTATTCATCATCTTTACTTCATACGTGCAGTGCATTCTTAAAATAGTGAGGGAGATTTTTAAGCAGTTTTTTTATATAAGGTGACATTTTCTCCTTGTATGTTACAAAGGCAGATTTAAGAAAAGATGTCAAAAAAACTCCACGTACAGTGGTAAAATGTAAAAAAAAAGGTCATTAGTGGAGATAATTGGGTAGCTTTTAGTTTGTTAGCATAGCCATATTAGACTGCATGATCTCTGTTTGCTGTATGATTTCATGTCCACTAACATCCTGTGGGTGCAGTGTGTGTACTTAATTTTGCTACAGGAAGTACTGCAGCTATGTAATATTATGTAAATTTTCCACTTCAAGGTTCTATCACCAGAATGAAAAATTAACAAATAGTGAACTTACAAATGTGCATGCATAAAAGGCATACAATTCAATACTGCTAAGAAATACACAAACCATTAAAATTGGAAGCTTTGAGCACAGGTCCATGCTTGAAAGTAAGCATTTTACAAGAGTTATTTCATAGTTTCATGTAGCACAGAAAATTTATATGCTGTATTATGTAACAAAACTGTTAAGATTAAAACACATTAAATTGGTGTAGTTAAGTGTTTAAAGGAAATAATAGGGTGGAATAACATTCTTTTACACAGAAGGATAAGGAGAAATAGGAGCAGGAGGAAGCCATCTGGCCCCATCAAGCCTACTCTGTCATTCAATATGATCATGGCTGATCTGGCCGTGGACTCAGCTGCCTTTCCCCTGTAACCCTCAATTAATCTGCTATGCAAAAATATTTCTAGCTGTGTCTTAAATATATATTTAATGAGATAGCACCGACTGCTTCCCTGGGCAGAGAATCCCTGGGAAAATTTACTTCTCTCTGGGAAAAGCAGTTTCTCCTCATTCCTTTCCTAAATCTATTTCCCTGAATCTTGAGGCATTATGCCTAGTTCTAGTCTCACAAATGAGTAATGACAATAACTATTTTAAATTGTTATTAGATAGAATAATCTCACATCTAATGATATTGGTAGAAACAAAAACTGATAAATATTCAAATCAATTTTATTAACCCTTGAGAATGAAGTGATTAAAACAATGAACAAGGATTACCTTCAAAAATTAAATGCTTTGATCAGTATTTGATTTAACTCCAGAGCTCACCAGCAAAACAGACAATAAAGGTGAATTTCTTTTAAGGTTAATGCAATATTTTTGTTTTGCAGTTTCATTGTATTTAGCTACATTTCAAATATTTTCAATATAGAATCATCAACCTACATATTATTGTGCATGAAAGAACGCTAAAATCATACTGTGCAGTGTACAAATGTTTTGGGGCTTTTGTCATAGCTATAAACTGAACATCTGACTTTCAAATTTACACATAAAGCCCAAACTCATCCACACGATTAAAGAGTATGAAATGTCACCACTGCTGGAGTTCTCAAATCCCAAATTTCAACTGAAACGATTGCTAGATATAATATAATACCATGTGTAATATAATAGATATCAGCTAGATAGAATGGGCTCAGCTGATCTGAAGGGTGCTAGAACTACCTCACCTTATTTGACATTGTTGAGACAGAGTTGGGAGGGAGAAATACCCCTGCCAAAAGGAGCCCAAAGGAAAAATGCTGAGGAAGCTGGTACAATGTAGCATCAGGACTGAACTCATTGTTGTTTTCTTAAGTGGAGAGTTGAACAATGGAGCAGGGAAGGTTTATACTTTCAAGGGGCAAGTTTCCTTCTGCTTAGGGCATGCTTCTTTGGTGAAGGCCTGCACTATTTCCTGAATTTGTATCTGAGGCACTACAGCTGCAGTGATGTTAAACATTTGTCATCCATGTGCAGGTGTGTCATCTGCAGTATGGTTCACAATCAGTTGAGCTAAAGCTGACTGCATTCAATGTCGGACTGTACATTTTAACTGAGTATATAAAGTGCTAGGCAATTAAATTCCAGGTTGATTCACAACAAAATTTCAGGCATAATTCACACTAACGTTACATGCTGAACAGTCTGTGCTGCAGGAAAGCAGCAGGATGACTGAGCTGACCTAGGTGGTATGTATAAAGTAACACACACACAAAATGCTGGGGGAACTCAGCAGGTCAGGTAGCATCTATGGAAAGGAATAAAGAGTCAATGTTTTGAGTCCAGACTCTTCATTGGGATCTGCTGAAGGGTCTCTGCCTGAAACATCAACTCTTTATTCCTTTCCAATGATGCTGCCTGACCTGCCGAGTTCCTCCAGCATTTAGTGTGTCTTACTTTGGATTTCTAGCAACCGATGAATCTCGTGTTCATGGCATGTACAAACTTAGCATTCATAGATTTACTGGTATCCATATGCTTTTAAGTGCTATCTTGATCCTAAGTGAGTGTGGCTGTGCGTGGCAGAAGAGCCTTATGCAGTGATAACATCCTGCAAGTGGAGAGGAAAAGCAAGAGTAAATCTTTCCCACAATACGTTGGAAATAAAGCTGACAACTGAGTGCTGACCTTATCAAGAATGTTTCCAAATTCTCCTAAATAATATTGGTGGTAATTAGGAAAGTTAACAGAATGTTGTATTTTTTTTTAAACACAAGGATTTGAGTGCAAGAGCTGGGACTTCTTTTTCCAATTACATAGGGCTCTGCTGTGACTGCACTTGGAATGTTGAATCTATTTAGCAAAGGAAGAATCTATTTGTGATTGAGGGAGTCCAATGAGATTTCATCAAATTGATACCTGGGTTAGCATACAAGGAGACATAAAGCAGATTGGGCTTTGATAAAGGAATACAGTATTGGTGCAACAAAATGACACCAGGGTAGAAGATCAGCCACAATCTTAACATTTGGTAAAGCAGGCAGAATGGGGTGAGTGACCTTCTCCTGCTTCTATATCTTGAGTTCTATTGAAGCTAGTGTCAGTATACTCTAAGATTTTTATCTAACTTTTAACATTTTTAGGTGACTTCTATCTTGTCAGTTAATTGTGTTACCTGTCTACACTTCTTGCTGCCTTGGTAAAGCAATCAACATAATCAAAGATTCATCCCACCCTGAACATCATCACTTCACCACATTCCCATCACACAGAAGATACAAAAGCCTGAAGGTATATACTACCATGTTCAAGGACAGATTTTATCCCACTGGTAGAAAACTACTGGATGGACCTTGTGTACGATACGATGGACTCTTGACTCACAATCTATCTTGTCCTGGCCTTGCACCTTACTGTTTACCTGATCTACATTTTCTCTGCAACTGCAACACTTCATTCTGTATTCTAGCATTGTTTTTCCTGATACTACTTTTGTTCCTTAAGGTTGTCTTAGCTTTGGGGGGGGGGGGGGGATAAGCTCCCATTCCCTATTAAATGCTCCTAATGGTATGCAACTCAAATAACCTCTGATAAGCAAGATCAGCTCCTAATCTTCACATGTGGCTGAGCTACTAAGCTTGGTGGAACTGTTTCTACTGGCCGAAGAAGGGCAAAGGTGGGTCATTGTTGCCTTAAAACCAGTCACTCCAGCAGATGGGGCTCAACCAGGGTTGGCAGTTTACCTGGAAGAAAAATTCTGATCCAATCTTCCACTGTCTTGCGGCTATACCACTATCATGGGGAAGGATCTAGGAGTAAACTCCGAGGAAAAACCTGGAGCTGGAGTCCCTAAGGCAGTCCAACGTTGAGTTCAATGCTGACTGGAACTTTTGTGACATGCTGGTGGCCAATTTGTATGGTCTCTGCCGTTCCTTTGGATTTATCAGCTGCCTGCAGAGTGGGAGCCTGCTGCATAAGAAACAGACTGCTCTCCATATCGTACTACCCTGGTTTGCAGTATAAAACAGACAGCTAAGACGCAACATCCATGGTCAACCCTGATCAATGGAGGGCCTCCCTGACCTACTTTCCTTAAGCTGCCTAGTGAAGTGATCTGTAGAAGTGGCATGCAAAACAAAGATTTTCACTGTACCTCCAGTACATGTGATAAATATAAACTGATTTACCAGGTTATCCTATTTCTATAGATAATCTCATCAATCTTCAATATAATTGCTACTCTACCAATTCAGTACTTGATCACATATTGCTCACTTCGCACAACATTTCTTTATAGCTAAGCTTTCTCTGGTACATCCATCAATTCTTCACCTAACTAATTTAGAAGCCTGCTTGAGTCCTCACAGTCTTTAAATTGGATTGGGTTTTGCCTCTTTTTTATTATAGATACAGTATATTAAAACATTTTCATCTTGTTAAAATGAGCACTAAAGGCCAATCACACACTTAGCCCAATCATACTCTTGGGAGCCATAAATGGACTTTTTAGGTTAATCCTGCTTCCCAGCTCTTGGTCCATTACTACATTGGCAATGGCAACACAGATGCTCCTCCAGCAGCTTTCTAAGAACACAAGTAAATCTATTGTCAGAAATCTGATTCACTTTTAAAGTTCTTTCTTTCTTTTTAAACCTTTTTATTAATTTTCAAAATTATAAACTCAATAACAAAGTTGATACAAAGAGATTGGAATAATCTTTTAAAGTTTTAAAGTTAATCTTTAAAAGTTCAAGGTAAATTTATTAGCATATACAACCCTGAGCTTTATTTAAATCTTTGCTTGCAAAGTCTTCAGTGCTTCTGAACAGGTCTTAAAATCTTATGCAAAATGAAGAACTCAAGTGCACTGCATTGAAAATAGACAACACAAGCATACAAGGGTTATGTGGTTAGTGGTCAGAAACTGCCTTGAGGTTGGATTATTGTTCTTCATATAGTTGATCTTCAGAAGTGTTTCCAGTGTCATATGTGTAAAGATACTGATAAAAGAGATACCAAAGATCCATGTTTCTTAGGATGAACTAATACTTGGTAACAATTCAGGATGATCCACTCAAAGTTTGCAGATGTGGTAAAGATATGGTGACAAATAGCTCTTTGGGTCTGAGGAGTTCTTAATCAGCTTCTGAAATGTAACAATTCTTTCAGATCTTGGGTAAACAATCTGACCTCTAGTAGGTACTGAATACTCTCAATCTGAGTACTCAATCTGACCTCTAACAGCTACTGAATACTCAATCTGACCTCTAGCAGGTACTGAATACTCTCAGCAGTCAGTCCTTTTTTTATTGTTCCAGTAACAGACATTTGTTACTGTAGTCTGCAATAAGATGATAAGAAACACCCATGGCGAATGCATTACAAACACAAGAGATTCTGAAGATGTTGGAAATCCAGAATAACGCACACAAACCGGTGAAGGAACTAAACAGGTCAGTCAGATTCCTCACTCTAACCCCGTTACCTCTTCTCACCCTGGCGCATCTCCTCTTTCCCTTTGTTCCAGGGTCCACTTTCCTCTCCTATCAGATTCCTTCTTCTCCAGCTCTTTACATTTGCTGGCTATCACCTCCCAGCTTCTCACTTCATCCCATCCCCTCCCCTCTCACACCCACCTGGCTTTATCTAGCACCTTCTTTCCCTCCCTCTCCCTTCTTATTCTGGCATCATTCCCCTTCATTTCTTGTTGTGATGAAAGTTCTCGGCCTAAAACGTCGTCTGTTTATTCACTTCCATAGACGGTGCCTGACCTGCTGAGTTCCTCCAGCATTTTGTGTATATTGCTCTGATAAATATGTTATTAAGGATTGTTTGTGCTAAGAGGCCAATTTCTATTCTACATTCCTATTTGTCTTTGAGGTTAACGAGGAGTTCGCAACTACCAATTAAGTAATCATGACAAGGAAGCTCTGGCAACGTTGCTTTGGGATGAATGAGTCAGTACACAGGAATGGGAAAACATTAAGATTGTGTATAATCAGAGATCATCTTACATGTTTAATAGTACGGCTGACAGCTGCTCTTGCTCCTCTGAGCCAGTAAGCATTGCACTAGCAAAATGGTCCCTTTCTATGCCTTAATGAAGCTACAATTCAAGAGAACAGGCCCGATACCTATCATAGCTCTATAAATTCTGAGACAGAGTCCTTTTACTGAAAATATAACACAAATCTCAAATGAAGAGGAGAGTATTATCTTTGATGCGGATTCAGTTAACCGATCATTGTTATTTTCTGAGCAGCGCTGGTACTGGAAATATCTCTTACATCAAGAAACAGCATCATAGACTGATGTTTCCTTGAGGGAAACATTTCCCTTAGCAGTCGCTCACTCTGTTTGGAAATCTAGGCACAAACTGATGTTATTTTATTTAACCATTTGCCACATGCATACTTTGAAGAAAGGAATATTGAATATCAGTTATGAACTTAAATTATTAGAAAATCTGAAGCCAATTACAGAAGTCTCCTTCTAATCTTCAATGAAATAAGTTAGCACAGATTGGGATTTAAACTTTGCAAAATTTGTTCTGAGTAACTCAAGTTCGAGTTGGTCTTCACCAAATGAACTTAAAAGAGTTGCAAACAATGACGAGAAATAGCAGGAAGCAAATATTACACCAGAGCTTATTAAGAGTTATTCTGTAAAGAAATTTTCAAAATTATCTAACCAGTACTTTGCAGTAACTACAAAGTACTCAGAACTATGGTTCCTGGAAGATTCAACTGTACTTAATGATCTATCAATGTGCTATGGTACACAGGAGAATATTCACCATTCTAAGTCAACACTCCCTTTTTTGGAAGTGTTCCTGTCCTTCATCCTTCCCCTTTAGAGGAATGGGGAAGTCCAAATGTTATAGTGTAATTATTTCCTTTAGACTATCAAACAATAAAATTGGCATTTTCTACAGATATAGCTAATAAAGGATGATCAAGGAGATGACCCACCCAGCCAACACACTTTTCGTCCCTCTTCCCTCCGGGAGAAGGCTCAGGAGCTGAAGACTCGTACGGCCAGATTTGGGAACAGCTTCTTTCCAACTGTGATAAGACTGCTGAACAGATCCTGACCCGGATCTGGGCCGTACCCTCCAAATATCAGGACCTGCCTTTCAGTTTTTTTTGCACTACTTTACTTTCCCTTTCCTATTTATGATTTATAATTTAAATTTTTACTATTTACTATTGACTTGTACTCCAGCGAGCGCAAAGGTATCGCTGTGATGATTGCAAGCACTAGTATCAATTGTTTGGTGACAATAAAGTAAAGTAAACCAAGAGAGAAAAAAGGCATCTAGATCAGATGGCTAAAAATTTAATTCCTTAAAAACTTTCTTCTGAAGACACCTGCGTAAATATAGGATTTTGCTGCATTAAATAGGCTGCTTTTCATATTAGTGCCCAGCTGGTTCTCATGCAGAAATGAACACTAAATAGAATTATGGTAGTACTAAAGTTATCATTTCTACTTGACATGGTATCGTGCTATAGTCCATTCCCTCACAAACAATATCCCGGAGATCATACTGGCTATCAACTGACATGGATCTGGTGGATATTTACCATGGTAATCACATCTCTGAGGCAATGTATACTTTAGAGCAGATCTCAACATTCAACTATGCAAAGAATATCTACTAGGCCTGAGAGGATGTGAGAGAAGTTCAGTATAAGTGACATTTAGAGGTATTCTTTATTTACCTGTAGGTCCAAAGAGATCAAACCTGCAATCAGTCTACTCAAAGGACACAACTGCGTTGCCACCTCCACGAACTACCCTAAAGTTTGCTGTGTGACATTAGCATTTCTATGGACAATGGTTTGGATGGAAAAAGCTTGATGGCTGGTTCTTAGTTACATCAATGGTTCCTATATTAACCATATATATTTTGACTATCACTCTCAACCTCTAAAAGTTTTGAAATGGGTGAGTCCGTGTTAGTGTTTAATGGAAACATACAATAATTACTATACTGAGGTTTAAGAAAGTTCATACTCTAATACAGAAAGCAGAGCTTTTGAAGACTCACAAACTGTGATCTGAATATCACTGATCTGCATTGTATTATTTCATATTCCCTGCTGTAGTAAATTTCATCTGCCACGTGTTCCCGTTCTACAGACCCTATATTTTACCACACATTATAAGAATTTAGTCTTGACCTTCCACAAATTACAATTTGTTGTAATCAACATTTAAATTTTTTTTGTACTTGTTACGAACCCACAGGTTTCATTTACTGTGGACTGTTACTTTAAGAGCGCCTAAGTGAGGCGGAACTATGATGTCAGTCACAGGCTGCTGTGAACTTAAACTCATATACAGACAGCGACCTTCGGAGGGGGTGGTGGAAAGGGAGTGTGAGAGACCTCCAAAAGATTGGGTTAAACATCAGCATGGAGTGCATATAATGTGTGGCTGTCACTTCGTATAATCCAAAGGAGTGGATTGAGATATCCTGTGGAGACCACTTATGTGTTAACCCTTGCCTGGGTATGTTGTGTGGTAATCACTTGAAGACGATATCCCTGTGACAAGTCATTTTCGGTGATAACTCGCATGTGGATTTGGAACAAAACAACGGGCAAGGTCTTCGACGACAATACTTTCGCTTACTTGTGGAATTCGCCGTAACCACCTTTTCCCTACGTTTTACCCCGGATTACAAATATCTCTCTCCTATCACTTATTCCGTGGATGACTGAACTTTCCCTTTTTTATCATCTTGAGACTTTAAGTTTTATTTTCCCCAGGCTCGATATAGTTTGGGTGCTATATATATATGTGTGTGTGTGTGTGTGTGTGTGTATATTGTTTCTTGACATGATTTTATGTTATGGAGAATTGTGATACAGCCTATTTTCTAAGAAAGCAATATGCACCCGCCTCCCACCGTAATGTCTATATTACAGTGGTTCTGTTTTCTGTTATAAGCTAATCCTTTGTCCACCTTTTACTGACTTTTATGTTTCACAATGCTCATTTTTGCTGACCAGCCATTTTTGTGGGGTGCCTCTGAAAATTGATGTTTAAGATGTCGTATACTGCATTCCCGACATTAGACTTCATCTTTTCGTCATAAAAAATTCAAGCAGAATTAGTTTTTAAAAATTCCACAATGGTTCTCCTTTACTGACTCAAATACCTTCAGGTACCTAATATTTTTTCTCCCAATCATGAACAAAGTGGATGAGCTTACACCTGGATCAGTACTTGGAGCTATGATACTGTGGCCATTACAGAGACTTGGATGCCTCAGGGGCAGGAATGGTTACCTAGACTGCCAGGCTTTAGATGTTTCAGAAAGGACAGGGAGGGAGGCAAAAGAGGTGGGACATGGCACTGCTGATCAGAGATAGTGCCACGGCTGCAGAAAAGGAGGAAGTCATGGAGGATTGTCTACTGGGTCTCTGTGGGTTGAAGTTAGGAACAGAAAGGGGTTAATAACTCTACTGGGTGTTGTTTTTTTTATATACAGACCACCCAATAGTAACAGGGACATTGAGGAGCAGACAAGGAGACAGATTTTGGAGAGCTGCAATAATAACAGGGTTGTCATGGTGGGAGATTTTAACTTCCCCAATATTGATTGGCATCTCCCTTGAGCAAGGGGTTTAGATGGGGTGGAGTTTGTTAGGTGTGTTCAGGAAAGTATCCTGACACAATAGGTAGATAAGCCTATAGGCGGACAGGCTGTACTTGATCTAGTATTGGGAAATGAACCTGGTCAGGTGTCAGGTCTCTCAGCGGGAGAGCATTTTGGAAATAGTGATCAGAATTTTATCTCCTTTACCACAGCATTGGAGAGGGACAGGAACAGACAAGTTAGGAAAGCATTCAATTGGAGTAAGGGGAAATATGAAGCTATCAGGCAAGAACTTGGGAACATAAATTGGGAACAGATGTACAGGGAGATGTACGGCAGAAATGTGGCAACTATTCAGGGAATATTTGCATGGCGTTCTGCATAGGTACGTTCCAATTAGACAGGGAAAGGATGGTAGGGTACAGGAACTGTGGTGTACAAAGGCTGTTGTAAATCTAGTCAAGAAGAAAAGAAGAGCTTACGAAAGGTTCAAAAAAAAAGCAGGAAATGATAGAGATCTAGATGGTTATAAAGCTAGCAGGAAGGAGCTTAAGAATGAAATTAGGAGAGCCAGAAGGGGCCATGAGAAGGGCTTGGTGAGCAGGATTAAAGAAAACCCCAAAGGCATTCTACAAGCATGTGAAGAGCAAGAGAATAGGACCAATCAAGTGTGACAGCGGAAAAGTGTCTACGGAACCGGAGGAGATAGCAGAGGTACTTAATGAGTACCTTGCTTCAGTATTCACTACAGAAAACGGATCTTGGCGACTATAGGGATGGCACAGCTGATTGAAAAGCTTGAGCATATAGACATTAAGAAGGAGGATGTGCTGGAGCTTTTGGAAAGCATCAAGTTGGATAAGTTTCCGAGACCAAACGAGATGTACCCCAGGCTACTGTGGAAGGCAAGGGAGGAGATTGCTGAGCCTCTGGCAATTATCTTTACATCATCAATGGGGACAGGAGAGGTTCAAGAGTATAGGAGGGTTGCAGATGTTGTTCCCTTATTCAAGAAAGGGAGTAGAGATAGCCCAGGAAATTACAGACCAGTGAGTCTTATTCAGTTGTGAGTAAGTTGATGGAAAATCCTGAGAGGCAGGATTTATGAATATTTGGAGAGGTGTAATATGATTAGGAATAGTCAGTATGGCAGGCCGTGCCTTACGAGCCTGATTGAATCTTTTGAGGATATAACTAAACACATTGATGAAGGTAGACCAGTAGATGTAGTTAGTGTATATGGATTTCAGCAAGGCATTTGATAAGGTACTCCATGCAAGGTTTATTGAGAAAGTAGGGAGGCATGGGATCCAAGGGGACATTGCTTTTTGTGGATCCAGAATTGGCTTGCCCACAGAGGCAAAGAGTGGTTGTAGACGGGTCATATTCTGTATGGAGGTTGGTAACCAGTGGTGTGCCCCAGGGATCTGTTCTGGGACCCCTTTTCTTCATGATATTTATAAATGACCTGGATGAGGAAGTGGAGGGATGAGTCAGAAAATTTGCTGATGACACAAAGATGGGGGGGCGGTGTTGGAAAGTGTGGAGGGCTGTCAGAGGTTACAGGGGGACATCGATAGGATGCAAAACTGGGCTGAGAAGTGGCAGATGGAATTCAACCCAGATAAGTGTGAGGAGGTTCATTTTGGTAGGTCAAATATGTTGGCAGAATATAGTGTTCATGGTAAGACTCTTGGCAGTGTGGAGGATCAGAGGGACCTTAGGGCCCCAAGTCCACAGGACACTCAAAGCTGCTATGCAGGTTGACTGTGTGGTTATGAAGGCATACAGTGTATTGGCCTTCATCAACCCTGTGATTGAGTTCAAGAGCCGAAAGGTAATGTTGCAGCTGTATAGGACCCTGGTCAGACCCCACTTGGAGTACTGTGCGCAGTTCTGGTCACCTCACTACAGGAAGGATGTGGAAACTATAGAATGGGTGCAGAGGAGATTTACAAGGATGTTGCCTGGATTGGGGAGCATGCCTTATGAGAATAGGCTGAGTGAACTTGGCCTTTTCTCCTTGGAGTAGCAGAGGATGAGAGGTGACCTGATAGAGGTGTATAAGATGATGAGAGGCATTAATCGTGTGGATAGTCAGAGGCTTTTTCCCAGGGCGGAAATGGTTAACACGAGAGGGCACAGTTTTAAGGTGCCTGGAAGTAGGTACAGAGGAGATGTCAGGGGTAAGTTTTTTTTATGCAGCGAGTGGTGAGTGCGTGGAATGGGCTGTCAACGATGGTGGTGGAGGCAGATACGATAGGGTCTTTTAAGAGACTCCTGGATAGCTACATGGAGCTCTTAAAAATAGAGGGCTATGGGTAACCCTAGGTGATTTCTAAAGTAAGTACGTGTTTGGCACAGCATTGTGGGCTGAAGGACCTGTATTGTGCTGTAGGTTTTCTATGTTTCTAATCATCACCAGAGTTAAAATGACTGATCTGTAGTTGTTAGCATTGATTTGGTACTCATTTTTGATAAAGAATTCCTATTTGTCACTCTCCATTCCTATTGACAGCCTCTGGTATCTTTAGAGGATAGGCTGCCCTCTGGCAATCTCTACCCCCACTCTATCAATAGCTTCGGATATAATCAATCTGACCAAGTGACTTACTAATTTTAAACACCGCTAATCTTCTAATAACTCTTAATAATAAATTTTCATCAATCCTATAAATCTACAACCTTCATTTCTGCTGAGTTTTTGACATCATCCTCTATATTAATTACCCAGCCTTGTTTTCTACCAGTATACAAAGACGAGTCACTAATCAGTCCCGTCTCTTTTCTTTGTAAGATTCAAGTTCCCCTTTTGGTAAACTGCCATTCCCTTGTATTTTAACATTGGGAGTCGTCTGTCAGGGAATGCTGTAAACTGGCCCACTACAGGCTGCAGAAGTACGTGCTGAGGGATGCATTGCAGCCCTGTCCAACCAATGCACATTCTAACACAGCTCTCCGGGGAAAGAGCAGATTCTAGGGACACTCTGCTGCTGGACATGCAGGGGCTGAGTCTGGTAGTGCAGCCCCTTAAACAATAAAACCGTGTATTGTCCCTAGGGCACACATGCACAGCAATGATGCCATGTTCAAAAAGACATGTTAACACTACTGAACGTATTGACCAAATGGCACTAAGAATGCAAAGAGTTTTGCGCTGTTTTTCTTTTGTATTTTATTCTGAATAAAGTTTAGCTTTGAAATAAAAATAATCTTATTCTCATTCGTGCGGCATATTTGCCTCAGCGTATTATACTCAGTCTGGCTCTCATTTCAATTATTCAGATGATTGCCCGTCTTTGGTTTCAACTTGCCTTGGTTAGAACCTTCTTCATCTCATCGATTTTTAGCCCTCTCCTAATTAAGGTGTTTTACTTCATACGAAAATAAAAAGTGCTGCAATTGCAGAAGGTAGGCAACATCCATGGAGAGATAGAGAGTCAACATTTCAGGTCATTGCCTCTTCATCAAAGCATTGTAATGAATACACATTGACCCTGTTGTTCTCTACGCAGATGCTGTCTGACTTGCAGAGTATTTTCTGCACTTTATTTGCATTCCAACTGTCAAGTATATATCATTTTTTGCTCGTCATCCTACTTTAGATTGTTTTTTTGTCATTCTCCATGACCAATCTAAAGATTAGTACACAGAACATAGAACAGTACAGTACAGGAACAGGCCCTTTGGCCCATAACATTGTGCTCAACCAAATGGCCAACTAACCCAATCCCTTATGCCTACCATTTTCCTCATATTCATGTGCCTATCTAAACATCTCTTAGAAGTCCCTCATACATCTACCTCAACCACAAATCCAGGCAGTGCATTCCAGGCACCCACCACTCTCTGAGTAAAAATCTTGCCCTGAACCTTAAATGCCTCCTCTCTGGTATGAGCTACTTCAACCCTAGAAAAAAGGTATTTTTGCCTACTCTATACAATATTGCCTCACACAATATTATAAACCTTTATCAGACCTCCCCTCAGCCTCCACTGCTCCAGAGAAAACAACACAGGTTTGTCCCAACTCTTATTATAGCACATGTCCTCTGATCCAGGCAGCATTCTAGTAAACCTCTTCTGCACCATCTCCAAAGCCTTGACACCCTTCCTCTGATCAGGCGACCAATTTACTGTGCTATCCACAAGACCAGCAGTCTTCGTATCATCTGCAAACTTACTAAACCACTCACCCGCATGTTCATCCATGCCATTTATATGCAGTACATCACAACAGCAGAAGTTCCAGTACAGATCCCTGCGGAACATCACTAATGACAGTCTTTCAGAAAGAATAAGTCCCTTCGACCACTACCTCTGCCTTCTTTGGACGAGCCAGTTGTGAATCCAAGCAGCCAATTTACCAGGGATTCATGCATTTTAATCTTCTGGATGAGCCTTGGAGATGTGGAGAAATTTCTTTAGCCAGAGGGTGGTGAATTTGTGGAATTTGTTATCACAGACAGCTGTGGAAGCCAGGTCATTATGTGTATTTAAGGTGGAGATTGATATGTCCTTGATTTGCCACGGAAACAAAGGTTATGGGGAGAAGGGTTACTGACATTGGAGAGGGTTCAGAGGAGGTTCATGAGAATGATTCCAGGAATGAAAGGGACATCTGAGGGACGTCTGGCAGCTCTTGGGCTGTATTTCCTGGAGTTCAGGAGAATGAGGGGGGATCTCATAGAAACATTCCAAATGATAAAAGGCCTGAACAGATTAGATATAGCATAGTTATTTCCCATGGTAGGGGATTCTAGGACAAGAGGGCACAACTTCAGGATTGAAGTACGTCCTTTTCGAACTAAGATGTGGAGAAATTACTTCAGTCAGAGGGTGGTAGATCTGTGGAATTTGTTGCCACAAGCAGCTGTGGAGGCCAAGTCATTGGGTATATTAAAGGCAGAGATAGATAGATTCTTACTTTAGCCAGGGCATCAAAGGATATGGGGTGAAAGCAGGGTAGTGGGGATGTGATTGGCCTACTTCTGCTCCTATATCTTATGGTCTATAAGGCTGGGGAGTGGGGCTGAGGAGGGAAAAAAATGGATCAGCCATGATTGAATAGCACAGCTCAATGGGTCAAATGGCCTAATTCTGCTCCTATGTCTTATGGTCTCCCATGAGGGACCTCGTCAAACACCTTACTAAAATCCCCGTAGACAACATCTATACACATACCTTTATCAATCACCCTTCTAAACTGGTCAAAAAACTCTATCAAGTTAGTAATACGTGACTTGCCCCACACAACGCCACATGCTGGTTCTCCCTAATTAGGCCACGGTTTTCTGAATGCTCAAAAATCATGTCCCTAAGAATTCACTCATGTAACCTGCCTACCACTGACATGACTCACCCATCTATAATTTCCAAGATTATCTCTGGTTCTCTTCTTGACTAATGGAACAACATCACCTCCTGCTAGTCTGCTGGGACCATGCCTGTGTCACCAAAATACTGGCCAAGGCCCCAGCAATCTCTTCTCTTGCATCTCTCAATAATCTAGAGTACATCTCATCAGGCCCTGGAGACTTTAATGTTCTTTAAGAGACACAATACTATCTCTTTCTATACTGTGAAATGCCCAAGCATATTAATATTCTCAGCACTGATCTCCCTATCATCCACGTCCTTCTTGGTAAATACTGAAGTAACATACTCAGTAAGCACCTCACCCACCTCCTTCATATTCAAGCAAATTTCCCCCTTAATCCTTGAGTAATCCCATCCTCTAGTTATCCTCTTGCTCCTGATGTACCTATGTGGAGAATTGGGATCTGCTTTAATCCTACTTGCCAAGGACTTTTCATGGTCCTTGGTTTTCCTAGTTCCCTTAAGTACTTTTCTGGTTTCTTTATAATCCTCAAGGGCTCTGTTTGATTCTAGCTTCCTTTTTTTTCCTTCACTATATTTATCACCTCCCTCGAAATCCAAGGTTCTCTTACCTTGCCATCCTTGTGACTGGAATTCTTTCCTTTCCTGTCCTGTACTCTTTGCAGTCAGTCTTTAAACACCCTCCACATGTCAGATGTATACTTGCCCAAAAACAGTTGTTCCTAATTAACTCTCTCTGGTTACTGCCAAATGCTCTTGTAATTTGCCCAGCTCCAGTTTAATACTCTACCGCAAGATCCATACTTATCCCTATCTATAGCTAACCTAAAACTTAAGGAGCTGTGGTCACTGTTCCCTAACTGCTCACTCAGTTGCCTGACTAGACTCATTACCCAATACTAGATTCAGTATAGCTGCCCCTCAGCTATATATTGATTTAACAAACTAACCCAACAAACTTTGCCCCATCTTGCACTAAGAAAATTGGGGTCCTCCATAACAACAACCCTATCGGTTTTACACCTTTATTTGATCTGTGTGGGTGGGGGGATGGGGAGAGGGTATGTAGGTCAATCCTATCAGAGTGATTGCACCCATCCTGTTTTTGAGTTCTGCCCACACAGACTCAGTAGACGAGTTCTCCATTATGTCCCCTTCTGAATGCAGCTGTGATATTGTCGCTGATTTATAGCTCCACTCCCCCACCCTTCTTTTACTTCCCTCTTAATCTTTCCCAAAACATTGACACCCTGGGGCATTAAGCACCATTCCTCTCCAAGTCTTTGTAATAGGCACAACATCATAGTTCCCTGTACTGATCCAGGCTTTGAGTTCATCACCTTTACCCTAGCATTAAAATACACAAATTTCAAATTATCCATCCTATTGCATTAACCACTTTGTTCCTGCATGATTTTACTGGCCTGATATCTACCTTCCTCTTCAGCACTTTCTGAGCTGGTGCTCTGGTTCACACCTATCACACCCCTACTTCCCCCTCGCCAAACTAGTTTAAACCTTCCCAAGTAGCACTCGTGAACCACCTGGCCAGGATATTGGTTCCCCTCCAGTTTACATGCAACCCGTCCCTCTGATACAGATCATCTTGCTCCAGAAGACGTTCCAATGATCCAGAACCCGAAACCCCGCCTCATGCACCAGTTCCTCAGCCACTCATTCATGTGCACTACTTTCCTGCCCTGACTAGCACATGACACTGGGAGTATCTAGAGATGACTGCTTCGTGGGTCCTACTCTTCAGCCTCTTTCCTAACTCCCTATGCTCTCTGCGCAGGACCTCTTCCCCCATTTTACCCATGTCATTATTGTAATGTGCACCACCTCTGGCTGCTCAGCAACACCACCCACCCCCGCCCCCGAGAATATTCTGCTGCTGCTCCGAGACATCCTAGACCCGAGCACTTGGAAGGTTCCACATCGTCTTTTTTGTACCCAAAGGATCTTGTCTGTTCCCCTAACTATGGAGTCTCCTATCACTATCGATTTGCCTGACTTGAGCCTTCCCTGCCACAATCCCACTGGCCTGGCTGCTGCTGCTGTGCCCTGATAGGTCACCCCCCCCCCCCCAAATGGGTATCGCTGTCACTGAGGGCAATGGCCACAGGAGAACCCTGCACTGACTGCCGACTCCCCTTACTTCTCCTGGTGTTACCCATCTATTACCTGAACCCTGCACTCTGGGTGTGACCACCTCAGTAAAAGTTTCATCTATGAGATTTTCAGCATCCCAAACGGTCCTGAGTACTTCCAGTTCCAAATCCAGTTCCTTGACCTTTTCAGCCAGGAAGCTGACATTGGGTGCATTTCCTGTGCCATGTAGTCATCAGGGAGACTGTTAGGTACCCTCAAATTCCGCATCACACAGGAGGAGAATTCCAATGTCTTAACCATTCTGCCAACACTGAACTAAGGACTGAGGGTTTACAGACAATAAAAGAAAAGCTTACTTGTTATCTCTGTAATCTCTGAGTTTCACTCTTACCTAGGTCACTTACTAAGCCTCTTCTTCCTGATCTTGTTATACCTTTGGTTCTATCTTCTCAAACCCAAGTTTCAACAGTCAAAAACAAATGATAACAAATAACTCAGCACCCTTAGCCTCTGCCTGTTCTCTAACACTGGTCCACTTGCATAATGGCTGCTCTGCTTACTCTTTTTATCAGCTCAAATAAAACTCACTCCTGATGACACTTGTCCTTTTCAAATAATTCAGATTCAAATCATGATTCAGATTTATCAAATGTACATCGAAACATACAGTGAAATGCACTGTTTATGCCGAAGATATGCTAGGGGCAGCCTACAAGTGTCACCACACATTCTGGCACAAACAAAGCATTCCCATAATGCTGGCAGAACAACAAAGAATACAACACAATGCTCATCACAGGCAACAAAACAACAACAAGAACAAGTCCCTTTCCTCTCTCCCACCCGTACACATGTACAGTGCTTCAACTCCAGGGCAGGCCTCCAGTTTTCAGATATCAGGCTTCGACTTTCAATCGACCTTCAAGCCTTGATCTTCAGTATCGACCCCTGGAGTAGATGATGACAAGACCCTGAATTCCAAATCTGAACTCTGGGTACATCGACACATTGTCTCTGATGTCTTCTGCTCCCAGTGACACCTAATCCTGCGAATCACTGACCTGGAACAGTCTGACATCCACAGATGTCCTTTGTCACCTGTCCACGTAGTGGCCTTAAAGTGTGGAGCAGAGGCCTGGACTCTGGATGTCTTTCATCATCTGTCCGTATCGCTGAAATTCTATATGATGATTACCATTCAAGCATGAACTAAGTACTATCTAATTGAATTTAACTACTCCATTTCCAGTTTTGCAAATATCAGTATCACTGATATTATTGATTGGCATTTATTATGATGACTTACAGGATGCTTATGACAGCAATTAGGGAAGGGCAATAAAGAGTGGTCTTGTCAGCAGTACCCAGTTCTTCAAAAATAAATAAATGTAAACAAAAACCTTCTGGTATTATGGCATGTGATTATTTCTTCCTCAATAGATTTACATTGTACAAAGTAAATTTTATTATCAATGTACATACATGTCATCATGTACAACCCTGAGATTTTCTTGTGGGAAAACTCAGCAAATCTAGAATAGTTACTATGCCAGGATCAATGAAAGATCAACCAGAGTGCAGAAGGCAATCAACTGTGCAGATGCAAATATAAAGGAGGAAGGGGGCGGAGCAAAGTTACGATGGCTCTAAACGGCGACTCCTTTGCTCGCATCTTCCGAAACAGCTCTATTTCTATCTTTGACATTTCTTTTGCGGGATGAGAAGATGGCGGCGCGATGCAGCTCGCAGCGGCCACTCTGGTGGTGATATCTGTTATCATAACATAGAACACAGAATAGTACAGCACAGTACAGACCCTTCGGCCCACAATGTTGTGCCGACCCTCAAACCCTACCTCCCATATAACCCCCCACCTTAAATTCCTCCATATACCTGTCTAGTAGTCTCTTAAACTTCACTAGTGTACCTGCCTCCCCCACTGACTCAGGCAGTGCATTCCATGCACCAGCCACTCTCTGAGTAAAAAACCTTCCTCTAATATCCCCCTTGAACTTCCCACCCCTTACCTTAAAGCCATGTTCTCTTGTATTGAGCAGTGGTGCCCTGGGGAAGAGGCGCTGGCTATCCACTCTATCTATTCCTCTTATTATCTTGTACACCTCTATCATGTCTCCTCTCATCCTCCTTCTCTCCAAAGAGTAAAGCCCTAGTTCCCTTAATCTCTGATCATAATGCGTACTCTCTAAACCAGGCAGCATCCTGGTAAATCTCCTCTGTACCCTTTCCAATGCTTTCACATCCTTCCTATAGTGAGGCGACCAGAACTGGACACAGTACTCCAAGTGTGGCCTAACCAGACTTCTATAGAGCTGCATCATTACATCGCGACTCTTAAACTCTATCCCTCGACTTATGAAAGCTAACACCCCATAAGCTTTCTTAACTACCCTATCCACCTGTGAGGCAACTTTCAGGGATCTGTGGACATGTACCTCCAGATCCTTCTGCTCCTCCACACTACCAAGTCTCCTGCCATTTGCTTTGTACTCTGCCTTGGAGTTTGTCCTTCCAAAGAGTACCACCTCACACTTCTCCGGGTTGAACTCCATCTGTCATTTCTCAGCCCACTTCTGCATCCTATCAATGTCTCTCTGCAATCTTCGACAATCCTCTACACTATCTACAACACCACCAACCTTTGTGTCGTCTGCAAACTTGCCAACCCACCCTTCTACCCCCACATCCAGGTCGTTAATAAAAATCACGAAAAGTAGAGGTCCCAGAACAGATCCTTGTGGGACACCACTAGTCACAATCCTCCAATCTGAATGTACTCCCTCCACCACGACCCTCTGCCTTCTGCAGGCAAGCCAATTCTGAATCCACCTGGCCAAACTTCCCTGGATCCCATGCCTTCTGACTTTCTGAATAAGCCTACCGTGTGGAACCTTGTCAAATGCCTTACTAATATCCATGTAGATCACATCCACTACACTACCCTCATCTATATGCCTGGTCACCTCCTCAAAGAACTCTATCAGGCTTGTTAGACACGATCTGCCCTTCACAAAGCCATGCTGACTGTCCCTGATCAGACCATGATTCTTTAAGTGCCCAGAGATCCTATCTCTAAGAATCTTTTCCAACAGCTTTCCCACCACAGACGTAAGGCTCACTGGTCTATAATTACCCGGACTATCCCTACTTCCTTTTTTGAACAAAGGGACAGCATTCGCCTCCCTCCAATCTTCCGGTACCATTCCCGTGGACAATGAGGACATAAAGATCCTAGCCAGAGGCTCAGCAATCTCTTCTCTTGCCTCGTGGAGCAGCCTGGGGAATATTCCGTCAGGCCCTGGGGACTTATCCGTCCTAATGTATTTTAACAACTCCAACACCTCCTCTCCCTTAATATCAACATACTCCAGAACATCAACCTCACTCATATTGTTGTCACCATCATCTGTCAAGTAGGGTGCCGTGCACAATCCTGATTTGATGGAGACAGACGTGAAAGCATAGAGGAACATCTGGTGAAACTTCTGAAATGCCTGATTCACTGCCGCTGCTACTGTGTGATAAAGAATCTCTGGAGGGGAAGGCCCCGAGTCCTCGGCTTTGTTGCTTGGCGGCTGGGGCAGGGTCGAAGTGCTTGACAGAGGATGGTGCTCGGTGTCAAAGGGCTGGTCGGAAGCTCGAAGTTTTCGGACAGACTCAGAGTCAGCTGTGGTCTAGTGCTTCCAATGCATTAGCAAGTTTGCGGCGCTTGGAGGTTCATGGCAGAGGGAGTTTCTCCCTTCTACCGTCTGCGTGAAATGATGGGGCTATCGGGACTTGAGACTTATTTTTTACCATGCCCATGGTCTGCTCTTTATCAAATTACGGTATTGCTTTCCACTGTTGTAACTATATGTTATAATTATGTGGTTTTGTCAGTTTTAGTCTTGGTTTGTCCTGTGTTTCTGTGATATCTTTCTGGAGGAACATTGTATCATTTTTTAATGCAGGCATTTCTAAATGACAATAAATGAGGACTGAGTGTCCTCATAACCTAATCTAATCTTTTGAAGACCCTGGCCTGGAGTTACACTCTGACTTAGCAGGAATGGGACCCACTCTCAGGGCTTCACAGCCGGCCATTCTTTGATATCCCAAGGACGTGGCCTGGAAGATTAGTGTGCCTTCAGGGTGCCGGATTCTCCTGGCTCTGGAGATGTGCAGATTCTAGGCTGGTGCCCCTGACTGAAATGTCACGGGAAAATACGGAACGTTGGGAGCAGCGGGTTAGTTGCTGTGGGTTGTGTGCCCAGAGATCTGAGCCTTTCTGGGGCTGATTCTCTGGGTCCAGAGCTCGGAAAAAGCGACGCAACAGACTTTTAACATCATAAATCAGCCAGCTGTTTATGTCTCCCCTCTTGCTGTGAAACGGGGACACCCCTTTTTCCCTTATTAGGGAAAGAGAGAGCCTGTGGTATATCGAATTACCAGGTGAACTAGTAGTCTTGGGGTACTGCAAGTCTATGTCTTTACTGATGCTTTGCTGCAGGCTTGAGTATTTGGTGGAGAGTGCTGATGCTTTTTTGCTGGTGGGGGTGGGGGGGGTCACTGCCTTGCTGCTGCTTGTGCTGGGAGGGGGAGCTGAGAGGGGGCTTTGGGGGTCTAACCTTAATTACCATTCATTCTTTGGGGCGCTCCTCGGTTTTTGTGGATGCTTGCGAAGAAAAAGAATTTCAGGATGTATATTGTTTCTATTTCTCTGACATTAATTGTACCCATTGAACCTAAATAAATAGCAATAAATACTGAGAACATGAGATAAAGAGTCCTTAAAGTCAGATCATTGGTTGTGGGAACACTTCAATGATGGGCAAGTGAAGGTGAGGGTAGTTATCCTCTTTTATTCAAGTGCCTGATGGTTAAAGGGTAGTAACTATTCTTGAACCTGGTAATGAGAGTCTTGAGGCTCTTGTATCTTCAATTGGATGGCAGCAGTGAGAAGAAAGCATGACCTGGGTAGTGGGGATCTCCAATGATGAATGCTGCTTTCCTAAGATAGTATTTCATGTAGATGTGCTCAAGGGCTGAGAGGGCTTTATCTGTGATGTACTGGGCCGAATCCACTACCTTTAGCACATTGTAGTGGGGCGGCATGGTGACCTGGGTTTAATTCCTGCTGCTGCCTGTAAGGAGTTTGAATGTTTTCCCCGTGACCGCGTGGGTTTCCTCTGGGTGCTCCAGTTTCCTCCCACAGTCCAACGACATACCCGTTGGTAGATTAATTGGTCATTGTAAATTGTCCCGTGATTAGGCTCAGATTAAATCGAGGGATTGCAGGGCGGTGCCCCTGACTGAAGATGTGTTCATTTTGAACATGATTTCAAATGTATTTGACTGGGCTGCTTTTGATCCATCCTAACACCCTCACTCATTCCTCAGGTCACACTAGTTTTTTGTCGTGGATGGTTGGCTGTAACCTTAAGGTTGTTATAGCCGGGATGGTAATGGGGACAAGCTCCCACTACCCATTAAGTGCTCCCAGTGGTGTGCATCTCAAATAACCAACTCCAGCACCTGGCCTTCACATGTGGCTTAGCTGTTAAGCCCAGCAGAACCATTCCTACTGACAGGAGAAGGTGCAAAGGCAGGTTACTGGCACCTTACAACCAGTCACTTTGGGCAGATGGGGCTCATCAGCAGTGGTTGGCACCTCATCTAGAAGGAAAACTATGATCTCAAAATTCTGCTACCTTGTGGCTACACCCACTAACGGGGAAGGTTTCAGGAGTAAACCCTGAGGGAACAATCCGGAGCTCCAGTCCCTAAGTTAGTCCTACATTGAATTCAATGTTGACTGGCAACTCCTGTGACGTTGCTTGTACCAAACTGTATCGGACTCTGCCGTTCCTTTGGGTTCATCAAATATGTGGAAAGGGGGAGCTTACTACCTGGCAACAGCTTGCTCTCCATATTGTACTGCCCAGGCTTGCATATCTATACAGCCAGGGCACAACATCCATGATCAACTCTGACCGACGGAGGCCTCAGGCTGGCAGTGACCTCAAAATCTCCAAGCCCTCCACAGGGCCACCCTGATTGTTTTGACAGCTTGCATTAAATAAAGTGACAGTCACTGGTAATAAATGTTTCAGATTAAAAACTATCAAAATTGATTGAAAGACTATTAAAAGAAGATGTAAAACAAAATTGAACATATTAAACTAATTAGAAGCTATACAGTAAAACAAATAACATTTACAACTACCTTAGTAATTAAGTCTGTATTCCTATCTGTGCTTTCCTTTTCACTCACATGTAGAATGACTGCCCTTAAAATGAATGGGCCTTAAGTAATCTACAGAGAGCACAGTAATCTGGCATGATCGGTTGTTGCTGGTTTTAGCTTTGATAACCATTCCTCAATTTAGGATTAGCCAACAAAAAAAATGGAACTAACCAGCAATAACCATCCCTCTAAGGCTGTGTTTTTGTTTTGAACAAGGTGGTTTGTGACTCCAGACGTCAGGCAGCCATGTACATGGCAACACTGCAAGCCTGGTTTTTCCAAGTTAATACTTCAGGCAAAGGTCAACAAGGTGGAAAGGGAGAAAGCTGTCATTTTTGTAGGGTTTTGAGAACTGGTGCGTTTATGAAGAGACCTTTAGGCTTACTGTTAAATGTCAATGAGAGGACTTTGCAACGCAAGTCAATGACAGAGTCTAACTCTAGAGCTGGTGCACATTTACAGGTATATCTAAGTAATGAATGGTCATATTTAGTAATGCTCTTCATCTCTGTTTCTCCAAATGCAAAATTACTGTCATCCACTCCTCAATGCAGTAAATTCCCATCATTCATCCAACACTAAAATAATTCATTGTCCTTTATATGTTCCCTATTGCTGTCATACATTAACCAACCAACGTGGAAAATAGCCAAAATGACTCCTCGTTCAAAAATGAAGATAGATGGGGTGAACTACAGGGCAGTTAATATAATACTGATTGTTCACAAGGTTTTAGTTCATAATCAAAGAGAAAATAACTTGTCATTTAGTAAAGCTGGGTATAATCAAACCTTGACAGCAAGGAGGAATACAGGAGAGAGATAGAGAACAAGCTTGAGCAGGGTAGCACACGGGAGGTGTGGAGAGGCATGAGGAACATCACTGGCTTCAATTGCCTGGCTGCAGAGCCTTGGAATGAAGCCGTGAATGGGCTAATCAGTTAAACCAATTTTTCAAAGTTTGAAAACTTCCCTCCTGTTTACACACCCCAGGTGCTGAGACACCCAATGGTCCCTCAGCACCAACATCTCCTCTCCTCCCTCGTGCAGTTCAACACGTGGACAAACAACATAGGCTACCACTGTCTACACCCTTTCCTTCCCCTGCACCTACCATCCACACCTCTATATATGAACTGCTCTTCACCTCCCCTAGATCCCACCTGCCACCAACTCCCAAGTCTTTGTGGACTCATCTTCATAACGGAGCAGGTGAGAAGGGCTCTGGGGAAACTCAGACATGGCAAAGCATTGGGACTGGATAGTCTGAACTGCAAGGAGCTAGAAGCAGTGTGCTGAGCAGTTGTGTGGAGTTCTCCCGTACACTTTCAATCTGAGTCTCAAGCCTGGAAAGGGTCCTGTGTGGGAAATATCACATGTGGTCGCAGTACCCAAGAACGGCCGACCAAAAGTCTTGAATGACTTTTGTCCAGTGGCCCTGACCTCACACGTCATGAAGACCCTAGAGAGGCTGATCCTGGCTCGTCTCTGACCTCTGCAGTTTGCCTACCAGGAGCACACTGTAGTCAAAGATGGTATCATCTACCTGCTGACCAGAGCCTACTCACATTTGTATAGGCAGGGAAGCACTCAGAGCATTATGTTTTTTTTTTTGATTTTTCTAGTGCCTTTGATACCATACAACCCTCTTTGCTGGGGGAAATGTTCCAGTCAATACAGGCTGGCACTTCCAGTGTATCCTGGATAATGGATTAACTGACTAGCATACCACAGTTTGTGTAGCTTCAGAGCTGTGTGTCTGCCATGGCTATAAGTAACACTGGTGCCCCACTGGGCACCGTATTGGCTCTCTTCCTGTTTGCCCTGTATACCTCAGACTTTAGATACAACATGGAGTCATGTCATATGCAGAAATTCTCTGATGACTCAGCAATAGCTGGGTGAAGAAAGGGAGGACAGGAGGATGAACACAGGGCTCTGGTGGAGGACTTCGTCGAATGGTACAAGCTGAATCATCTGCAGCTCAACATCAGTAAGACAAAGGAGATGATGATGGACTTTAGGAAGACCAAGCCTGCACTGCTCCTTGTTAATATTGATGGTGAGGACGTGGATGTGGTGAAGACCTGCAAAGCACCTGGGGGTGAACCTGGATGACAGACTTGAGTGCAGTACCAACACAGAGGCTGTGTACAAGAAGAAGCAGAGTCGCTCTACTTCCTGAGGAGACTGGGGCCCTTTGTATGCAGGCCTCTCCTTCACATATTTTACCAGTCTGTTGTCGCCAGTACAATGCTCTATACAGTGGTGTGCTGGGGTAATGGCATCAACATGGGTGATGCCAACAGGCTCAATAAACTGATTAGAAAGGCTGGCTCTGTTATAAGAGTCAAACTGGACATACTGGAGGTTGTGGTAGAACAAAGGACCCTCCGGAAAATCCTGGCAACCTGGAAAATATTTCTCACCCTCTGCATGCCACCTTGGCTGAACAGAGGAGCACTTTCAGTTATAGACTAAACCAACTGTGCTGCTCCAAAGAGTCCTATATGAGGTCATTCTTACCCTCAGTCATTAGGCTCTATGAGTCAACCTATAGCCGGGGAAGTGATGACCCCCTCCTGTTAGACTGTTATTAACCTCTGTTTGTCACGCTCTGCTATTGTGGACTCCCTGTGCAACACCACCATCACTCCTTATCTGGACGGTGTGAATGTGCACCCATTACTGTATAATATTACAGGAATTCCTCCACTACCATCTCATCAGTGTGAACTTGTAAATCTTGTAATCTTTGATTTGTAAATCTTGTACATCTTATTTTTAATGTTGTTTTTATTCTTTCTTAGTTCTCTTCTAATATTTATATATCTGTGCACTTGTAATGCTACTGTGAGACTGTAATTTCCTTTGAGATCAATAAAGTACCTATCTATCTGTGGTTTTATACAAGGTAAATGACTTTTGACAAATTTGCTCAATTCTTTGATGATGTGACAAGGGAAGTTGACAGAGGGGAGCTTGTGAATTTTGCAAGCTTTTCAAATGTATATAACTAATAAATAAAATTAGAGGGCAAAGTATCGAAGGAAGTGTGGACTGAAAATTACCTGTCCCATAAAAAATAAAGACTTGGAATAAATTCATGCACTATAACACCTAGATTCCTTTGATCTTATTTCTTTGCAGTTTCCTTCTATTAAGATAGTAATATGCCTTTCGATTGCTGAACAGATCTAACCTGTGGTGTAAACCCGGGGTTCATGGCTCTCAATTGTTTACTATTCATATAAATGGTCTAGAAAAGGGAACAAAATTTAAGATTTACAACTTTGCCAATGATTTGAAAAAAAGGTGGAAGGGCATATTATTCTAAGGACATTATGATTTTGCAATGGAATATAAATAGGTTCAGTGAGCAGGCAAAAAACTTGACAATTGGAATTAATGTAAGGAAAGTGTGAGGTTAAAACATTTTGGTATGAAGAATCAGAACACATAATGTTAGTATAATGGAAAGAAATTGCAAATGAATAAAGTTCAAAGGGATTTAGGTGTTCAATGTATGAATCATAAAATGTTATTAGGCAGCTCTAACAAGCAGTAGAGAAGACATATGGCATATTGGCCATTTTTACAAGGGAGTTAGTATTTAAAAATTGGTTGATTTTGACACAGTTGCACAGGACATTCGTAAGGCCACACCTGGAATACTGTGCATAGTTTTGGAACCATAACGTAACAAGGAAAATATTGGAGGCAGTTCAAAGATAGCACTCACATTCACTGTGATAAGATGATTTGAGAGATTAGTCATGGCTGCAACTAACATGTGCCTGACCAAGGACTTGGACCTGCTGCAACTGCAATCTCACTGGTTCTTCACTTGGTTTTGACAACAGCAAAACATCTGTAGGCTGCTGTTGATCAATTACAACTCAGTGTTCAACACCATCATCTCCACATTGCTAATCAACAAGCTTCAAAACCTGGGCCCTGGTACCTCCCTCTGAAACTGGATCCCTGGGAGATCAGAGTCAGTATGGATTACGAATAACATCTCCTCATTGACAATCAACATTGCCACACCTCAAGGATATGCTCAGCCCACTGCTCTAAGCTCCCTACACTCATGACATTGTGGGTAGGCACAACTCAAATGCAACCTATAAATTTGGCAGTGCCACCACTGTTGTTGCCAGAGTCTCAGATGGCGACAAGGAGGTATAAAGGAGTGAGATAAATTGGCTGGTTGAGTGGTATCTCAGTAACAACTTCGCACTCAATGTCAGCAAGACAAAGGACATGACTGAGGACCTCAGCAAGAGGAAGAAGTCGGGAAAGCATATAACCAGTACTCAATGAGGGGTTAAAAGTGGAAAGAGGGAGCAGCGTCAAGCTTCTGTGTGCCAAAATCTCAGAGGATCCATTCTGGGCCTAATACATTACTGCAACCACAAGGAAGGCACACTGGCGGCTTTACTTTGTTAGGGGTTTGAAGAGATTTGGTACAGAAGAGAAGTACAGTAAAGAGCATTTTGATTGGCTCCTTCACTGCCTGGTAAGGAGATTACGATGTACAGGATCAAAAGAGGCTGCAGAGACTCCATCATGAGCACAATCTTCTCCTCTGTCGAAGATGTCTTCAAGAGATGGTGCTTCAAGAAGGCAGCCAGCTCCATCATGGACACTAGCCTCCTCACCACAGAGACATCTTTAAAAAGTCATGTCTCAAGAAAACGGGATCTGTCATTGAGGATTTTCACCATCCAGTACATGTCATATTCTTATTACTACCATTGAGGAGGTGGTACAGGAACATGAAGACCCTCACTCAACATTTTATGAAGAGCTTTTTATGTTGTGCCATCAGAATTCTGAATAGTCAATGAACTTTACCTCATTATTCCTCTTTTGCACGAGCAATCAATTTATTTTCTAACTTACAGCAAGTCCTGCATTGTACTCTGCTGCAAAACAACACATTTCACAACGTATATCAGTGATGATAAACCTGATTGCAAAAATCACTATTCCTGGGTTGTTCTATCAAAAGAGCTTCAAAACTTTGGGCCTGTATTTCGTGGAGTTTACTAACATATAAGATCCTAAGGGTACTTGACAAAAGCAGATGTTGAGATGTTTTCACAAGTGAAAAGTCATGAACAAAGAGCACCTGACTTACAAAATATGGAGACCATCATTTAAAACTGAGGTATGAATAAATTTCTTCTCTCATAATGTAAGGAATCTCTGAAATTCTCTGCTCTTAGGGTTGCAGGAGGTCAGATCATAGAGAAGTATTAAGGATGACATTTGAAAGATTGAGGAATTGAGCATTATGGGGAACTGGGACAGAACAGTTAAAAATGCCAGCATCAATTGGCCATAATCAGACCGATGGCAGTGCAGGCTTGAGGGGACTTACTCCACCTCTTTTTTTTTTGCTTTCATATTCATGCTCACACCATTTCTAAAAAAGACTATGAACATTCATCCGTAGCAGACAGATCTCAGCTGAGGTATTTGCTGACTCCTTTTCTCCTGCAGTTCACAATCACTGCAACTACAACAAATGGGAGGGGTTATATTGCATCTCAGGAACTCACCACTCTAGAGGAAAGAATGCTAGCATAACTAACAAAGCCAGGTGATGCCATGGTCATTGAAGATGGTCAGAGGTTTATGCTGAATCCTTCTGGCCACAATCCACTTCCCCTTTATCTAACAATCACAATTTCTTCTCCTGACTTGTATATGGTCAAAGAACCATTTCACCGTTCTCAACCAACCTTCCCAACTTTGTTCTCAAAACATTTTTACCATAAACCTGCCTTCGTTCATTTCTCTTTTGGCAACTTGTTAATCTAATTTATGTAGCTATGATTTTAAATAATGGTATTCAATTTTCTAAAGATTAATAGCAGTTTTGCAGCAACAAGCTATGACAAAGATGACAATGGAGGTGTCTTAGCAGTAAGATTATGTATGCACAATGAAAAGCAAGGTACTCTGAAAGCCTGAGAGCAACTACAGGGAGCAGAGGGATGTCCAGGTTCAATTTTGCAGATGTCTTTGCATAGAACTAACACTATCCTGTCCAGCCAGTTCCATTTCAACATAGGCCAATCCAACCAACAATTGCACTTGATTGTCAGTGTCTCAATTTCTACTGTAGTACAAGGTAAAGCTACTGAATATTGGAATGTTGCAATGGAAGTTTAGGCTACTACTCATGCTTTGGGTGGTGGGCTGGAGATACGTCTCTATCAAAGGAGGTATAAGGCTCTCCTTTCCTCCATTAGCCTGCACGTCATCCTAGGGCAAGGCTTAGCACTTGCTTAGACACCCCCCACCCACCCACAATCAAGATCACATGAAACCATGGGTGCAAATGATGGATAGTCATATGTGCAGCGGGTACATATCGTAAGTACTCGTTATGCAATCAGTGACGCCAGGCAGACAAACTGTGAAGAATATTGATAATGGTTGGGGTCACCCATCTTGTAAAGACACCACCCAGAAGATAGATAGATATACTTTATTAATTCCAAGGGAAATTTGGTTTCGTTACCAAATTTACCAAAGAAGGCAAACACATCTGTAGAAAAATTTGCCAAGAACAATCATGGTCATGGAAAGACCATGATCGCACGTCAAAATGACAGGGCAGATAATGAACGAACTACTCATAGTTGAAAGCTGCCTTCCGGTCTTAGGGCTGCATGAGGTTGTCTGTAAGTTGATCCACTGAAATTCATTCGGCAAAAGGAAAAGGCACAATGTGATCAGTGATGTTGCAAGATCTGATGGATATGTTACAATGGATGGAAATATAAATGGATGGTTTTCTGTGTTTTAGATCAAAATGAGGAGCTGCAGTGAAAGGTTAAAACAAATATTGATTTAGGGAGAATCTCCATTAGATCTTGACTGTCTGGCCAGAATTCAGTTGTCTCCTTCACCTTCCATCTTCAATTTATCCTCCTCTCTTGTTACTGCTCCTCTTACTGCCCAGCAACCAGCAGTAACTCAGCTTAAGTTAGATGACAAACTGTGACACGATCCTCAGGACTTCATTATACAGAATCCCGTTTAATGTTAAGGAGTTGCAAGCATTGCTTCAGAACACACTGGCAGGAGGCTCACCTTTGATCCATGCACTATGCATGCTATAATGATAATAGTGCTTTTGGAAATTCATTGCTTTACATCAAAAGTGCTACATTATGAAGCCAAAATTCAAAAAACTGATTCTAATAGTGCATTTAGAATCACTGAGGACATTTTCAAAAGGTGATGATTCAAGGTGGCGGTATCCATCATGAAGGATCTTCACCATCCAGGACACGCCCTCTTCTCATTACTACCATCATTGAGGACACACAGGAGCCTGAAGATGCACACTCAATGTTTAAGGAACAGCTTCTTCCCCTCCACTATCACATTTCAAAATAGTTAATGAACCCATGAAAACTACCTCGCTATTTTGCCTTCTTTTTGCATTATTTATTTTTTAAAAATATATTCTTTTTGTAATTTATAGCAATTTTTATATATTGCTCTGTACAGTTGTTGCAAAAGAACAAATTTCATGACAAATGTCAGTGATTATAAACCCGAATCTGACAAAAAGATCACGATAAGTTTTGTGCAACTATGTGATGAACAATATTCTATGTTACTGCACACCTCTTTCATGATTACTCATTTCTGAAAGGGAAGTTATAGACTAGTGATTGCAGTGATCGCTTACCAGAAAAAATGTGATAAATAAAGTAGTTAATGGTTGTGTTTGCTGCCAGCAAGTTGTTGCTGTGCTTCACCAGTGCTATCTTATACCAGAATTCTTGGAAGGATGCATGGTTCCCCTACTACCACCCCGTGCAATTGGATCCTTAATTTCCTCATTTACAGACTGCAGTCAGTTTGGATTGGCAACATCTTCTCCACAATCTCCATCAACTCAGACTGTGTGCTTAGATCTCTGTTCCACTCATTTTATACTTATGACTGGGAGGCTAAGCACAGCTCCAACGCCATATTCAAGTTTGCTGAATAGTTCAAGTTTGTTGGCCAAATCAAAGATGGTGATGGATCAGCATACCATAGGGAAAATGAAAATTTGGCTAAGTGGTGCCACAACAACAACCTCTCACTCAAGGTCAACAAGACAGAGGAGCTAATTATTGATTTCAGGAGGAAGAAACCAGAGGTCCATAAGCCAGTCCTCACCAGGGGATCAGAGGTGGAGAGGATCAGCAACTTTAAATTCCTTGATGTTATCATTTCAGAGGACTTGTCCTGGGTCCAGCATGTAAGTGCAATTACGAAGAAAGCACTGCAGTGCCTCTACTTCCTTAGAGGTTTGCGAAGATTTGGCAGACACCTGAAACTCTGACAAATTCCTATAGATGTGTGGTGCAGAGTATATTGACTGGTTGCATCATGGCCTGGTATGGACACACCACTGCCCTTGAATGGAAATTCCTACAAACAGTAGTGGATACAGCCTAGTTCATTGTGGGTAAAGACACCATTGAGCATATCTACATAGAGAGCTGTCACAGCAAAGCAACATGGAAATCAGGGACCCTATCACCCAAGTCATGTTCTCTTCTTGCTGCAGCCATCAGGAAGAAGGTGCAGAAACCTCAGGACTCACACCACCAGGTTCAGGAATAGTTATTATTCCTCATCTATCTGGTTCTTGAACCGATGGGATAACTTCATTCAACCTTACTATTATTTTATTTATATTATTTTTCTTTACTATTTGCAGTTTGTTGTCTTTTGCACATTGGTTGCTTGTCCATACTGTTGGGTGTGGTCCTTCATTGATTCTATTATAGCTCTTGGATTTACTGAATATATTTGCAAGAAAAGGAATCTCAGGGTTGCATATAGTAACATACATATATGTACTTTGATAATAAATTTACTTTGAACATCTCATGTTCCATTTAGTTATGATACAACCATTGGGAATCTTTAATCTCAGATAATCAGTATTCAAAGTTCAAAGTAAATTTAGCTTCCATTAAGTGCCAAAATTAACCTGCAAAATTAACTCAGCTTTACTCTCACCACAGATGATCATTTCAGATTTCAAGCAACTGATATGTTCAGATTCTCCAAGTTTCAATTTTCCCTTTCTCTCCATTGTCCTCATTTAGCTCATTCTGCTTACTTTCTTCCAAGCAGATCAATGCAAAACTTCATCACACACTCTGTTAACAGCAACAGTCTTCACACTATTGTGGTAGATCCCTGTTCTCTCCAACCATCCAAATTCTCAAAACTTAAGACTTGCTTGCTTACTGTCTTTTCCTAACTTGATGAAACACTAACTCTGTTTCTTGCTCTACAGATGCTGCCTGATGATTTGAAAATTTCCATTTCAGATAATAATGCCAAATGCTACATCATGGAATGAAGAATCTAAGATTCTTACAGAAATTAGTTGAATTGCGATTCTTTCCCAAAGTTAAAATCAAATAATAAGACATATTGTTTATGAAACTTCTCTTCAAAATATTTAGACTTAAAACATGTAATATTTTAGCAATAGTATATGATGTTAAATATCTGTCAAATGTATTAGAAGGCCACAGCAGTTGATGCATTTGTTTAGACAAAAGGTAGTACATATAATGCAACTTCATTGGCTCAATAACTTATACATTTACCCAGAAAGATGATGGATAACTCTGCAGCAATGATCTTTACAATAGTACTGTGGAGCACTAAGGTAGCTACTATCATAGCTTGGGTCGTTGGAGTTTGGAGTTCAATTCCAGCGTCCTGTGAAACCAAGTTTGTATGTTCTTTGCTCTGTGCACATGGGTTTCCTCCAGGTGCTCTGGTTTCTTCCCACAGGCCAAAGATATACCATCTAGTAGGATAATTGGTCATTGTAAATTGCCCCACGATTAGGCCAAGGTTAAATCGGAGTGTTGCTGGGTGGCACAGCTCAAGGGCTGGAATGGTCTGTTCTGTGCTGTATCTCTAATTAAACAAAATAAAATCTGCCTGGACTGCTAACACAGAAGCAGCAAGCAAACACTTGCTGCAGGATAATCAGGACGTTCCTATTTGGAAGTAAAGCATATAAAATCATTTAATTTTCTGGTACACTGAACTAAATTTGACAAATTGAAATATGTTGCTTGGACCGTTCTCAAGAGAAATGCAGTGGCACTTTATGCTCATGGCCCAAACTAACCTGTTATTTTATCCCGAACAAGTTTGCATGATTCAATTTCGCCAATGCTCCCAAACAAACTTCTGAATTCTTCTTGTGTCATATTTTGAGGAAGATAGTTGACTATGAGGTTGGTTTTGCTGTCATCTGTTGGAGCCCCTGTCTGCATCGGTGAAGAGCAGTTCCTACTGTTGCTTGATGGACCATTGGGTGTGTTGGACGTAGGGCCATTTGACACCTGAGGTTCCATGGTGCTAATTATCTAAGATAAGATATGAAGTAAATATCTATGAGTAAAAAAAATCAAAGCTTGATTCAACTGTTTTAAACATCACAAACAGTAAATATAAAAATAATACTGCTGCATTCTAGCACTGTATTCAATTACATACTTGACTCAGTCTGCTCTGTGACTACTTTTGTTGGGCTCAGACAAGTTCTTAGAATCCTTGATGTAACATAAATATACAGTGCCTTAAGAAATGTAGAGACTTATCAAAGAGAGTTGATATATATTTGTTAATCGCGAGATCTGTTTAACATACATAGAAACATACATAGAAAATAGGTGCAGGAGTAGGCCATTCGGCCCTTCGAGCCTGCACCGCCATTTATTATGATCATGGCTGATCATCCAACTCAGAACCCCGCCCCAGCCTTCCCTCCATACCCCGACCCCCATAGCCACAAGGGCCATATCTAACTCCCTCTTAAATATAGCCAATGAACTGGCCTCAACTGTTTCCTGTGGCAGAGAATTCCACAGATTCACCACTCTCTGTGTGAAGAAGTTTTTCCTAATCTCGGTCCTAAAAGGCTTCCCCTCTATCCTCAAACTGTGGCCCCTCGTTCTGGACTTCCCCAACATCGGGAACAATCTTCCTGCATCTAGCCTGTCCAATCCCTTTAGGATCTTATACGTTTCAATCAGATCCCCCCTCAATCTTCTAAATTCCAATGAGTACAAGCCCAGTTCATCCAGTCTTTCTTCATATGAAAGTCCTGCCATCCCAGGAATCAATCTGGTGAACCTTCTTTGTACTCCCTCTATGGCAAGGATGTCTTTCCTCAGATTAGGGGACCAAAACTGCACACAATACTCCAGGTGTGGTCTCACCAAGGCCTTGTACAACTGCAGTAGTACCTCCCTGCTCCTGTACTCCAATCCTCTCGCTATAAATGCCAGCATACCATTCGCCTTTTTCACCGCCTGCTGTACCTGCATGCCCACTTTCAATGACTGGTGTATAATGACACCCAGGTCTCGTTGCACCTCCCCTTTTCCTAATCGGCCACCATTCAGATAATAATCTGTTTTCCTATTTTTGCCACCAAAGTGGATAACTTCACATTTATCCACATTAAATTGCATCTGCCATGAATTTGCCCACTCACCCAACCTATCCAAGTCACCCTGCATCCTCTTAGCATCCTCCTCACAGCTAACACTGCCACCCAGCTTCGTGTCATCCGCAAACTTGGAGATGCTGCATTTAATTCCCTCATCCAAGTCATTAATATATATTGTAAACAACTGAGGTCCCAGCACTGAGCCTTGCGGTACCCCACTAGTCACCGCCTGCCATTCTGAAAAGGTCCCGTTTATTCCCACTCTTTGCTTCCTGTCTGCTAACCAACTCTCCACCCACACCAATACCTTACCCCCAATACCGTGTGCTTTAAGTTTGCACACTAATCTCCTGTGTGGGACCTTGTCAAAAGCCTTCTGAAAATCCACATCCACTGGTTCTCCCCTATCTACTCTACTAGTTACATCCTCAAAAAATTCTATGAGATTCGTCAGACATGATTTTCCTTTCACAAATCCATGCTGACTTTGTCCGATCATTTCACCGCTTTCCAAATGTGCTGTTATCACATCCTTGATAACTGACTCCAGCAGTTTCCCCACCACCGACGTTAGGCTAACCGGTCTATAATTCCCCGGTTTCTCTCTCCCTCCTTTTTTAAAAAGTGGAGTTACATTAGCCACCCTCCAATCCTCAGGAACTAGTCCAGAATCTAACGAGTTTTGAAAAATTATCACTAATGCATCCACTATTTCTTGGGCTACTTCCTTAAGCACCCTGGGATGCAGACCATCTGGCCCTGGGGATTTATCTGCCTTCAATCCCTTCTTGGGGTTTGAGGAAAATTTGGATGAAATGAAGCAGGTAGTTGGTACATGGACTCTCAGAGGGTTTCAATATGGTGTCTTCAATTTAGGCACATAATACAAGAAAGGTAGTTGAGAAATAGGAAAAACATTCAGTATAAGAATGTTTCTTGGAATGGAGGAACTACAGAATTGTTCCTAAGGGTCAATGTTTACTCCATTTTTGCTCCTTGTATTAAACAGATAACTGGAACCTGAACTTGGGGATCAGCTTTCTAAATTTTGAAGGCAGTAAAAGGTTAGAGTCATAGAATCATAAGCAATACAACACAGATATCAATCCTTCAGCCTAACCTGTCTAAACTGAACATGGTGCCCATCCAGCTGGTCCCAATTTCCAGCATTCAGTCCATTTCCCTCTAAGCCCCACCCCTGCAGGTATCTAACCAAATGTTTCTAAAATGATACTACTGTACCGGCCTCAAACGCTTATTCTGCTAGCTCACTGTATATACACACCACACCCTGAGTGAAGAAGTTATCTCTCAGGACCACTTTCAATCTTTCTCTTCTCACCCTCAATCCAAGCCCCCCAGTTTTGCTCCACCTTACCCTGCAGAAAAGACTGTTACCATCCACCTTATGACTCACATAATTGTAAACATTTATAGAACATAGAATAGTACAGCACAGTACAGGCCCTTCGTCCCACAATGTTGTGCCAACCCTCAAACCCTGCCTCCCATATAACCCCCCCCACCTTAAATTCCTCCATATACCTGTCTAGTAATCTCTTAAATTTCACTAGTGTATCTGCCTCCACCACTGACTCAGGCAGTGCATTCCACGCACCAACCACTCCCTGAGTAAAAACCCTTCCTCTAATATCCCCCTTGAACTTCCCACCCCTTACCTTAAAGCCATGTCCTATTGTATTGAGCAGTGGTGCCCTGGGGAAGAGGCGCTGGCTATCCACTGTATCCATTCCTCTTATTATCTTGTACACCTCTATTATGTCTTCTCTCATCCTCCTCCTCTCCAAAGAGTAAAGCCCTAGCTCCCTTAATCTCTGATCATAATGCATACTCTCTAAACCAGGCAGCATCCTGATAAATCTCCTCGGTACCCTTTCCAATGCGTCCACATCCTTCCTATAGTGAGGCGACCAGAATTGGACACAGTATTCCAAGTGTGGCCTAACCAGAGTTTTATAGAACTGCATCATTACCTCGCGGCTCTTAAACTCTATCCCTCGACTTATAAAAGCTAACACCCCATAAGCTTTCTTAACTACCCTACCTACCTGCAAGGCAACTTTCAGGGATCTGTGGACATGTATCCCCAGATCCCTCTGCTTCTCCACACTACCAAGTATCCTGCCTTTGTGTTCTGCCTCGGAGTTTGTCCTTCCAAAGTGTACCACCTCACACTTCTCCGGGTTGAACTCCATCCCTTATAGTCCACCTTATACGGGCACCATGGTAGAGTAGTGGTCAATAACAGAACAACATAAACCATCTTCCAGTCTACAGGAACTTCACCAGTGATGAATGATGAAGCAAATATCTTTGCAGTGCCGTCCACAATTTCTTCACTAACCTCCCACAAAATCCAAGGATGCACTCAGGGAGGGTCTGGTAATCTATCCACCTTAATATGCTGTAAAGCTGCAAATACTTTCTCTCTGGAAATATGAATGTACTCCAAAGTTCTCCACTAGTTTCCCTTATCTTTTGAGTGACCACAGTTTCTCCGCAGAAGACACCTAGGAGAAATATTTATTAAAAAATTCCACCCATCTCCTGAGGCACAAGTCATAGGTAGGTAGCCCTGCAGAACTCTAAGGAACAGAAATTCTCCCCCCAGCCACCCTTTTACTCTTAATACAGCTGGAGAATCTCTTAGAATTTTGCCTGACTATTATATCTTCACTTGGCCCTCCTGATTTCTCTCTTAGGAGAATTTATTATCTTTTTATAGCCATCAAGGGATTTGCTCAATCCCAGCCTTCTTAATCAAATGTATGTTTTCTTCTTTTCCTTGACTAGAGCCTCAATATTTTACATCAGTCAAGGTTCCCTAAACCTGATAAAGGGTCTCAGCCCAAAACTTTGACTGATCAATCCCATCCATAGATGCTGCCTGACCTGCTGAGCTCCTCCAGCACATTGTGTCTATTGCTCTAGAGTTTCAACATCTGCCAGTACCTCTTGTATCTATGTTCTCTAATCCTGCCTGGCTAAATTTCCTAAACCAGCAATTTTCTTAAATCTTACTGTCTGTCTACTGGTTAGTCAAATGGGCAGAAAGCAATGTAATAGGGCCACAAACAGTCCTTCCAGGTGAGGTGACACTTCACCTGTGAGTCTGTTCGGGTTATCTACTGTATCCAGTGCTCCAGGCGTGGCCTCCTGTATATCAGTGAGACCCGACGCAGATTGGGAGACTGCTTCGCTGCGTCCACCAGAAAAAGCGGCATCTCCCAGTGGCCACCCATTTTAATTCCAGTTCCCATTCCCACATGCCAGTCCTTGGCCTCCTCAACTATTGTGATGAGGCCACACTCAGGTTGGAAGAACAACACCTTACATACCCTCTGGCTAGCCTTCTTCCTGATGCCATGAACACTGATTTCTCAAACTTCCAGTACTGTCCCATGCCTCTCTTCACCATTCCCATTTCCTTCTTTCCCCTTATCACATCCCTCTGGTGCTCCTCCCCCTTTTCTTTCACCCTTGGCCTTCTGTCCTCTCCTATAAGATAAGCCCTTCTCTTGAATTAACTCCCAAACTCTTTACTTCACCCCTCCCCTCCCTGTTTCACCTATCACCTTGTAGTTCTTTCTCCCCCTCCCCTCCCTGTTTCACCTATCACCTTGTAGTTCTTTCTCCCCCGCCCCCCCACCCACTTTCTCACTCTGACTCATCTTTTTTTTTTCCCAGTCCTGATGAAGGGTCTCAGCCCGAAATGTCGACTGTACTCTTTTCCGTAGATGCTGTCTGGCCTGCTGAGTTCCTCCAGCATTTTGTGTGTGTTGCTTGGATTTCCAGTACCTGCAGATTTTCTCTTGAATATGTTATGTTTAACTACCAAGTTACACATTTTGCAGAGGAACAGGGAGATTTAAATAGGAGGTTGTTGTCAGTAGGAAGTCAGTGAAGGGTGTAGAAATATTCCAATATGTATGTGAGGAACTTTCTCAGGGTTCTGACATTCAGCAATGGGAATTCTAGATGCATGTATAAATGGTGTTTCTGTTGATTTTCACTGAAGTTTCAGCGGCTCTATGTGAATACAGAACTATTATCAATGTTATTTTCATACATGAGTGAATGCAAGCCATTAACATCAAAAGTGACATCATAAATGATGAGTAATACACAAGCTTGTACAAATAATTAAAGATCCATACAAAATTTCTGTTGGACCACAGCTGAAGCATTTTACCAAAATTGGGGCATCCCATTAACAAAAAATACATTTCGGATTATTAAGACAGTCCAGATTATATTCATCATGATACTATCAGGGTAGGAAGATCAAACTACTTAGCTGATTTGAGAAACCAATACTATCGTTGCTTTACAAAGATGGCCAAGAAGCAATTGCCGGTTAAAAAAAAACTGCAAAATTTATTATTGTCACATATACTGAAGTACAGTGAAAAAATGTGTTTTGCATGTCATCTATACAGATCATTTCATCACATCAGTGCATTAAAAATATACAAAAGAAAAATAATAATGCAGAATGAAGTATTACAGTTACACAGAAAGTGCAATGTAGGCAGTCAATAAGGTACAAGACCATAAAGAGGTGAATTGTGAGGTCAGGAGCCCCTCTTAATGTACTAGAGGACTAGTCAATTGTGTTATAAGAAACATAGAAAATAGGTGCAGGAGTAGGCCATTTGTCCCTTTGAGCCTGCACCGCCATTCAGTATGACCATGGCTGATCATCCAACTCAGAATCCTGTACCTGCCTTCTCTCCATACTCACTGATCCCTTTAGCCACAAGGGCCATATCTAACTCCCCCTTAAATATAGCCAATGAACTGGCCTCAACTGTTTCCTGTGGCAGAGAATTCCACAGATTCATCACTCTCTGTGTGAAGAAGTTTTTCCTCATCTCGGTCCTAAAAGGCTTCCCTTTTATCCTTAAACTGTGACCCCTCATTCTGGACTTCCCCAACATCGGGAACAATCTTCCTGCATCTTGCCTGCCTATAAGAGTGGAATAGAAGTCTGGTGATACGTACTTTCAGGCTTCTGTACCTTTTGTCTGATGGAGGGGGGAAGAGAATGACTCGGTGGGTAGGGTCTTTGATTGTGTTTGCTGCTTTACCAAGACTGCAAGTAGTGGAGACAGAGTATGCAAGACTTTCATAAAATTCTTTCCACTGGTCTTGAAGTTACTCATTAATAAAGAAAGCGCGCCACTCCTTCGGGATTAGAATGGTACACGATTTAAATTCCAGTGCTTAAAATGTTAATGTTCTCAGAAAGAACTAGTAAGAATGTAAAATAAATGTCCTCTTGTCAGAACTCATGGAGCACAGCTGTTTCTGGTTAGTGGTTTTGATGATGGAACATTCAGTGATGCACTAACAAACAACACAAAAGAGCACAATATGACCTAAGTGTTGCAAACCTTAAATATTTTTAAAAATATCATGCATTGGCGGTAATTTTAACATTGGGAAATGGTACAGCTCAAGGGTATTTGGGTCTGCCATAAATTATGGAAAGGAAACTTTCAGGTTGAACTACGGATGATTAACCTGCTATCTCAATGAACCAAATCTCAATGACCAGTGCTGACGTTTCTTATTGTAGATACCTTGTCAAATATCAATGTAAAATTAAAACAAAGATCTCCACAGATTAATGTTGTCATAATGAAAGATGAAATTCACCCTGAACAGAATCTCAGAAAGGCTAAGAGTATTGTTCATGGGGTCTGTGCCAGCTCTAGAAATGAGAAATTCAGTTTGCTTTCCACCTCCTCCAGAAAACTCTTGCATTATTTTTCCACAAAGCACTTATCCAATTCCCCTTTGAATGCTGCAAATGAATCTCCACTCCAGATTCTAACCACTTATTGAAATACAAGTTTTCCTCATGTCACTTCTGACTTTTTTGCCAATCATCTTCATTCTGCAATCTCTGGTTTATAACTTTCCTTCAATGGGCATAGATTCTCTTTATCTGCTGTGTCTAGACTCATCATGATTTTACATATATTCTCAATCCTCCTTCAAGCTCCTCTGTTCTCAGCCTCTCTACACTATTCACATAACTAATAATACTCACCCCTTCTATCACTATGACTATCACTATGAAGAAATCTTTTACACTCTTATTTCCCACATAACTATCGACACTTGGAAAAACATATAGCATTGTAAATTGATTTATATATCAATAACTGAACAGGGATTATGTACTTAGACATACAGTAAAATGTGATGCATTTAGTCATGCAAAATGAAGAGCAATATAAAGGTAAAAATTAATGCTACTTTTTTCTTTAATGTTAAAACCAGCAAAGATTACGATCCTCCTTTAATTATTCTTGCTTTCAGATACCCATTTATGCAAGTTCACAATTTAAATTTCCTTGAAACTGAGGGTTAGATGCACCAGACGTTACACAGCTGTGGTATAAGTAGCAAGGCTATTATTGTTTAGTCACAAGCACAGCGAGAAAAGGCTCTTTTTTAATGTGATAACTGGAGAAGTCGGCTTGATTCACTAAACCGGCACTTAGTTTGTGGATCCTCCACTAGTACTGCCGGATTTCATACTAAAAACATATAATTTTTTGAATAAAATGCATCTTCCCTGGCATTTTTGCCCTTTTATGCTGACCAGAATCTATTTTAAAATAAAATAACAATTTCATGTACTTCATTGATTTTGTTCCTTTGCCTAATTATTTTGAGACATCATGGAACAGTAACCTCCCCTTTAAATATCCTTATAAAACCATGTATGGTTCAACATATAGATATTACAAAATAAATTATAAACAACTAGAAATAATGTTAATCATCTGTTTTTACTTATTATCTGTGGCATTTAATGCCATATTTTGAGTTTTTGAAATGTCAGCTTAATCAAACTTACTAAAGATTTGAAGTACCATTTATTATCAAAGAAATTAGGGAATGTTATTTCAACACATGATGACATACTATTATCTAAATTAGAAAATGTCATTACATTATTTTAAAAATACTTCGAAGTGTAAAAAAAAGTACCATTGCTGAATCAAAAGCAATCATTAATTACATCCTGAAGAAAAAGTGTGAGAAAAAAGCACCATGATTGATATGTGCAAAAATATGATACAAGTATTTAAATATTTTCCTTCCTAACTTTCCAACCACAAGTAACGGAAAGTAGATTTTGAAGGAAGAAAACCATGATGTACATTTATTATGAAGAACCCCGTAGCACTAACACTGTGAATAATTTGTTGTGCAATGTAATTTCTCTCCCACATTCCATTGCTGGGAATACTTCATACTCAAAATCCCACTGACCAGGGGAACAAAATTTTATTTTGGTGAAAAAGGAAAATGTCATGCAATAATTAATGGCATGACAGATCAAAAGGACATCAGTCTGCATTTCCAATTACAGCTGCATTTTTTAAACAAATGTTGTACTGCTACCACTATCATTTAGATTAGAGCTTTTAAATGTGACTTACTTTTAAACAGCACTGGATATGTTAACCTGCCAATATTTAAGTTACTGATCAAATCACTATAATGGATTCCAAAATATCATAATTTGTACAATTCTTTACAGTACTCTACAAAGTCACTGACTTAAAAAAAGGTCTGGGAAATCCAGTTGAAATAGTAACAAAGGTAAAGTTCAGCATTAACCGAAACTGCAAACTTAAAGTTGGTTTGTGTAGCTGATAAAAGGCTACAACTGTTTAACTTATTTATGTTTGCTAGAGATTAGGTTCTACACTACTTCTCACATTCATCAGTTAAAATATGATTGTTAGATTATCAGGTATAAATTGTAAATATTTGTAATTTTTGGATCAATTATGTCTGAATCACACAATTCATTTCTGGTATGCTTTTATGTTTTCATGCAGTAAGCTACACTATTAAATGCCATGTTAATTTTTTTTAGCTGTTACTGATTTGTCATCATAAATGCTAAAGGATTAAAATAATAAAATAGCTGCAAAATTATGATGTTTGCTTAGTGAAGTAGTGGTTTTCCAATTGTACTTAATGACTTTTATATTTAACTTACATTTAAAACTTTACAATTTAAACTCAATCTTCACAAATGTCTTTTTACGTAATATACACAATAACTTAAACAATTTATTAATATGCTGTAAAACTGCTTTAGTTAAAATAACACTGAAAATTTTCCTGATTGTAGATTTATTTAGAATCGTATTAGAAATATATTATTGAATTGTTTAGTGTGCAATGGATAATTTTTAGATATTTCAAGAACATGTTACATTATAGGAAACAATTATATTGAATAGGTATAGAAATAAATATCTTACAATGCACTGTATAGATGTGGGACCCGGAACACAGATTTTCATTTCACTTTGTATCTTCAAATAATATTCTGCACAGTGAAAATTTGTTGTGCAATGTACTTGCTAAGACACAGGCCTTATTAATGTTGTTCATGACCTTACATTATTTTGTACTATGATCTTTTCAGGTCATTAAATTAGTTCTTCTTTTAAGCTAATGTCTTAATTCATAAAGGATAAAATTTAACACATCCCATAATTTGTAGATGCAAAGTATTATTCTGCTTAATTTCCATTAGCTCAAATTGGGAATATTCATACTGGAGGTTTAGCCAGGCATCTGTGCTCTCCCCAGTTCTGCAAATGGAATGCATCATTGTTTTTGATTTCAATTCAGGAATTAATTAATTTATTTTTGCTAAGACACATTCACTCAATTATTATAATTGGGTTAACTATTACAATCTTCAACAAATCCAAATTATTGTATTGGTAGACCATGAAGAATATTCTGGTATAAAATTTAAGCAGCCATCATCAGTGTAGTCTCATTGGAGTGCAGTGATTCACTGGTTTAGATTTTATATACCAAATTAAATTTACTCATTTGCTCATATAATTTCTGTTTCTTTGACAAGTAGGTTTCTACAGAAAGAAAACCCAATAAAATGTTATTTACTTTTAAAGCACAGATGTCTAATAATAGCTTGAACTGAGGTAGCCTCCAACTGAAATATAATTAACACCTTTTGAAACAATTAAAGTTGTGGCTCTTGTAGAATGGTGGAGACAATCACAGTGCCTTTCTACTGTTTGCTTCATGGTATTCCCATATGACTGCCACCTGCTCTCAGTTCAGCTTCCTTTAGCTTGTTTCCCTGGCAACCTTTCACAGGCTTTTCCTTCTAGCTATCACTTTCAGTTCAGCTGTTCAATCTAATCTTATTTATATTACACCCATCAAAACAAGTAGCTGATGAAAAAAAGCCTGCAGAACACTATGAATAGTAAAGAAATGAATAATTCTATTTACCTCTTAAAATAGTCACATAGAATATAAGCTTGATATCCACAGATCTCAAAAATATGGTTAAAAAGCCAAATGTCATTCCTCCACAAAGACAAAGGGCCTATGTTTTCAAACATCATAATAAACAAAGACATGTTACTGGTACCAAGGAAAACAGCACATATTATAGAGACCTACCATTTTTAAACCACCCCACTCCATTTTTGATTAGCAAGAAATTTCTGGTCTTCAGTGAATTAAAACCAAAAGGGCGTTACGTAGAAGCAGGCATGCCCTCTCTACAACATTCATATAATCAAGTGACAACAATTCAACATATACTACACAGAACAGCAGAGAAGCCTCCTCCTCCCCGATGAGGTCACGATGGCAAACTCTTTGAAATACAATGTGCAGTTGTACGGGTGCTCACATAAATCACATTCTTTAATCATTGTTAACCATTTTAGGGTACTTTCGGCCCCTCACTCACAAGCCTGATGTTAAAAACGATTTTTAGATTTAGTTATTTTCTTACAAATAGATATTCATTACTGCATAAATAATGAAATACACAATAAAATGAACCATTCTGGTATATTTCCAAGCAGAATAAAATTAAACCAAGCCCTAGTACCTACCATAACCATTCTCACTGCAAAGGATTAGGTCTTTTTGAACTTGAAATCTTCAGAAGTATCTTGATATTGCAATTCCTTTGTTAAGATCCAAAAGAAACAGTGGGAGTATTTACACAAAATAAAATCATAAAGCAATAATGAATTGAAGTTGCCGGAGACAACAAACCAGTACAGAGAATTGGGTGGCTGCTTTACCCTTTTACTCCCATTTATGGGACCATCTGTCACGACTGTTCATATCCGATTGGCTAGAAAAATAAAAGGCTGTCATGACATCAGCTCCTATTGAAATTAGCTTTTACAAGATTGACGATGTTAATGATGCAGTGACCTCTATCCATAACAGAGAAAAGCTTTTGAACTGCAACATGTCCCTGGTAATTAGGCCAGAATTAAGAAACCCAACACACACACAAATACCAAATTTTGCTTACTATAAATTTGCAAGTCACATCAATAATTTGCAATCTGCAGAAGTCAAGATGTCATATTTCGACCATGCTTCTATGCCTGCATCTCATATCCATTGTCAGGCAAACCGAGCTTTTAAAATTCTTCCATCTTATCTATTCTGACAGTTGCTTCTCAAGATGTGCATAATTAATGCAAAATCTTCAGCTTGCAGACTATTTTGTGTGTGTATGTGTGTATTATATATAAAAATTACACAGATACTGACATTTATTTTAGGAATCTGTGCCTTCAATCGATTTCTTCCCCTGAAACGATTATTTTGTATTGTTTATTATCCAAAATGAAAATGCTCCGACATGTTACTTTCTCAGAACTATTCCAATAAGGATACACTGGCATTGTGTTTAACTTGAAACAAATTTTTATTCTATATTTTTTTTCAAGTGCTATTGTTTCAAGTTAAATTGGCTTTTAACCATGTGGATTATACATAGATCCTTCAAAACTAGCCATCAATGGTTAACAAAATTTCTCAATAAAACTCACGTAAAAATGATGTGAAGCAGTAGCTGCAGATTTTAAGGCAATATTTATAAGAGTAAAATAGACCAGACATTTAACTTCACTTAATACAAACAGTTGAACGAACATAACTTATAAACAGAAATCCACTTCTGAGAAAAAACGTAGCATAGCATACCTTTATGAAATCTAAAAGATACATTTTCAGCCCATTAATTAAGAAATAAGCCCTGATAAATTTATGACCCTGTGTGAGTTTGGCTTGCAAACCACACTAGAATGCCATATTTGAAGTAGTCAAGCCAATGAAATGTTTCCAGAAGTGAAACCCAAACATGCTTTGGCAACAGTATAAACGATATAAGGCAGTTTCAATTTGTGTCAAACGAAAACTTTGTCTTGGTACCCTGCCTTAGGCGGTGGAATATAGATTTGCCATTTTCCCTGAATTTAAAGAACAATCACTTCCACTTATTAAGTTGATGCAGACCACCTTCTATGGAAAATGATCAGGTAATGATAAACTTAGAGGCCTTCATGACAGTTATCTACATTCACCAAAATCTCCTAATAGTCTCTGATTAACAAGCAGCTCATTCCTAAGGTTATGGGTACCTTAGGATCATTAGCTGTCAAGCTCATGATAGACCACATTCCAACCACTTTAGCTTTCATCAGCATCTGTTCCTCTGCATTTTGACGCAATAAACTCAATCATTCTTCAGGCTTCAAAATAGACCATAAATGAATCTACTGAATAAAGATTTTACGCATCACATTAATGTATGACTTTTTAAATATATTACCCACTTAAACTATTTTGTTTATTTCAAAATAGCTATGCTCTAAATGTGGAAACATTTATCAAAAAACAAGCATACCATACCTCCTTACTCAATAAAGCAGCATTTAGCGTCCTGCCAATTTCAAACATTTCACTGACAGTTCAGTTTTACACAATCAGAAGATTTCTTTTGAAGCACATTTAACTAAAACATTTACACAAGAGTCTTTCTTGTTTTCAAGAGATTATACTATGCGATGTTTTGGTTATTTCTTCTTTGGTCTTACTCTGCACTAACCTAACAGACAGCAGTACAAATTCTCCCCTTATCTAATTCACATTAAGACGGTGTTAGACGTATTGCTCAGTCAGATTATGTTACTCCAACATGGCTGTTGAGCAAATATTCCTCTCCAGTTACAGTTCTCTGAATTACCACAAGGTGAGCAGTGTGCACAAACCAAAGATTTTTATATTTTGCTACATCTTTTAAAGTATACTTCTTTTCAATTACATGAATTTAAGTGTATATTGATAAAGCAGAAAAAAATACTATTTAAAATTAAGAATTCATAAACTTATTTGTCAGATGTGACACCAACATCTTAACAAAAAACTTGAAAATCATGAGAAGAGGCTTTTTAATAATTCATTGATGATGTTGATCCCATAATTAAACACAATTCATTTAGAAATGTGTGAAAAACAGTAAAATCAGCTAATATCATAAACCACTTTATAAAATGATCTTTCAAGCCCATTTCTTTGGTCAGCAGTCTTCACCCACAAACTGCGGATGTTTCTCCTGTCTTCAGAATTCCCATTTCTTTGAACCAGTCTCCCTGGCCTTTTACACTCTCTAGATCACGTAATTACCAACTGTCATTATGACAATAATTACTTCAACTTTTTCCGCAGACCTTACTTAGCCTAACCTTTCTCCCTCTGAACCTACAGCATTCCATGCATTAAAGGACCAACAGAACATTCTTATTAAACCTCCTGAGAAGAACAGTGCTGTTATTGTTTGGCAAAAGAAGCTCTATGGTAAAGATTATCAGCTTTCTGACAACTCCTCTATAATAGGACCCACCACTGAACATCAGACCATTATCTCCCAGTCTCAAGAAATCTTCCTTCTACTGCCTTCACATTCAAAGTCTCACAACACTGCACAAGACAGTACACCCCTCTCCTTTGTGATTGTTATCTAATTTTTACTCAGTTCTGGAGAAAAGCCATTAACATAAAACACTAACTCTGTTTCAACAAACACAAAATACTGGAAGAACTCAGCAGGCCAGGCAGCATCTATGGAAAATAGTAAATAGTCGACATTTCGGGCTGAGACCCAAATCCAAGAAGGGTCTCAGCCTGAAAAGTTGACTGTTCACTCTTTTCCATAGGTGCTGCCTGGAGTTCCTCCAGCATTTTGCGTGTGTTGCTTTGGATTTCCAGCATCTGCAGATTTTCTTGTGTTTGTCATTAACTCTGTTTCTTGTTCCTGACCTGAGCGTTTCCAGCATTTTGTGCGTTTATTCTATCTTTCAGCACTCGCCATTCAATTATAGGTAAGAGAGGGCATTTAAGGTACAAATTTTTTTTACTCCAGTCAAGTCTGTAACTCTCAAAAGGTGGCTAAAGAAAATCTAAATTAAGCTTTAATTTATTCTCAGTTCAGAATTCAGAATAATTATAAGTTTATTTTGCCAAATTAACTCAAAAGTAGTATTTTTGTGGAGACTGTATCTAGGTCTGCAAGGATCTTATTTCTCTGCTTGAACAATCATCATGCACTATGTATCATATTTAATAGACAACTTTCTTGAATATTCTGTTTCTCTTCACTCAAAAACAATTCACAAGGTGAAATGCTGGAGCAATAAAAAACATAAATTAACTGTAATTGACTAATTCTGAGAATAACCTAGCAAGGTATATCTTCCTACAATGAGCAAGCTTCTGATAACTTGCCCTTGAGGGTACAGATAAGCCTGAGTTATTGCAGTTTGGGAAACAGGAATTCGCCCTTATGGAATTCACAAATTACTTCCAAAAAAATTCTGGTATAGTAATAAAAATTTACTCTCAAGAAATTTATCTGAAAAACAGTAATTAAATAAGTATTTAATTTATATTTCTTCTACTTGCATTTCTCAATGCAAGCGCAGGTAACGTGGATGTCCATTATGGAACACTACCTGCTCCCCTGTAACAGGGATCACCAGTTTTGTGCTTTTTTGTCAGCCTCCTTAAATAGCCTCAAACAGGAAGTCCACGCACTCACATCACCAATAACAATACAATTTGGTTCCAATGCCCCAGTTAAGCAGATAATGGTGAGAGGCAGGCAGGCAAATTCACCGTTTTATATTCAATGTACATGAAGATATTCTGAGGTCAACCAGGTTGCTAGAGCAGAACTTAGAAACATTGCGATTCTTGAGAAGGCACTGTTGCCCTAATACAATACCGGTTACAATTCAGGTTTCATTAACTTTTCCCAAGTTAATGAAACATATTGATCATTTTGTGGCATAAAGAATTTTACTTGCACCCAGAATTGCAAAACAGAATTTATTTTCTGACTGCTCCACAGAGACTGCACATCTATGGGTTATAAATTCTTGTAATAGGGTGGCAATTTCATATTATAATTTCAACATTTGTACTCTGAGGAATAAGTAACAGAACAATTCAGTCATTGGTTAAGGAATATCAATGCAGCATATTTGTACAATTTATTAAATTTATGGTTGTTTCTTATATAGACAAGACTGGTCTTTAAATTAGTACACTGTCTATATAAAATTGTTTTGGAGAAAGGCACAAACCATAAAACAAATACAAGAGATTTGTAAGCCATTAATGAGAGAGAAAATAAAACATTTTTTAAAAATTGCTATTGGAATTAATTATTTCTTAGAATTCAATCACAGCTTTTCATTTTTGCTTGAACTGGAGACTGTAAAGAAATTTAAAAACAACTTAAAATGGTGCTGTCCTAAGGCAAATATATCCAATCAATACTGACTTATTGATGTGCCACCATCTGTGGTACTGCTTAGCAGTACTTATTACAGTATAATAAACAGTAGTGGCTGTGTCATTTTCAGTCTATTAGCGAATCACTAGAGCTTTCATGTGCAAGAGTATTATGAAACCCCTCAAAAACAGCCTTTATACTGGTATCTTGATGGCTGCACCTGTGTTTCATTTCCTATTTCATGCTCAGCAAAGCAAGCAAACCTATTGGGAAGAAAGTGCCCAATAGTTTTAGCTTTATTGTTCTTTAATCATGAAAACCAATTAACACAAGTTCTTCAGAGTACGTCCTCTGGAAATGCAGACCCACAGTCCTTACATTCTGATATTACAGGGAAGGTATAAAGCTAAAACAAGTACTGGAGGTCTAAAGGTGATCAACTGGTTTTCAGCCAAATGTAAATCCAACTCAAAGCCTCTCAGAAGTGAGGAAGGGTGTAGGTGCACCTGACAAGTGGACAGTTATATAACTGATTAATTTAAGAGGACTTCTTCAGTCTGTTCTTAAGCCACGTTTGTCTCAGCATTAGAAGGGGAAAACATGGAAGATCGGGTTCCTTGTGTAAATATTCAGCTTTCAAGAGGTTCAGCCTCCAAATATCAGTCCTCATTAATAGCCATGTTGTCCTCTCTTAGAAAATACATATTCTTGTACAATGAAAACTCTACTGGTTCTCCGACAGACTAATGATAGCACTACTGCTACTATTTATACTTGTTCACCCATTCCTGCATTCATTGTCTATCCCTAATCAATATGGCTGTTGTGAACCAGTGTCATTTTATGGTATTTGCAATAACAACACTCTGAAAAAAAAATTGCAAGCTTAGTTTTGTATTCATTACTTCGCTTTTTAAAAATCAGTATTTTGGTCATCTTTTGATTTTACTCAAAAAATCTGCTCCCAATACTCAATGGCGACAAAAAAAAATCACAATCAGAAATAAATTAAGGATGTGCAGTTTGTTTCAAGAACTTGAAGGTTGTAGGAAAATAGTTTCTTTTTATATCTAAATGAACTTCATTCATAATAAAAATATTTATAAGAATAAACTGCAATGTCTTTTCATTCACACATTTATAGTCAAGTCTTTAAGTTGTGTTCTATCACATTCCTTAAAACCCAAGAGGGCTGTTGTTACTCATGTGGCCCCCAGGGGTGATACACTACTACAATAAATGAGGGTCTTCCCTACTCAGCCTGGCTCCTCTGTCCAGTAGCAGAAGAACCCGATATTATGGCCCTTCCCCACTAAGCCTCAGCACATGCTCCTGCAGCCTGGAACATGCCAGTCTGCAGCATTTCCCTACGAACATTTTGATGTGCTGGCTCATCTGGGAAAATAGTTATTCCTGAACCTGAACCGGGTGGTGTGGGACTTCAGGCTTCCATGCTTCCTAACTGATGGTAGCAATTATTCATTGACTGATTCCACTTTTTTTTATTGTTCTAAGAAGCTGTTTTGAACTCATCCTTTGGGCTAGTAATCCGAATTCATTTTTCACAATGCGTGCCACTAATTCTACAATCTTGTCATGAATACTAATTGCATTGAGATAAAGTACTTCTGTCTCTGACCTTTTACCATTTTTCTCTGCTTCGATCGTTTATGCTGACACGTTGTTATTACTAAATTCTTTGTCCATCCTAAAATAATCTGATCGTCTTTCCCTAAATCTATCACAGCACTATGATTTTACCATGATATTTCTTTTATTAAGTGTCCACTTATCCAGAACCTACCCCAGCCATGGCCTCTCTTTTAACTTAAAGCTCATTCTACAGGTTTAGACATTTACATTCTGTGACACCTCACACCTACTGTATCTCTACCACCAGTTTTTGATCATATGTTTAACTCTCTGAACCCAATATTCCCATTCTATTTTCTGTATAACTTAGATAACAAGAATCAGAAACATCTCATAACATCAAAGAATTGTTTACATCTATCCTGCAATACACTGCAGTGGAGTCTCCACAGTACTCTTGGGTAGAGAATGGCAAAAAAAATCACTACCCTCTGGGTAGATAAATTTCTTTTCACTTCTGAATGGCTAAACACTTATTTTGAGGCTGTGATCCCCAATTATAGTGACCCCCCAGCTAGGGAAGACATTGGCTTTGCATCCACCTGTCAAATGTTATAAGAATGTTCAATGAGATCACTTTTCTTCTAAACTCAAGAGAGTATAGGCTCTGTGTGCTTAATCCTACCATTGTCGGAATCAATTGGTGAAATTTTGCTGCATTTTTAAATCATGTATATCCTGCTAGATAGGGAGTCTCTGGAAGGTATACCATTCTGGTTAACATTGCATCAAGTGAAATTTTGCAAAACAAAAGGCGAGGTGAAATACTTTCAGAAATTCAAGTACGGTGTATTCCTACGTGCACCAATGCCGCACTATTTGTTATAGTGAAAAATAATCTTGCACATCAAAGACATGTATCCGAAGCAGTTACAGTCAATACAGGAAAATCTCAATCTGGATGCTTGCAAACTGATGGAAGGGTCTCAGTCTAAAATGCCGACTCTTTATTCCTTGCCATATTCCTGCCAGATCTGCCGAGGTCCTCCAGCATTTTGTGTGTGTTACTCTGGACTTCTAGCATCTGCGGAATCTCTTGTGCTTGTAATTATTAAATGCAGATGTCATTTCACCAGTGTTCTAAATAATTGAGCATTATGTCCCTACTAATGCAGACAAAGCTTTGAGATTCTGCTTTGTTATTTGGTCCAGAGATCGTCAGATTCTTTCATTTTTAGTTCAATTTTCATCACAAGTTTCTTTACGGACTACGTTTCTTCCCTCCCACTTCATGTTCTTTTTCAGTTCTGAGAATACATATTTAAGCCTGGCACAAGGCATTGACTGTGTCCCTGATCATACTGCAGTCAGGAACCAATCCCTTTCACAGTTCTCTCTGTTCCATTCTTTAAACTCCTCCCACTTTATGGTCTCATAGAGCTTAGGGCAGTTGTCACAGGCACAGATCCTTTGGCCTACAACGTCTGTGCTAACCATTATGTTTAATTCCATCTGCCTGCATATATCTCCCTCCATCCCCTGCATGTTCATGTGACTGCTAAATGCCTCTTAAATGCTGGTATTGTATCTACTTCCACTGGCCCACTGGCAGCGTGCTCCAGGCATTTACTTGTCTGAGTAAAAAAAGAAAGCCTCCCCTTTAAACATCCCCCCTCAAAGACATGCCCACTAGTATTTGACATTTCCAGCCAAGAGAAAGACTGACCATCTACCCTTTCTATGCCTTGAGGGGCAGGGGGAGAATCAGGTTGCCCCCTCAGCCTCCATAGAAAACAACTGAAGTTTGTCCAACCCTTCCTTATAGCTAATATCTAATCTAGGCAACATTCTGGCGATAAACTTCAGCACCCTTTTCAAAACCTCCTTCTCATTCCTGTAATGTGGCTACCAAAACTATACACAATACTTCAAAGGAGGCCAAACTAAAGCTTTATACAGCTGCAGTATGACCTCCTGATGTGTATACTCAACATCTTGACTAGTGAAGGCAAGTACGCTGAATGTTTTCTTTACTAACCTATCTACTTACAGTATGTTGTCACTTTCAGGGAGTTATGGACTTGCACTCCTAGATCTTTCTGTACATCGAAGATTCCTGCCATTTACTGTACAAGTCCTGTCATATACAGTTAATTCTTCAGGAAATCTTTGTTTTCCTGCATTCAAGTAGCAGTTATCTCAGAGATGAAGAGATTCCACAGTGCCATTCTCTGGTCTGCTCATCCCTTCCCATTCACCACTCCCTGCCTTAACCCTGCAATCACAGGAAATGGAACACTTGTTCTTACACCTCCTCCATAATCACTTTCCAGTGTCCTTAACAGTCTTTTCAGGTGAGGCAAAGATTCACTTGCACCTGTTACAACCTTATTAATGCATTCTACGCTTCCAACATGGCCTCCTCCATATCAACAAGACCAACTGTAGACTTGCCAAACAAATTACATTGTACCTGCACTGGTCATCCTAAGCTTCCAGTTGCATGTATTTCAATTCTTTTTCCCATTCTCACACTGACTTGTTAATCCTCGGCCTTCTCCACTGATAGGCTGAGGCCCAAATAAAACTGAAGAAATAACAACTCGTATTTGGTAGTCTACAGCCCAATCCTACAACTTCAAAATCTTACAATTCCTACAACTTCGGGTAACCCACACCTCCGGCGTGTTCCCTCCATCCTTTCTTTCCAATCCAACTCCAGTCATCCCATTTTTGTCCACTTTCCCCATAACCTTCCTCCAGCCCCACCTTACACGTCCTTGTCCCTATCTCCCAGTTCCATGGATGCATTTCCTGCAGATTTCTCACACAGATGGTTCTGGTTCCATCGTTCTTCATCCCTTTTCTAATAGTTCCCATTATCATTTTCATTACTTATCAGATTCCAGCACTGGTAATCTTCATGTTCTGTCTTATCATCCTCCGAACAGTTTCTACCTTCATTCTCTCCTTCTCGCATCTGGCTCCACCTGTTTCAATACCCACAAATTGCAGAAGGAACTCAGCAAGTCAGGCAGAAACTAGGAAGTGTAATGAACAGTTGACGTTTCATGCTAAGACCCTTCATCAAGACTGGAAACTAGAAGGGCAGATACCAGAATAAAAAGGTAGTGGAAGCATTACAAATTGGCAGTTAATAGGTGAGGGGGGGAACGGATGAGTAATGGATGGAGGAAGGCAGCTGAAAGGGATTGAAGCCAGGAGGTAATGAAAATGGCAAAGGGCTGAGGAAGAAAACCATCTGATAGGGGAGGCCAGTGGAATAAAGTGAAGGAGGTGGGGAAACAGAAGGAGGTAAGGACGAGGAAGGGGTGTGGAGGCCACATGACTGAGAGCAAACAAAAGGGGAAGGAAGGGAAGAAAGAAAACAAAGGGAAGTAGTTACTGGAAGTTACTAGAAATCAAAGTTGATGCCATTAGGTTAGGGACTGCCAAGATGGAATATTTCCTCCACATTGCTCCTTCACCTGTGTCTGTTGCGCAGTAGAGATGGCCATGGACTCTATCCAGCTGTCCCTTGTTTTTGTCTGCCTGCATCTATTATCCATGTGACTCTGTCAAACATCTCCACCCCTTCCTCTCCCCATTTGGCTTGATCTGCCCATCATCTTTCACCTGCTTACCCCCCCCCCCCATCCACTAACCATTATTAGCCCTCATCTAACTGCTCCTTCTATCCTCTTTATACTAGCTATTTTCCCTCTACTCATAGTCCTGAGGTAGAGTTTTGACCTGAAACATCGACAATCCCATAAGCCATTGGAGAACAGGTGATTCGGCCCATCAAGTCTACTCCGCCATTTCATCATGGCTGATCCATTTCCCTCTCAACTCTATTCTCCTGCCTTCTACCCCCTAACCTTTCACACCCTGAATAATAAAGAACCTATCAACTTCTGCCTTAAATACACCCAATGACCTGGCCTCCCCAGCTACCTGTGGCAACAAATTCCACAGATTCATCACCCTCTGGCTAAAGAAATTCTTCCTCATCTCCATTCTAAGTGGACATCTTTACACCTTGGATTTTTAAATTTTCTAGTGACATCAGTGCTGGACTTCGGGACGGAAGGTCCCGAGTTCAAACTCACCTGGCAGAAGGCAATGGCAAACCACTGCTGTAACTTGCCTCGTACGTGATCCCCCACTACTTCGGAGAGGCGTGGAGGGAAATCGTCTGCTAACCGGAGAAACTCCGGATGCGATGTACCTTTCCTTTCCTATGCTTTTATTCTTTCTACCAAAGTGCATGACCATATACTTCCCAACACTGTATTCCGTCTACTAATTCTTTGCCCATTCTCCTAATCTGTCTAAGTCCTTCTACAGCCTCCCTGCTTCCTCAACACTACCTGCCCCTCCACCTACCATCTTATTGTTTGCAATCTTGGCCATAAAGTCATCAATTCCATTATCCAAATCATTGAAATACAACGTAAGAAGCAATCCCAACACCGACCCCTGCAGAACACCACTAGCAACTGACAGCCAATCAGAAAAGGTTCACTTTATTCCCACTGTTTGCCTCCTGCCAATCAGCCAATGCTTTATCTATGCTGGTATTTTTCGTAAGACTATAAGATGCAAGGACAGAATTAGGCCACTTGGCTCATCAAGTCAGCTCTGCCATTTCATCATGGCTGATCCATTTCCCGCTCAGCCTCAATCTTTTGTCTTCTCCCTGTATCCCTTCATTCCCTGACTAATCAAACTCTGCCTTAAACATACCCAATGACTTGGCCTCCACAGCCACCTGTGGCAATGGATTCCATGGATTCACCAGCCTCTGGCTAAAGAAATTCCTCCTCATCTCTGTTCTAAATGGATATCCCTCTCATCTGAGGCTGTGTCCACTGGTCTTAGACTCCACTACCATAGACAACATTCTCTCCACATCCTTTCTACTGAGGCCTTTCAACATTCAATAGGTTTCAATGAGATCCCCCCCATTCTTCTGAATTCAGTAAGTACAGGGTCAGAGTCATCAAATGCTCCTCATAAGCCTTTCAAACCCAGAATCATTTTCGTGAATCACCGCAAGGCCATCAATTCTGTCATCCGAATCACTGACATGTAACATGAAAAGGGGTGGTCCCGATTTTCTGTAATATTACAGGCTTTTATCATGTCAAGCAGTCTCATTTGTGGCACCTTGTCAAAGGCCTTCTGAAAATCCAAGTACACAACATCCACTGATTCTCCTTTGTCTCTCCTACTTGTTATTTCCTCAAAGAATTGGAAAAGGGAGGAAGTCCTGAAGAAAGAAATTAGAGAGCCAGGTAGAAAGCTGTAAAGCAGAATCTCAATGATAGCAATCTCTGGATTGCTGTCTGTGCCACTCACCAGTGAGAGTAACGGTCTCCTGCCCCAATTAAGCAGCTCAGTGCCCCACATAAACTAAGGGAATCACAGCTATCTTCTCGATTTAGTTTTTGTTCTTTAAGAATTGTCCCAAATAAACAGCTGTCCCAATAAACCAATGGCCTGATTAATCAGAATCTAATATACATTATCTTACTAGAAAGACGAGAAAATCCAAGCAACACACACAAAATGCTGGAGGAACCCAGCAGGCCAGGGAGCATCTATGGGCTCATCAGAATAGTTTTAGTCATTTGTTTAAAGAAAATAAATAAATGGAGTCTAGAACAAGCCAAATATATGAAGCATTTTATTTTCCCTAGCTGATGAAAATACTGAGTTTTATAGTAAATAAAGCTTACATACTACCTGATGACTCACAGTCACACCCTTACATTTGACTACTGACTAATTTCAAAATTTTAATGTAAGGGGTAAAACTGTCAACTGACATAAATTCTCATCCTTTCTGATACATCACAATATCTTCACTTCAGATATTTGCTCAACAGCTCCAAGCTAAACTTCATCATACAACTAAAATTCAAAAAATACAAATGCTGAACATTTGTATTAAAAACAGAAAATGCTGAAAACACTGAACAAGTCAGATAGCATCCAGAGATGTTGCCTGTTATTCTGAATGCTTCTAGTGTTTTCTGTTATCGTTAGATGAGTGATGGTAACAGAACATTCCACATAAGTGGCGATAACTCACCAGTTCTGCTACCCCGAAAGAAATTATTGCATTTATTCTTTTGAACTTTTATTCACTTGATAGTTTAATTATTAAACTATTTAGTTTACCTTCTGGAAATAAATCTGTAGTTTTTTTGTATCTTACAGCCTACTTTCATCTTTATTTGAAAAGAAAACGTTAAACTAGTAATAAGAACAGTAAACAATTTTTTTCATACAATGGCCTGATGTTTTCACCACCCACAAAATCTGAGGCACAAAACAGTACTTCATCCCATTATGCACTGGATTACCATACTGGCCAAATTCCAATGGCAGAACTTTGACATGAGATTACTTCAATTATTAATTTTGTCTCACCATATCCACTGCTCAGTTAAGATCACCAAATACTGAAGAGGACTCTTGTCATTATTTAACTATTCAACTAGCAGATTCCGACATTTTCCTCAATTCCAAGGAAAGCCACATCCATCGTCAAGCACCTCCACCATCCAAGCCATGCTTTCTTCTCACTGCTGCCATCAGGAAGAAGATAATACTGTACAGGAGCCTTGGGACTCACACCACCAGGTTCAGCAACAATCATCACCCCTCAACCATCAGGCTCTGGTGCCAAAGGGGATAACTTCACTTGCCCCATCACTGAAATGTTCCCACAGTCTAGGGACTCACTTTCAAGGACTCTTCATCTCATGTTCTCAACATTTGTTTATTTATTATTATTTCTTTTTTTCTGTATTTACACAGTTTGTTGTCTTTTGTACACTGGTTGAATGCCCAAAATTGGTGTGGTCTTTCATTGATTCTATTTGGGTTATCCTTTTACGGATTTATTGAGTATGCCTCCAAGAAGATGAATCTCAGGGTTATATACGGTGAGATATATGTATTTTGAAATAAATTTACTTTGAACTTTTCCAGCTCCTTTACAGCATGGGAGTTTTCAGTCAATATAAGGAAAGTTAAAATCACTTACTATCACAACCTTATTGTTCTTGGAATGGTCTCAATCTCTACAAATTCGCTTCCCTAAATCCCATTGACTACTGAGTGCTCTATAAAGTATCCCGTTTGAGCACTGTTGTGATACATTTCCAAACTAGTAATGCCACCCCTCCTACTCTATCAAGTCCAAAGCAATGGAACCCTGGAATACCAGGTTGCACATCCTGCCCCTCCAGTTACCAAATCTCAGTAATACTACGATGTCATAATTCCATGTGTTTATCTATGCCCTATGCTCATCCTCAATTCCTACAATACTCTTTGCATTGAAATGTACACAATTCAGAACATTGATCCCAGCATGCTCAACCTTTCTATTCCTGACATTGTATATAGGCTGAACATCTTTCCCCACAATCACTTCACTATTATGCTTGGGCAGCATCCCCCTGCAACTCTTGTTTAAACCCCTGTATACAGCAACAGCAATATTTCCACAAAGATATCAGTTCCCCTTCAGTTCCGGTGCAAATTGTCCCATAGGCAGAGGTCTCACATTCCCTGGAGGAATGCCGAGTGATCTAAAAATCTGAAGTTCTTCCGCCTGCACCATCACCTTAGCCATTTGTTAAACAGTATTATCTTCCTATTTCTGGCCCCACTAGCAAGTGGCAGAGTTAGCAATCCTGAAATCCCAACCCTTGAGGTCCTGTACTGAGTCCCCCGAACTCACTCTGCAGGACCTCGTCACCTTTCCTACCCATGACATTGGTACTGTAATGGACCACGATCCCTGGTTGCTCATCTCTCACATCCAAGATGTCCCTCACTCTAGCACCCGGGAGGCAACATACCATCTGGGAATCTTGTTCTCTTCTACAGAATCTCCTGTCTATTTCTTTAACTATTGAATCACCTATCACTATAGCCCACCTCTTCTCCCCTTCCCTTCTAAGCCATAGAACCAGACACATGCCAGAGACCAGAATGCTCTGGCTTTCCTCTGATAGGTCACCCTCTCCAATAATATCCAAACCTGTTATCGAGGGGAAGCAACCACAGGGTTACCCTGCACTGTCTGCCTATCACCTTTCTCCCTTCTGATGGTCATTCAGTTATCTGCGTCTTGCACCTTCGGTGTAACTACCTCCCTAAATCACCTGTCAATCAACCCCTCAGCATTCCAAGTGATCCGGAGTTCATCCAGCTCCAGTGCCTATTTCTTAACAAAGTCTTTAAAAAGTTGCAGCTTTTGTAGGGGTAGGTGCAGTAGTCATGGACATTGGAGGTCTCCCTACCCTCCCACATAACACAAGAGACTCATTCCCCTAACCTGCCTGGCATTTCCACTGCTCTAACTGTGCAATAAGAAATAAAGAGTTACACGTTTCCCCTGCCATCTTAAGGTAGAGCGTTCCTATGAAACGGTTCGTAAGCCGGAATGTCGTAAAGTGAAGAAGCAATTACCATTTATTTATATGGGAGAAATTTGTGAGCGTTCACAGACCCAAAAATAACCTACCAAATCATGCCAAATAACACATAAAACCTAAAATAACAGTAACATATAGTAAAAGCAGGAATGATATGATATGATAAATACACACGCACGCAAGCGCTCTCGGCAAAAACACTCTCTCCAGTAACCTTTAAGCTATGAAGCTGCCAAATCATACCAAATAACACATAAAAATACACAGCCTATATAAAGTAGAAATAATGTATGTACAGTGTAGTATCACTTACCGGAATCGGGAAGACAGCGCCGAGCACACTGATGATGGTGTGTTAGGCTGAGTTGTCGGAGGATGGGGTGGTGCAGTGGTCCCCAACCTCTGGGCAGTGAACTGATACCGATCCACGAAGAATGTAGCAGTGCAACGGTAGCCGGGATGCACCCAGCATGTCTTTAAGAAAAAAGCCGAAATAAACAAGCTAACAACAGGAATTCTGCAGATGCTGGAAATTCAAGCAACACACATCAAAGTTGCTGGTGAACGCAGCAGGCCAGGTAGCATCTGTAGGAAGAGGTGCAGTCGACGTTTCAGGCCGAGACCCTTTGTCAGGACTAAATGAAGGAAGAGTGAGTAAGGGATTTGAAAGTTGGAGGGAGAGGGGGAGATCCAAAATGATAGGAGAAGACAGGAGGGGGAGGGATGGAGCCAAGAGCTGGACAGGTGATAGGCAAAAGGGGATACGAAAGGATCATGGGACAGGAGGTCTGGGAAGAAAGACAAGGGGGAGGTGAGACCCAGAGGATGGGCAAGAGGTATATTCAGAGGGACAGAGGGAGAAAAAGGAGAGTGAGAGAAAGAATGCGTGCATAAAAATAAGTAACAGATGGGGTACGAGGGGGAGGTGGGGCCTTAGCGGAAGTTAGAGAAGTCGATGTTCATGCCATCAGGTTGGAGGCTACCCAGACGGAATATAAGGTGTTGTTCCTCCAACCTGAGTGTGGCTTCATCTTTACAGCAGAGGAGGCCGTGGATAGACATGTCAGAATGGGAATGGGATGTGGAATTAAAATGTGTGGCCACTGGGAGATCCTGCTTTCTCTGGCGGACAGAGCGTAGATGTTCAGCAAAGCAGTCTCCCAGTCTGCGTCGGGTCTCGCCAATATATAAAAGGCCATATCGGGAGCACCGGACGCAGTATATCACCCCAGTCGACTCACAGGTGAAGTGTTGCCTCACCTGGAAGGACTGTTTGGGGCCCTGAATGGTGGTAAGAGAGGAAGTGTAAGGGCATGTGTAGCACTTGTTCTGCTTACACGGATAAGTGCCAGGAGGGAGATCAGTGGGGAGGGATGGGGGGGATGAATGGACAAGGGAGTTGCGTAGGGAGCGATCCCTGCGGAATGCAGAGAGGGGAGGGAGGGAAAGATGTGCTTAGTGGTGGGACCCCGTTGGAGGTGGCGGAAGTTACGGAGAATAATATGTTGGACCCGGAGGCTGGTGGGGTGGTAGGTGAGGACAAGGGGAACCCTATTCCTAGTGGGGTGGCGGGAGGATGGAGTGAGAGCAGATGTACGTGAAACGGGGGAGATGCATTTAAGAGCAGAGTTGATAGTGGAGGAAGGGAAGCCCCTTTCTTTAAGAAAGGAAGACATCTCCCTCGTCCTAGAATGAAAAGCCTCATCCTGAGAGCAGATGCGGCGGAGACGGAGGAGTTGCGAGAAGGGGATGGCGTTTTTGCAAGAGACAGGGTGAGAAGAGGAATAGTCCAGATAGCTGTGAGAGTCAGTAGGCTTATAGTAGACATCAGTGGATAAGCTGTCTCCAGGGACAGAGACAGAAAGATCTAGAAAGGGGAGGGAGGTGTCGGAAATGGACCAGGTAAACTTGAGGGCAGGTTGAAAGTTGGAAGCAAAGTTAATAAAGTCAACGAGCTCAGCATGCGTGCAGGAAGCAGCGCCAATGCAGTCATCGATGTAGCAAAGGAAAAGTGGGGGACAGATACCAGAATAGGCACGGAACATAGATTGTTCCACAAACCCAACAAAAAGGCAGGCATAGCTAGGACCCATACGGGTGACCATAGCTACACCTTTAGTTTGGAGGAAGTGGGAGGAGCCAAAGGAGAAATTATTAAGAATAAGGACTAATTCTGCTAGATGGAGCAGAGTGGTGGTAGAGGGGAACTGATTAGGTCTGGAATCCAAAAGGAAGCGTAGAGCTTTGAGACCTTCCTGATGGGGGATGGAAGTATATAGGGACTGGACATCCATGGTGAAAATAAAGCGGTGGGGACCAGGGGACTTAAAATCATCGAAAAGTTTAAGAGTGTGAGAAGTGTTAACCTCCAATGGGATCCCACCACTAAGCACAGCTTTCCCTCCCCCCCCTGCATTCCGCAGGGATCACTCCCTACACAACTCCCTTGTCCATTCGTCCCCCCCATCCCTCCCCACTGATCTCCCTCCTGGCGCTTATCCGTGTAAGCGGAACAAGTGCTACACATGCCCTTACACTTCCCCCCTTACCACCATTCAGGGCCCCTAACAGTCCTTCCAGGTGAGGCAACACTTCACCTGTGAGTTGACTGGGGTGATATACTGCGTCCGGTGCTCCAGATGTGGCCTTTTATATATTGGCGAGACCCGACGCAGACTGGGAGACCGCTTTGCTGAACATCTACGCTCTGTCCGCCAGAGAAAGCAGGATCTCCCAGTGGCCACACATTTTAATTCCACATCCCATTCCCATTCTGACATGTCTATCCACGGCCTCCTCTACTGTAAAGATGAAGCCACACTCAGGTTGGAGGAACAACACCTTATATTCCGTCTGGGTAGCCTCCAATCTGATGGCATGAACATCGACTTCTCTAACTTCCACTAAGGCCCCACCTCCCCCTCGTACCCCATCTGTTACTTATTTTTATGCACACATTCTTTCTCTCACTCTCCTTTTTCTCCCTCTGTCCCTCTGAATATACGTCTTGCCCATCCTCCGAGTCCCACGCCCCTCCTTGTCTTTCTTCCCGGACCTCCTGTCCCATGATCCTCTCGTATCCCCTTTTGCCAATCACCTGTCCAGCTCTTGGCTCCATCCCTCCCCCTCCTGTCTTCTCCTATCATTTTGGATCTCCCCCTCCCCCTCCAACTTTCAAATCCCTTACTCACTCTTCCTTCAGTTAGTCCTGACGAAGGGTCTCGGCCTGAAATGTCGACTGCACCTCTCCCTACAGATGCTGCCTGGCCTGCTGCGTTCACCAGCAACTTTGAAATAAACAAGCTAATTAATTAGGTGCCGCCCGGCATGTAAACATCCGCCCAGATCAGAGGCGACGCAATCAGCAATCGCCTCTGGTCTGCGACATTTACGTGCCGGGCGGCACTTAATTAATTAGCTTGTTTATTTCGGCTTTTTTCTTGAAGATGTGCTGGGTGTGTCCCGGCTACCGTTGCATTCTCCGTGGCAGTTATCGGTCCGCGGCCCAGAGGTTGGGGTGGTGGGACACTGGGGTGTCACCTCATCGTCGTCTGTTTCCATCAGGGCAGGCAGGTCATCTTCTATCTCTGCCTACCTTGATATCGAAGGTCGAGGTTCATCGCCTGCTGTGGCTGATTTGGAAGGCTTGAAAAACGACAGTATGCTTGACTGCTTAGCCTTGCGCATTTTTCTATCATACAGTTCTTTGTAAGCACTCAAACCATCATGCAAATATGTCCTAAACCTACATACCCTTTCAAAATTAAAGTCGTACTTTTCTGCAATCATTACAGCGAAAACCTTATACAGATGCTTCATATTCAATTCCTGGACGACTTTACTTTCGGTCCGTTCGCTACTGCATTCAGCTTCGATTGCTATCTTTTCCTCTTCCAACTGCATCAGCTCTTCATCTATCAGTTCTTGGTCATGGGATGCCAAAACCTCTTCAACATCATCTTCGTCAACTTCCACAAGCCAAACTCACTTAGTCCTTACTTCATTCACCACGATCAAAACGCTTAATTATGTCTAGTTTTACGCTAAGTGTAACACACTTATGAGCTCTTTTAGGCTTTTCCGATACCTTATAACTCATCTTGCAAACAGATGCTCCAAATAAATCGACATAAAGCACAGATGCTCACAGGCACGTGTTTAAGCAATGCCGGCTAGAATGCAGTTCTGGGGGAGGAGCTTAGCTGCTCGGGACATGCGCTGCCTTTTTTCGTAACAGTGAAAACACCTTCTGTTAGCGAAAACAGGTCACTAATTTAGGTCTTTTGTAACAGCAAGGTGTCGTAAAGCGAACGTTCGAAAAGCAGGGGACACCTGTACCTGAAATCTATCTACAGCTTACACCTCTCCTTGCTGAAGATTCTCTGAGCTAAAGCCTCAACTTCCCTCTATAACAGTGGCCCACTCAAACAATGGTCACTCCGACAATGGCTGCTCCACTTAAAACTGACTTTTTTATTAGCTCATGCCAAGTTCCTAATTATCAGGCGATCTGTGGCATGCAGAATGTTTTAATTGCCCCTGCTCGTTTCTTTTCAAATCTCTCTCCTGCTACTCACAAACCAACGTCTCCCAGTGATCTGCGCCGCATAACTGCATGTTTTAAAATGGATAAAACTAAAGATTGAATATCGTTGATTATTATCCTCTATCCTGTGCCTCAATTCCATAAGACCATAAGACAAAGGAGCAGAAGTCGGCCATTCGGCCCGTCGATTCTGCTCCGCCATTTTATCATGAGCTGATCCATTCTCCCATTTAGTCCCACTCCCCCGCCTTCTCACCATAACCTTTGATGCCCTGGCTACTCAGATACCTATCAATCTCTGCCTTAAATACACCCAATGACTTGGCCTCCACTGCCACCCGTGGCAACAAATTCCATAGATTCACCACCCTAACAACATAAATGTCATAATCTTTTACACACTTTAATTCTTGACATCCTAAAATTCTAATAAGTGATTCAAGTGAGAAGCAATTTATCTTATTTGTTTATCAAATAATATTGATTTGCAACAGAATCAAACATTACCTATTCTACATTTGTTAATATGGATTAAAATGGAGGATGGCAAGGACAATGCTGTCTTAATTAGAAATAGTTTCTAATAAAGCCAATTTTTTAAGCAAGCCCTAACAAACAGTAGATACTTATCTACAGCTACATATCTGAAATGCCAATGGATTAGCAATATTAGAGCATGGGTTGATACAATTAATTTGAGATGGACAGTGATTTTTTTTTGTAGTCAGTTTAGATTACTGAAACTATTTATTTTTTCCTAGGCTTTTCTGTGGGCCTGATATATTGTGAGCAGTTGCTTGTTTGGAAGTGAGTAAGCGGGAATTTAAAACATGAGCTTTTAAATTTCTGAGCTTTTCTGCAGGCTTGAGATATCATAGTTTATTAGGCACTTGGCAAAGGCTATAAAAAGGAGTGAGGTTCAAGTGGGGCGACTGTTGTGGGAATGGTCAGGGTTATACTCCACACTCATAACAGCTCCGCTGCTGTTGGCTGAATCAAAGGTGGCGATGAATCTGCATATAGCAGGGAGATTGAAAATCTTGCTGAGTGATGCCAAAACAAACTCTCTCTCTCACTATCAGGAAGACCAAAGAGCTGATAACTTGTTTTCAGGAGAAAACCAGAGGTCCATGAGCCAGTCCTCATCAGGGGATTAGAGGTGGGCAGAATCTGCAAGTTTAAATTCCTCAGTGTTATCATTTCAGAGGATCTGTTCTGGGCTCAGCATACAGTGCAATTACAAAGAAAGCATGGCAGCGCTTCTACTTCCTTAGATGTTTGCCAAGATTCAGCCTGACGTCTAAAACTTTGCCAAACTTCTATAGATGTGTGGTGGACTGGCCGCATCACAGCCTGGCACGGAAATTCCAATGCCCTTGTATGGAAAAACCTACAAAAAGAAGTGGATATAGTCTAGTCCATCACGAGTAAAGCGCTCCCCACCACTGAGCACATCTATACAGAGCGCTGTCGCAGGAAAGCAGCATCAAGCATCAGGGACCCCCGCCAAATAGGTCATGCTGTCTTTTCGCTGCTGTGATTAAGAAGGCACAGGAGCCCCAGGACTCACACCGTCAGTTTCAGGGACACTTACTACCTCTCAACCTTCAGGCTCTTGAACCAAAGGGGATAACTTCACTTAACATCATTTGCCCCATCATTGAATGCTCCTCAACCCATGGACTCACTTTCAAGGACTCTTCATCTCATATTCTCAGTATTTATTGCTTTATTGCTTATTTATTATTATTTTTTTTTTCTTTTATACTTGCATAGTTTGTTGCCTTCTTCACATTGGTTGCTTGTCCGCCATGTTAAGTGTGGTCTTCCACTGATTCTATTATGGTTCTTAGACTTACTGAGTATGCCTGGATGAAAATGAATCTCAGGGTTGTATATGGTGATTATATATGCACAGTACTTTTATCATAAATTTACTTTGAACTATCGTGGAGAGCTTGAGGTTTTGGCTCAAGATGCTTCAATGAGTAGAGGTGGAGGCTAGGAGGCTAAAGTTCATTTCTGTTAAGTTTATTTCTTTCTTTGTCTCTTATGCCTAGTTAGATTAATGGGAATAAACTCAGGTTAAGTGCGTGCTCAGATGTGGGAAATCTGAGAGACTTCCAGTCTCCCTGATAACTAAATCTGTGTGAAGTGCATCAGCTACAACTCCTTATGGACTGTTAGGGAACTAGAGCTGCAGCTGGATAACCCAAGCCTTATTTGTGAGAATGAGGAGATGTTTGATAAAAAGTTACAGGGAGGTAATCGCCACTAGACTGTAGGAGACAGGTAGCTGAGTGACTGGCAGGAGAGTGAAAGTGAAAAATACAGAGTACTCCTGTCGCCATTCACTTCAAGAATATGTACACTGCTTTGGATACTGTTTGGGGAGGGGGGCAGGGGGAAGGAAATGACCTACCGGGAAAAGCCACAGCAACCAGGTCTCTAGAACTGTGTCAGACTCTGTGATGCTGAAGAGAAGGGGAGTGCATTGTGATAAGAGATTCAATCATTAGGGGAGCAGACAAGAAGTTCTATAGATGGTATATTTGTTGCCTCTCAAGTACCAGGGTCAGGGATGTCTCAGATTGAGTACTCAGCATTCGAGGTGGAAATTGAGCAGCCAGAAGCCGTGATACATATTGGTACTAACAACACAGGTAGGAAAAAGGGATGAAGCTCTGATGAGAGATTATAGAAAGCTAGGAGATACCAGTGTAGGTAAGAATAGAATGATTTGTCAGATGAATGTGTGGCTGAGGCATTGTTGCAGCAGGCAGGGTTTCAGATTCCTAGATCATTAGGGTCTCTTCAGGGGATGATATGGCCTCTACAAAAAGGACGGGTTACATCTGAACTTGAGGGGACCAAAATCCTTGTGATCAGGTTTGCTAGAGCTGTTGGGGAAGGTTTAATTTAGTTTGGCAGGGTGATTGAATCAAGAGTGTTAGGTCAGAGGATGGGACAGTTTGTATACAGGAAGACACAGCATGTAGGAAAACTGTGAGGAAGGTTAGGCCTTTGCAGGGGCAGAATTGCATTCAGTGGGATGAGTTGAAGTGTGTCTACTTTAATGCAGGAAGAATCAGGAACAAGGAAAATGAATTTTGAGCATGGGTCAGTACATGGAACTATGACATTTCAGCCATTACGGAGATTCGGCTATCACAAGGCAGGAATGGATATTGGATGTCCTGGTGCTTAGATGTTTCAAAAGTGACAGGGAGGGAGGTAAGAGAGGTAGGGGGAGTGGCATTGCTAATCAGGTATAGTATCACAGCTACTGAAAGGGAAGACATCAAGGAGGGGTTGTCCACTGAGTCAGTGTTGGTGCAACAGGAAACAGGAGGGGAACAATCACTACTGGGAAAATTCCATTAACCCCTCAATAACAACAGAGACACTGAGGAACAGGATCAGGAGGCAGATTTTGGAAAGGTATAAAAATATCAGGGTAGATGTCAAGGGTGACTTTAACTTTCCTAATATTGACTGGCACCTCTTTTGTGCAAAAGATCAAGATGGGGCAGAGCTCAAGAAGGACTCCTGAAATACTATGTAGCCCAGACCAGAGAAGTCATGCTGGATCTGGTGCTGGGCAATGGATCTCTTTGTGGGTGAGCATTTTGGAGATATCGAGTACAATCCTGCCTGACATTTATGATAGTGTCGGGGAGGGATAGAACAGATGGCACGGTAAAAGATTTAATTGGGGAGGGGAAAATTCTGATCCTATTAATCAAGAACAAGGGAGCATAAATTGGGAATGGATGTACTCAGGAAATTGCACAACAGAAATGTGGAGGTTGTTTAGGGAGCACTTGCTTGGGGTTCTGGATAGGTTTGTCCATTGTCGCAGGGAAAGGATAGCAGGATGACGGAACCATGGTTGACAAGAGATGTGGACCATCTAGTCAAGGGGAATAAAGAAACTTCCTTAAGGTTTAGGAAGCAAGGATCAGGCAGGGCTCTAGAAGCCAGCCTTGAAAGGAGCTGAAGGATGGACTGAAGAGAGCAAGAAGGGGGTGTAAGAAGGCCTTGGCAAATACCAAAGGAGTTCTATGCATATGTGAAGAACAGGAGGATGTCTAGAGTGAGGGTAGGACCAATCAGGGATAGAAGAGGAAACATATGCCTGGAGTCAGAGGAGGTAGGGTAGGTCCTTCTGACTACGTTGCTTCAGTATTCACCAGTGAGGGACCTTCACATTTGTAAGGACAGAGTAGAACAGGCTGATATGCTAGAATACATTGAATTTAAGAAAGAGGATGTGCTGGAAATTTTGAAAAATATTAGGATAGATAAGTTCCTGTAGCCCGATGGGATACACCCCAGGTTGCTGCAGGAAGTGAGGGAAGAGATTGCTGCACCTTTGGTGATGTCTTTGTGCTCTCATTTGCCACAGGAATTGACTTGGTGATTGCTGGCAAATCTTATTTCTTTATTCAAGCAAGGGAGTAGGCATAACCCTAGGAATTATAGACCAATGTGTTCCTTCAGCAGTGGGCAAATTATTTGAGAAGATTCTTAGAGACAGGATTTACCAGCATTTGGAGAGGCATAGTTTAATTAAAGATTGTCAGAATGGCTTTGTGAGGTGCAGGTCATGCCTTCTGAGCCTGAATGAATTTTTTGAGGACGTGACAAAAGCACCTTGATGAAGGTAGAGCACTGGATGTGGTGTATATGGATCTTAGTAAGGTGTTTTACATCAAGTTCCCCATGGTACGCTCATTCAGAAAGTCAAGCAGCATAGGATCCAGGGAAACTTAGCTCTGTGGCTTCAGAAGTGGCTTGCCCATAGAAGGCAGAGGGTGGTTGTAGGTGGAGCATATTCTGCCTGGAAGTTGGTGACTGGTGGTGTTCCACTGGGATATGTTATGGCTAATCTGAGGGGGCATAATTTTGAGGCGATTGAAGGAAAGTATGTGGGGTGGGAGGTATGTTTTACACAGAGTGTGGTGGGTGCATGTAATACCCTGCCAGGGGCAGTGGTAGAGGCAGATAAATTAAGGACATTTAAGAAGCACTTAGATAGGTACAAGATATTAGAAAAATGGATGTCTATGTAGGAGAAAAGGGTTAATTAATCTGAGGTTAAAAGTGCAACACAATATTGCAGGCCGTAGTACCTATACTGTGCTGTTCTGTATTTTAGTCAGTTCTTCATATCATTTAATGTAATGGTACATGAACAAAATTGTGCATCAAACAAGCTATCAATTAATTGGTTTGGAAAAACTCAACAGTATAGAACACAGTGGCAGTACTCTAATACTCATTGTCTGTAAATCTATAGAGCCAAAAATGGGTAATACTTAAACATACTGTGGAGCTGAAAATTAATAGCAGAACATGCCACTTGAACAGAAACTTGCAAAATCAGGTGATGCAGTATGATGAGCTAGTAAGTTAAACATTTTCTCTAAGCATGTTACATACTTTAAAAGTTGCTTACATATTTTGATTGTTAGGCACAAATCTATTTTAACCTTACCAAATTGAGCGATTGTTCAAATGTTAATTATTATGTAAAGTTACTAATTATCTGGGTTTTTCAAGGAGATTTTTTGTTGAATTATTTTCAAGTTGCTTGAAATCTTACTCGCTTGTCAAGGTAGAGTTTGGTTCAGCAGAACAGCACCTCCACTATGTTCTTCTGAATTCTGAGCACTGTTGTATATTCAATATTTCCCCATGTTGTTCCGAGTATTTGAGACCTTTCTGAAATCACTTATTCTTTAACGAAGTTCTGAAAATTATAACAATTTCAACAACTGAGTATATTGATTTTCTTGCATTCAGGTGTTCTTCATAAAATAGATGTTTCAAGAGATAAATTTTGCTATTTTGGAAATTGATTTGAAATAATAATTCTATCTGAAATAAGTATGACAGTTGTCTTTTTACTGGTCTCCTTTCTGCAAAGCAACTGTAATAGCTTATGCACATTTACTAGAATAAATGGTGCAATATTTTGGAATTATGTGAATTCAAGTTGTGTCTAAATTTATTGTGGTGAAATACGATGCTAAATTGATTGAATTGTTGCTTTTGTATGGCAAAAATGTCATTATTTCGGAAAGCTACTTAAAAGGTATAGACACCCACAAGGCAGATTATAACAAAACAGCTAATCCAGCACCCTTGTTACTATGGTCATGCTGAACTAGCAAATTTTTTCCCCAGACTATTAGCTGTAACTCTGTAACATGCTTTTATTTCACTTTTCACAAAATCACAAGACAAAGGAGCAGAAGTAGGCCATTCGGCCCATCGAGTCTGCTCCGCCACTCCACCATAAGCTAAACTATTTTCCCATCTAGTTCCAATTTCCAGCTTTTTCCCCCATATTCCTTGATACCCTGACTAATTAGATACCTATCAATCTCCTCCTTAAACACCCTCATTGATTGGGCCTCCACAGCTGTATGTGGCAACGAATTCCATAAATCCACAACCCTCTGGCTCAAAAAATTTCTCCTTATCTCAGTTTTAAATGGGTACCCTCTAATTCTAAGACTGTGGCCTCTTGTCCTGGACTCACCCACCAAGGGAAACAGCCTTTCCACATCTACTCTATCCAACCCTTTCAACATTCGAAATGTTTCTACGAGATCCCCTCTTATTCTTCTATACTCTAATGAATACAGTCCAAGAGCCGACAAACGGTCCTCATATGTTAGCCCCTGCATTCCAGGAATCATCCTCATAAATCTTCTCTGAACTCTCTCCAACATCAGAAAATCCCTTCTAAGATAGGGGGCCCAAAACTGCACACAGTATTCCAAATGAGGTCTCACCAGTGCCCCATAGAGCCTCATCAACACCTCTTTACTCTTATACACTATTCCTCTTGAAATGAATGCCAACATAGCATTCGCTTTCCTTACTGCCGATCCAACCTGGTGGTTAACCTTTAGGGTATCCTGCATGAGGACCCCCAAGTCCCTTTGCACTTCCGATTTTTGAATTTTCTCCCCTTCTAAATAATAATCTCCCCTATTATTTGTTTCCAAAATGTACAACCGTACATTTCTCAACATTGTATCTCATCTGCCATTTCTTTGCCCACTCTCCTAAACTGACCAAGTCTCTCTGCAACCTTTCCGTTCCTTCAACACTTCCTGCTCCTCCACCTATCTTGGTGTCATCCGCAAATTTAGCCACAAAACCATTTAATCCATAATCTAAATCATCGATATACATTGCAAAAAGGAACGGCCCCAACACTGACCCCTGCGGAACACCACTAGTAACTGGTAAGTTATCAGAATAGGATCCCTTTATTCCCACCCTCTGCTTTCTGCCTATCAGCCAATGCTCCACCCATTCCAATATCTTTCCTGTAATTCCACGGGCTCTCATCTTACTAAGCAGCCTCTTATGTGGCACCTTGTTGAAGGCCTTTTGAAAATCCAAATACACAACATCCACAGCCTCTCCCTTATCAAAATTATTTGAGATTACATCAAAAAATTCCAATAGGTTGGTGAGGCAGGATCTTCCCTTCATGAAAACCATGCTGGCTTGGGCCTATCTTGTCATGTACCTCGAGGTATTTCGTAACTTCGTCCTTGAGGATTGACTCCAATAACTTTCCAACTACTGATGTCAGACTAGTAGGTCTGTAATTTTCTTTTTGCTGTCTCCCTCCTGTCTTAAACAGTGGAACTACATTTGCAACTTTCCAGTCCTCCAGAACCATGCCAGAGTCTATTGATTCCTGGAAGATCATTTCCAATACCTCCACAATCTCCAAAGCCACCTCCTTCAGAACCCATGGGTGCACCTCATCTGGTCCAGGAGACTTATCTCTTCTTAGTCCATTTAGCTTCCCAAGCACCTTCTCTCTGGTAATCTTGACTGAATCTAATTCTATTCCTTGAGACCTCTGGCTATCAGGTATGTTGCTAATGTCTTCCACTGTGAAGACTGATACAAAATACTCATTTAGTTCCTCTGCCACCTCTTTGTTACCCATTATAGTTTCTCCAGCATCATTTTCAATGGGTCCTATATTTACCCGTGTCACTCTTTTTTACTCTTCATATATTTAAAACTCTTAGTATCCTTTATGTTAATTGCCAACTTCCTTTCATAATTCATCTTTTCTTTCTTAATGACTTTCTTAGTTTCCTTCTGTAAGTTTTCAGAAGTTGTCCAGTCCTCAGTTTTCCCACTAATTTTTGCTTCCTTGTATGCCGTCTCTTTTACTTTTATTTTAGCCTTAACCTCTCTCGTTGGCCACATTTGTGCCATTTTTCCGTTCATGATTTTTTTTTCTTGGAATATATTTTTCCTGCACTTTCCTTATTTCTTGTAGGAACTTCATCCAATTCTGCTCTACTGTCCCTCCATCTAGCTTACTTTTCCAATCTACTTGGGTCAGTTCCTCTCTCATACCACTGTAATTTCCTTTGTCCCACTGAAATATTAATACACCTGATACCAGCTTCTCCCTTTCAAATTTGAAACTGAACTCAATCATACTATGATCACTACTTTCAAAGGGTTCCATTACCTCCAGCTCCCTAATCACCTCAGGTTCTTTACTTAGCACCTATTCCAAAACAGCTGATCCTCTGGTGGGCTTATGGACAAGCTGCTCCAAAAAGCCATCTTGTAGGCATTCTACAAACTCCCTCTCCTGAGATTCATTACCTTCCTGCCTTTCCCAATCCACTTTCATAATAAAATCCCCTATAATTATCTTGACATTTTCCTTCTGACACCCTTTTTCTATTTCCAGCTGTAACTTGTAGTCCACATCCCGGCTGCTGTTTGGAGGCCTGTATATAACTGCTATTAGTGTCTTTTTACCCTTGCCATTTCTGAACTCAACCCATAGGATTCTACCTCTTCTGATCCTATGTCCCTTCTTTCTAGTGATTTGATATCATTGCCTACCATCAGGGCCACACCACCCCCTTTACCTACCTTCCTATCTTTCCTATACACTGTGTATCCTTGGGCATTCAGCTCCCAATCACATCCATCATTTAGCCATGACTCAGTGCTGGCCACAGTGTTTTATCTTTTAACCTGTAGCTGTACAACAAGGTCATCCACTTTATTTGTGATGCTGCGTGCATTTAAGTAGGTTTAGTACAGTACTTTTATTACATGCTACACAGTAATATAAAAAATTTACTGATGAGAGGGAGTAGAAAATGTCGTATCATTCCAGTTTGCTGCTCCAGCCACAAACCTTATCCCTGGTGTTCTGGACCCAAACCCCGAACCAGCCATACAGTTGGCCCATAATCTGGACTTCTGGCTCTAGTCTCACATTCTGCTTGCACTTCAGATGCTGGAGTGATGACCAGCCCAGTTGCCTAACTATCAGGATCCTTAAACTATACTGGGTTACTAAAGTTACTGAAGATTAATAAAGATCACTGAAGTATCACACAAAATGAATTGAATGAAAGATCAAGGTGAAGAAAATGATCCACGCACTGTTTTGGAGGAATTATATCAAAGAAAATTTAAGTGCAAAGAACCAACACGGCTACATTTCAAACAAAAGGCTTTGAGGTTACAGATACACGGCATAAAATGAAACAAGCATCAGTTTAGGATAATAATTTATTTCAGGAAATGTTGGACTGAAGTATGAAGTGCTTGGCTGTAGATATTAGACAGAATAACACAGAAGTAATTACAAGAAGGCACTGCTTTGTCTTGTACAGGGAGAACAGGTATGATGAATTTTGTAACCAAGTAATGGATGCAGATGTTTGGAAGGTAAATAAAGATATAGTAGAAGAAAAATCAAAGAGCAGAAACTAAGCAAAACTGAGAGCATGAAAAGCTGCTCCAGGAACTGAGTGTAAGGATAAAGCACAGATTCAGAGGGGAGCCAAGTGAAAGCCAAAGACTGTTAGTAGAAAGACTAAATCCAGAAACGTGAAGCCAGGAACACGAACAGTCTGTGAACAGAAGAGTAGGGGCACAAAGAATAGGAGGAAGGAATTCAGATTCTTGGCTAACTAGGACATGTTTTGGGCAGTTTTTTTTTACATGAAAAACATTTTGAGGCAAAGCCAATATAGTTCACGATCAAAAAATTGTATTGTTTCATTCATCAAGTATCATATTTAACTTTCAACAATCATATCTTCCCTTCTTATATCCCTTTCTACTTTCTGCAGAGATCACACTTGCCATTGCTTCCCCAGTCACTTAATCCTTCCTGCCCACCTTACTTCGTTCCTTGGCATGATATGCAGTGTCACCACTAAGACATTCACTGAATATTTCAGAGGCTAAATGCCGAAAAAAAAATCTTCTCATTTGGTTAAACACTCTCCAGGAACTTTGGAAAATGCTTGAACATCCTGAAATTAGTTTTCAAGCTATACAGTCAGATCTTCCAAATGTCAATACTGTGTCCCTTTAAGACACAAATGTCTCAAAATTACACCAGTTATACTGACAGCATTTAACAGATGTCATAGATTGCAGCCAAAAGCTCTAATTTATGCCAACAAAGGAGTATACCCAGATTGTACAAATAATGATATTTTTGCAAACACAGTTAACGCTGTAAAAACAAAAATGATTGCTAACTTGATCTACATGTGGAAATTTGCTTCAGTGCATAACAAAAGTGGTCACTAATAAATTCAATTAGAATGCAACCAGTCTAAGATTTTCAGGTGTACTGATAATAAAAGATTATAGATTCTAAAAAATGGATTCTGGTTAATTTGGGCAGCTATTTATTTGAGACAACTCTTAAAGAACAAAAACTAAATTGAGAACATAGGATTCCCTTTGTTTATTTGGAACACTATGCCACTTAATTGGGGCAGGAAATTGTTGCCAAACAGTTTCTCTTTCAATATTTTTATTAGTTTCTACATAGAAGAATACAGAGTACAAGAAAGTATATAGAAAGGTCAAAAAAAACAACTACCAATTGCATTATATCTATTCATAATAACAATCTCATTATCCCGTATTCATGTACGTTAGTCAAAGTAATATTGAAATATACTAATTTATTTCAAAAAAAAGTCTAACCCCTACCAAGACCGAAGCTGTTTATTAAGGAGAAAAAAAAAGGTAAAATACCTTCTCGTATAATAAAAATTAATAATAGCCAGCATCTAAATTTAAACAATGAATTGAGGGTTTTGAAAGTTTTGAAAATAATTTAGAAAGGGTCCCCACAATGTTTGAAAGTCTTGACGAGATTCAGAAATTGAACAACGAATCTTCTCTAAATCTAAGCATGAAATAACGTTGCATAACTATTGAGCATGAGTAGGAGGAGAAACATCTTTCCATTTAAACAAAAGTGCCCTCCTAGCTATAAAAGAGCTAAAGGCCAAAATATGTAAATCCCATGTCTTCAACTTGATTGATATCTTGTCCTGCAACAATACCGAATAGGGCCATCAGAGGATTAGGCTTAAAATTGACTTTGAAAAGTAAAGAAAAAGTTTGAAAAACTTCCTTCCAATATTTTTCAAGACATGGACAAGTCCAAAACATATGAATTAATGAAGCTTCTCCATTATTGCATCTGTCACAGTAGGGAGATATATCCGAATAAACACGAGATAGCTTATCTTTAGTCATATGGACTCTATATCACCTTAAATTGTATGAAGGAATGGCGAGCACATAGCAATGACGTATTAACCAATTTAAAAATTTCATTCCAAGTTTCCTCAGATATTGATGTCTGTAAATCTTGTTCCGAGATTCTTAATTTTGTCAAAAGGAACATTCCTAGTCTCCAGTAACATACCATAAATATTGGATATTGAACCATTATAAAAAGTTGTCAGATTAAAAATTACATCTAGTAAGTTCCTGTCTGAGCTTATAGGAAATATGCATAATTGAGATCTTAGAAAGTCTCTGATTTGTAGATATCTAAAAAAGTGAGTTTTGGGTAGGCTTTATTTAGTTGACAATTGCTCAAATGAAAAAGGATTTCCTTCAACAAACAGATCCCAAAAACATTTAATACCCAACCTGTCCCATTCTTTAAAGACTAAATCAGTCTAAATCAGGGTTTAAAAAATTAGAATAAATGGGACTAAAATGGGAAAATCTCAATAAACCAAAATGTTTTCTGAATTGTATCCAGATCCTCAGAGTATGTTTAACTATTAAATTATCAGTTAGTTTACTTACAAATAAAGGAAGTGAGGGTCCAAGAAGAGAAATAATAGAAAATTTATTAACAGAATTAACTTCTAAAGAAACCCATACCAGACAGTCTACGCGATTAATATAATATAGCCAAAACGTAAGATTAGATTAGATTAGATTCAACTTTATTGTCATTGCCGAGTACAGATACAAAGCCAATGAAATGCAGTTGGCATCTAACCAGAAATGCAAAGAATAGTGTTATTTACAAAATAACTACAAATAAAAATTAAGTACTACAGCACACAAATATAAAAGTACTGAAACAGTACAATATGGGTGCAATACTACTTAGCGCTGTGATGTGAGGTTCAGCAGGGTCACAGCCTCAGGGAAGAAGCTCTTCCTGTGCCTGCTGGTGCAGGAGCGGAGGCTCCTGTAGCACCTACCAGATGGGAGGAGAGTAAAAAGTCCATGGTTGGGGTGAGATGCATCTCTGATAATGCTTTTTGCCCTGCCCAGGCAGCGTTTATGGTAGATGTTCTCAACGGTGGGCAATTGGGTGCCGATAATCCGCTGGGCAATTTTCACCACATGCTGGAGTGATTTGCGGTCCAATATGGGACAATTACCATACCACACTGAGATGCAGTTGGTGAGTATGCTCTCAATGGTACAGCGGTAAAAGTCCATCAGTATCCTGGGACAGAGAAGAGCTTTCTTGATGCTCCACAGGAAATAAAAGTGCTGTTGAGCCTTTCTGATCAGGATGGAGGAGTTTAGGGACCACGTGAGATCCTTTGAAATGTGGACACCAAGGAATTTGAAGCTTGATACACGCTCCACTACAGCTCCGTTGACGTAGAGTGTGGCTCCTAGCATGCCTGAAGTCCACAATGATCTCCTTGGTCTTCTGGGTGTTAAGGGCCAGGTTGTTGTCGGCACACCACGTGGTCAGGTGCTGGACCTCGTCCCTGTAGGCCATCTCATCATCCCCTCTGATCAGGCCAACCACCCTGGTGTCGTCTGCAAACTTGATTATGGAGTTAGAACCATGTATAGGAACACACTCATAGGTGAAAAGGGAGTACAGAAGAAGGCTCAGCACACAGTCTTGAGGCACGCCGGTGTTCAGGGTGAGAGTGGAGGAGGAAAGGTTGTCTAACTTAACCGATTGGGGTCCGTTAATCAGAAAGTCCAACATATTGTATAATAACTGCCCAGTAATAAAACCTAAAATTAGATAAGGCTAAATCTCTAGACTTATTAGGTTTTTGAAGATGAACTTTATTGAAATGAGGACGTTCATTTTTCCATACATAGGAGGATAAAATAGATTCAAGAGAGTCAAAAAAGGATTTAGGAATAAAAATGGGTAAAGCCTGAAAAAGATATATAAATTTAGGTAGAATATTCATTTTAATAGAATTAATTCGTCCAATCAATGATATTGAAAGAGGTGACCAATATAATATCTTTTTACATGGTTCAATAAAGTAAGAAAGTTTTCTTTTAAACAGGAGTTTGTAATTCTTAGTGATTGTTACACCCAAATAAGTAAATCGATTCCTTACAATTTTAAAAGGGAGATTAGTATTAATTGATACCAAATTATTTAAAGGAAATAATTCACTCTTATGTAGGTTCAATTTATATCCTGAAAACTGGCTAAAACGGGAGAGTAAAGGAAGTACACTAAGTAATGAGGTCTCAACGTTAGAGATAAAAAGCAATATATCATCAGCGTATAACGAGATTTTGTGGGTGATACCTCTCCTTAAAATACCACAGATATCATTAGATTTTCGAAAAGCAATGGCAAGGTGTTCTAAAGCTAAATCAAAAAGTAAAGGACTCAACAGACAGCCTTGTCTAGTTCCGCGATGAAGTTTAAATGGTTTGGAATTTTGAAAATTAGTAAGAACCTGAGCAGGAGATAAGTAATTTAATCCATTGAATAAAACATGGTCCAAAATTAAATTTTTCTAAGGTTTTAAATAAATAATTCCATTCAACCCGATCGAAGGCCTTCTCAGCATCCAAGGATATCACACCTTCTGATATCTCCTGAGAAGCAGAGTAAGTAACGTTTAATACACAGCATATATTAAAATGGGAATGTCCATTTTTAATAAATCCAGTCTGATCATCAGAAATAATAGAAGGTAAGCCAAACAGTTTCTAACTAGCGCCAGTTATATGCACTTGCATGGCCGTTAGACACTACACTGTGCTTAGAGCAATCAATGTGTAAATAGCATTAGTTGTATGTGTTCAAAAACCAGTGATTTTTGTCACTGACAGTTGGCAAGGAATAGGCAGCAAGACAATTATGAAATGTTTTTCCCACCATAGTCAGGCTTGGAGATGCCAGCAACAGCTGGGAGAGAACATAAAAGCATCAGAAATAGGAGCAGGAGTGGGCCATCTGGCCCGTCGAGCCTGCTCTGCCATACCATAAGATTATGCCTGATTTGAGAATGGACTTATCTCCACCTACCTGCCTTTTCCCCGTAACCCCTAAATTCCCCTACTATGCAAAAATCTATCCAACCTTGTCTTAAATATATTTACTGAGGTAGCCTCCACTGCTTCATTGGGCAGAGTATTCCACAGATTCACCAATCTTTGGGAATAACAGTTTCTCCTCATCTCCATCCTAAATGTACTCCCCCGAATCTTGAGGCTATGTCCCTAGTTCTAGTCTCACTTACCAGTAGAAACAACTTTCCTGCCTGTCTTATCTATCCCTTTTATAATTTTATCTTTCTATAAGATCTCCTCTCTTTCTTCTGAATTCCAGTGAGTACAGTCCCAGGCGACTCACTCTCTCCTCATAGTCTAACCCCTTCATGTCTGGAATCAACCCGGTGAACCTCCTCTACACCGCCTCCAAAGCCAGTATATTCTTTCCTCAAGTAAGGAGACCAGAACTGCGTGGAGTACTCCAGATACCCTGTACAGTTACAGTACCTCCCTGCTCTTAAATTCAATTCCTCTAGCATTGAAGACCCACATTCCATTTGCCCTCCTGATAGCCTACTGCACCTTCAAACCAACTTTTTGCAATTCGTGCACAAGCACTCCCAAGTCTTTCTGCAATATTTTACCATTTAAATAATATTCTAATTTTCCATATTTCCTTTCAAAGTGGATGACCTCACATTTAGCAACATTGTACTCCATCTGCCAGACCCTTGCCCACTCAATTAACCTATCTCTCTCTCTCTGTACTCTCCAAACCCTCTGCACAATTTGCTTTCAATTTAGTGTCATCACAATTGTGAAAATGAAGTCTTCAACAAGTTTGGAATTATGAAGGTATTGACAATCATCCTGAATACTACAATGAAAATGAAGATTTGGAAGATGCAATCATATGATTGTATGAAGGTAGTCCATTATCTGCATTTGGTGTTTGCGCCAATTTTATTGATTTAGTCAAAAGACAACGGCAGATGAATTCCTGGAGTAGAATTGGTAGAATTCTAATGTTTCATAGTTCATTTAAATATACAAATTATTACTCACCTAAATGATAGTTTGTCTTTGTTATACCTTTTAACTATTTCCATGAAACTTCAGCTAATTGGGCAGCTGCTTAATTGGGCCAAAGTGTATTGGTCCCAATTAACAAGAATCCACTGTAACCGGTAAAGGCACAAGAGGGAAATTGAGCAGATTGACTTCTAAAGACCGGGCTATCATTGAAGGAAAACAAGAGGACACCAACAAAAGGAAATTGTACATTTGAAGTGAAGAGCATGTTGCCCATGGATTGCAGTTTGGAATCAAAAAGGTACTTGAGAGTTTCATCAGCAAATGGGATGAGGCAAGATGCAGATGATTCTCATGATTTGCAATCACTTTACAGAAGGTAACAGATGGCAAAATTCATGGTAATAAAGGTTACTAAAAAATCTGATGCTGAAAGGTTTGGCAGCAAAAGATTGAAAAAATGGAAATCAGGAAATGGAAAGAATGGAGAAACTCCAGAAAACAATCACCAGGAAAATATACAATTCAATATTTTTTAAAAGTTGTGTGGCTGACAAATGGCCAGGTTATAATGGATTTCAGTCTGGAGTCTTAAAAGTGGATAGCAAAATTTTGGTGTTAATTTTTCAACATTCTCTAGATTCAACATGTTCATTATTTTGGAAATATCATGTTACTCCTTTAGATTAAAAAAAAGTAAAAAGCAGAAAGCTACAGGTCAATCAGTTTAATATTTTTTCAGTGGTAAATGAAGACAGGATATTTCCTCTTATGGTATAATATAGAACTAGTGGTCATGGTTTAGATAGAAATGATTGCCCTTTTAAGGCAGGGAGGAAGCAAAATTTACTTCTGAGTGTAATAAGTCTTTGGCATTCTCTTCCTTAACAGACTGTTGAAGTGAGCCTTTGAATATTTTAAAACTGGGGTAGAAAGATACTTAAGTAGTGTAATTTTATGTTAGAAAGGAATGCCGGTTAAAGCTAACAATGACCTAACCATGACCTTTTTAATTGATGCATTTGGCTCAAGAGCCCTACTCCTGCATTTGTACAATTTGTATGTACTATTGAGGAAGATAATAACACCACAATCAATAAAACTTTTGATAAATGGCCATTGGATATCACGGGGCAAGAACTTGAAAGAAAGGTATGCAATAAGAACTTATAAAAGAAATACAAATTTCAGTGGTGATAAAACATTTCCAAACCTTTGACAGAAAAGGTTGCTATTGAGACAGCAAAATACAAAGACAGGCTATATTTTGTGCCTATAAATTAATAGGTCGTCATGACCAGCGGAAAATGGAATAGCACTCATAAGATTTTAACCTATCACTAAACTTCCCCTTTTCTAAACGCAAATACACAAAGCCATATTTAAAGGAATAAAGACATTGTTAACGCAAAGTAACATGCAGCAACTTGAGATTCCTTACGTGAACAATTACCATATCCGAAATTCTTATTGCTACACTCCCCATCAAGGCGATTTCGCCCCGTGTTTTCTCAGATTTGGCGCCAAATCTCAGGAATTTTGGCGGTTGTGTAGTAATTTACGGGTAAACATTGACGAAAACGAGTTAATTAGGATGGGATTTTCATCCATTCAAATTCATAGGTCTAAAAGTAATTGGGGGATCATATATATGATTGATGTGGGAGCGTTTGGCATTTTACATTCAATCACATTGCCCCACTTAGTGAAAAATAATTTGCACACATTTTCCCGAAAGAACCAACTTCATTTTGTACAAAGGGAAACGAATTATCCTTATGTTAGACTATTTCCAGGCAAATTCGTAAATGACTGATAAAAAAAAACTGGCTGAACTGAGCTAAAATACTCCATTAAATAAATGCACCTCAAAACTCTCATCTACACTCGAAGTTTTAATAAAACACAACTTTAAAAGCCAATAAAAGTGGTTAAATTTACTTTTCAATTGCCACTCAGTTCTTCAACAATTTTGATAGAATGTAAACAGTTTACCATTCCACACACCGAACTTAGTTGACAGGTGCAAACTAATTCTCGTTGAATTTTAATGTTTTCTCTGTAAGAATCAATACTTCGAAGCACCTACAATTAATATAAACGGTTCTTTAAAGCATAGATGCGATGTACCTGCAGGTCTTGAATTAAAACTTCTCAAACTTTTAGCACACCTCTCAAATCACTCTTGCTATGCTTTGTTTCAAAGATACACCTAAAGTATCAAAAATAAGGTTATTAATCGTTTAAATTTACCGGACTTTTTAAACGCATCCTTCTCACTATCTTTGCATAGCTTTAGTTTAAAGCAGCGGGAAACTAAGCGAAATTAAATGTAACAAAAATTTGCAGGAGCCTTCGCACACCAGGTGCCCCACCCCACCAATCATTTAAACTGCAATGCTACTTGCAGCCACGCGGATGCAGAAGGCAGTAACAAAGCACTGGCATGTTTTTATCCACTTAAATATTTTTACATATAAAAAAGTTCAATCAATTTTTTTTTTAGCAATTTGCAGAAAGATGATTCCCGGGGTTGCTGCCTTATGGAACTGAGCATTGGTTTGCACTCTGCTGGGCAATGGCATTAATGTGCTGCTCGGAAAGGGAGGCGCGCGTTGGCGGGTCTGGCCGGGTTATAACGGTCGCCTGTTCCATGCCTGAGGCCAAACGCTTGCAACACAAACTAATCCTTTCCCTATCCCCAACCTCCCCTCACTGCTGCCGCAGTAACCAGGGTAACCATCTTAACTCAGCGTGGTTAAGGATAAATCTAGGAATTCTGAGATTGAAATGGTGGGCATAAGAAATGATTCTGGTCCGTAAAAATTGCTTATCTCGGGTTGTTAATTCTTGGTGCGGTGTCTGATCTGTATTCCTGTGCTTTTCCCGCAAAATTTGGAAACAGCAGCCGATTTTGTTTGACTCTGCTATCAAGATGTAAAAAATTAGTTGGTTAGCATAGTATAAATGCGAAACCATATTCAACAGTTCAGTCTGGTAACATTTTCCAATTAAAGAAATGACAAAAGCATTGTAAACAAAAAATAGTTCACTTCTGTTATTATGATGAGATATCAGTGTCCCTAAGAGTGAAAAAGATGTTTATCTACATACCAGTGTATTTCTCAAGTTCGTGCATATTCAATCTAACAGCTTATTCTGTTCAGCTTGTTGTGTTCTCGGTGTTGGTGTGCATTGTTTTTAAATACACGAAAGTGGCCTTCTTTAAATGAAACTAAAATTGACAATACATCAGTTTTGTGTGCTGGTATGTATATTTTGGCTGATATAAATTTATGTGCTATTTTCATTTAACATAAAACATTTAAACAGCTAAGGACCAGGCCCTTCATTTCACAATGTTGTGCCAAACTAAATAGTAATCAAAAACCCAACTAAGTTAATCCCTTTTGTCTGCACAATGTCCATCTACTTCCATTTGCCATCTATGAGGCTCTTGAACACCTCTGTCCTACCTGCCTCCACCACTGACCTCCACCAGGTAATCCAGAATCCCCCATTGTGTGGGAGGAAAAAACTTGCCCCTCACATCTCCTTTGAACATACTCCTACTCACCTAAAAAACATGCCCTCTGTTATTAGATATTCTAAATCTGAGAAAAATACATTAGTTGTCTACTCTATCTATGCCTCTCATTATCAAATTTTGATCAGATCTCCCCTCAGTTTCTGCCACTAGAGAAAACAACACAAGTTTGTTTAACTTCTCCTTACACGCTCTTGAATCCAAGTAGCATCCCGATAAACTACTTCTGCTTTGATGTCTTTTCTATAATGTGATGGCCAAACCTGAATGCAAGACTCCAGATGCATCTTAAATAGAGTTTTATAACGTTTCATTATAACCTACTAATTCTTGAATTCAATTCCTTGACTAATATAGGAAAGCATGTCATATGCCTCCTTTATTGTACAATCAAGCTATAGATTTTGACCCCAAGATCTCTCTCCACATCGACACTGTTATGGGTCTTGGCGTTATCCATAGAGAACTCTATCCTTTGGCAGCCTTCTATACTATCCACAGCACCAGTAATTTTCATATTATTTGTAAACTTACTAACCTACCTATCTAAATTTTTATCCAGGTCATTTATATATATCACCAACTACAGAGTCCCACTATGGATCACTGTGGAACACCAATAGTCACAGACCTCCAACCAGAGTAAGTCCCATTGACTACTGCTCTCTGCCCATTCTGAATCCAAACAGACAATTCACTCTAGATCCCATGAATCTTATTTTTCTCGATGAGCCTCCCATGAGGCACTTTGTTAAATGCCTCACTAAAATCCATGTAGATAACATTTATCGCTCCATCTTTATCAATCACCTTCATTGCCCCAACAAAATATTAAATCAAGTTAGTAAGACACAACTTGCTCTGCACAAAGCTATGCTGTCCCTAATTAGACCATGCTTTTCCAGATACTCATAACTTCTATCCTGAAGATTCCTCTCCAGTAACTTCCCTACCACTGACATGAGACTTATTGGTCTAGTTTCCTGAATTATCCCTATTTGACTTCTTGAATAATGGATCAACATTAGCTACTCTCCAGTTGTTTGGAATCTTTCCTGTGCCTAGAGTGGACACAAATGTATTGGTCAAGGCCCCAGCAATCTCATCCCTTGCCTCTCTCAATATCCTGGGATATATCCCATTAGGCTTTGTGGACTTGTCATCATAAATGTTCTTTAGGAGATGCAATGCTACCTCCTTTATTTCAAAAACCACTAGCAAATTAGCACACTTCATGCTGATGTCCCTATCCTCAATCACATTTTTGGAAAATACTGATGCAATATCCCTATTTAGGACCCCTCCCATATCTTCTGCTCCCAGGCACATGTTCCCTCCTTAATCCCTAGTTATTCTTTGCTAGCATTTTTCAGCCTTAGTCTTGGGAAAGCATCACCCTTGTGCAATTTATCTTCCTGTTTAAAAAAAGCTGAAAAAAATCAGGCTCCAACCATATGGTGTTCTGTATTATAAATTTCCCTATTAAAGTAACATACGTTATACTTAAAACAACATGGAAGGAAGCTGTTTGGTTCATTGGGAACAAACCTATTTGTTTGATTTGTTGCCTCCTTATTTTCCCGTACCTTTGAAACATTCTCTCCTACACATACTGTACTCATCAACTCTCCTCGATTTCGTTGACCATTAATTTACACTAAGATATAATTTATAGTAGTTTATTAACCTAACAGCATATCATTGGGATATAGAAGAAAACCGGAGCACCCGGAGGAAACCACTTTGTCATGGAGATGCAGATAGCACTGGAGGTCAGGATCATTACTGGGTTAGTGCTCATTTTCAATGTGCATTAAATTATTGTCTGATGTCCATAATAGTTGAGGCCAAGTATCCGAGATAATAGGAAACTTTACAATGCAGAGCACTGTATAGTTAGGGCTTGAATTTTTCAGCATTGTTTTTGTTTTTTTGTAGTTGTTAATGTCATTTGGTAAAATTGAGTGCTTCTTGATTTTATAAAAAATTATGCAAAACAACATACACAAAATGCTAAAGGAAATTTTCAGGTCAGGCAGCATCCATGGAAATGAAGGAACAGTCAATGTTTCAGGCTGAGATCCTTCTTTAGGATTGAAAGGAAGAGGGAAAATGCCAGAATGAAAAGATAGGGGGAGGGAAGAAGGATAGCCAGGTGTGGTGATAGGTGAAGTCAGGTGGGTGGGAAAGGTAAAGGGCTAGATATTAAGGAATTTAATAGGAGAGGAGAGGATAAAGAGAAGGAGAAGGATGCAGCTGAGAGATGTAAGTAGTCAGAGTGGGGAATAGAAGAAAAGGGAAGGGGGAAGAATTTTTTTTTATCAGAAGGAGAAATCATTTATGCAAAACATTTAATCTTGTTTACTCTAAGAAATTGCATTTAAATTGGAAATAATAAACAATAGCACCCATTCATTGCTGCCCATAATTTTACTAATTGTCCCTCAGTTACTAAGTCACATAACATAAACTAAGAAGCTAGCATTTTTTAACTGTACACAACAGATGTTATTTTTGATTAATCTGTTTAATATCTCCATTTTAAAAGTTGCAGTTAAATCAAAATGTATGATTGAGTTAATTAAATATATTGCCATCATACACTTCTATCAGTATTCAAATGTCCTCAAATTCTTTAAAATGGATTTTGCAATTTTTTAAATTATGAGTTTGTCAGATGTGTTCAAGAAAGTTTCCACCATCAATATATAGAGGTTCCAACTAGAGAAAGTATGATATTGTATCTTCTGTTGGGGAATGAGACAGGGCATGTGACTGAAGTGTGTATAGGGGAACACTTTGAATCCAGTGATCAGAATGCTATTAGTTTCAAGATAGTTATGGAGAAGGATAGTCTGGTCCTCATGTTGAGACTCGAAATTAGAGAAAGGCCAATTTTAATGCTATCAGAAAGGATCTAGCAAGTGTGGATTGGGATGGTTGTTTTTTGGCAAAGGTGTTCTTGGTAAGTAGGAGGCCTTCAAAGATGTAATTTTGAGAATACAGAGTTTGTATGTTACCGTCAGAATTAAAGGCAATGGTACCAGCTTTAGGAAACCTTGGTTTTTGAGAGATATTGAGGTCCTGGTTAAGAAGAAGAAGGAGGTACATAGCAGGTACAGGCAGGAAGGGACAAATGAGGTACTTGAGTATAAGAAATACAAGAGAACACTGAAGAAGGAAATCAACATGGCTAAAAGAATGTATGAGGATGCTCTAGCAGACAACGTTGAAGGAGAATCCCAAGGGCTTCTACAGATATATTGAGAAAAAGAATAGCAAGAGACAAAGTTAGTCTCTTGACATCAGACTGCTCATCTATGCATGGAGCCAAAAGAGATGGGGGAGATCTTAAATGGATTTTTTGCATGTGTATTTACACAATAGATGGACACAGACTATAGAAATATGGCAATACAGCAGTGAGGTCATGGACTATATACAGATTCCAGAGGAGGAGGTGCTTGCTGTCTTGAGACAAATCAGGGTAGATAAATCCCCAGGGCTTGATAAGGTGTTCCCTCAGACCTTCTGGGAGGCTAGTGCAGAAATTGCAGGGACCCAAGCAGAGGTATTTAAAATGGCCTTATCCATGAGTGAGGTGTCTGAAGATTGGGGGCATAGTGGACAGCTAGGAAAGCTTGTAGAGGGATCTGGACTGGCTGAAAAATGGCAGATGGCATTTATTGCAGATGAGTATAAAGTGTTGCACTTTGGGAGAACAAACCAAGGTAGGTCTTACATGGTGAGTGTTAGGGCACTGAGGAATATGGTAGAACAGAGGGATCTGGGAAAGTGACATCATGGGTGGAGAGGATCATAAAACAGCTTTTGGCATGCTGGCCTTCATAAATCAAAATATTAAGTGCAGTAGTTGGGATGTTATGTTGAAGTTGTATAAGATGTTGGTAAGGCCTAATTTGGGAGTATTGTGTGCAGTTCTGGGCACTGACCTATAGGAAAGATATCAAGAAGATTGAAAGAGTTTGGAGAAAACTTACAAGGATGTTGCTGGAAACCTGAGGACCTGAGTTATAAGGAAAGGTTGAATAGGTTAGACTTAATTTTCTGGAGCGTAGGAGAATGAGGGAAGATTTTATAGAAGTCCAAAAAAAATTTTGAGGGGTATGGTATAGATAAGGTAAATGCAAGCAGGCTTTTTCCACTGAGGTTGGATGAGACTAGAGCTAGGGGTCATGGGTAGAAGGTAAAGAGTGAAATGTTTAAGGAGAATGTTAGAGGGAGCTTCTTCACTTAGAAGGTGATACGAGTGTGGAATGAGCTGCCAGCGGATGTGGTAGATGTGTGTTTGATTTCAATATTTAAGAGAAATTTGGATTGGTACATGGATGGGAGGACTATGGTCTAGATTCAGATTGATGGGACTAGGCAGCATAATAGTTCGGCATGGATTAGATGGGCTGAAGAGCCTGTTTCTGTGCTGTAGTTTTCTCTGAGTCTATGATTCTGAGTTAAAAATGAAATAAAAAATATTATTTACTACTATAAGTTATCAGAAGAATAAATGAGCAAATAGAAACAGTAATAGAAGAAGCAATGAATAAAAGCTGTAATTATCTAAATTAATTTTAGGGAATTACTCTGAATTGACATGATTAACTTTACATTCAAAATTAAACCATGGAATGGAAACATGAAAAGTTACTGTACTCGAGAATAATTGCCATAAGATTTCCTTTGTGAGTTCATATAGTTCTAGGATTATGAAACTATTCCTTTCCAAAGGTGTAGTTTGTTAATTGGGGATATTTTGGCAAATGATGAGTACTGAATTAACCATTTCATGTTCTATATCTTTCTAATATTCTGCATTGGCACTATCACACCATGTAGATCAGAATATCTTAGGCCGCACTTAGGAATATTTCTGAGTTCCATACATTTACTTAGCTTTGAGTTTTATTGCAGAGCCTTTTTTGTTTTCTTCCTCTACTACAGAAATGGGTAGGTTTTGCTCATTCAATGATGTTGGGTTAACTTTATTTCTTAGACTTGCTTGAACTCTTCCAATTTACAATGCTAATATAGTCTGAATAAATTAGGCCAAGATATTGGAATAGTAGGTCTGAGGAACTTGGTAGTCAATTAGGATGATTCTACAGATCCTAAAGAAAAGGCATATCATCTAAAACTGTGACAGACTTTTATTGATGCACAGTGGAGATTATCCTAGCTGGTTGCATCATGGTCTTGTGTGGAAACACCAATGCCCAGGAACAGAAAAGTCTACAGAAAGTGGTGGATACAGCCCAGTCCATCACAGGCAAAGCCCTCCCCACACTGAGCATATTTACAAAGAGTACTGCCACAAGAAAATAGCATCCATCATCAAACCATGAGACATAGGAGCAGAATTAGACCATTTGGCCCACCGAGTCTGCTTGGTCATTCAACTATGGCTGATCCTCTCCCCCCCACCCCCCCGCCCCACCAGCCCCATTCCTTAGCCTTCTCCCTGTAACCTTTGATGCCATGGCCAATCAAGAACCTATCAATCTCCACCTTAAATACACCAAATGACCTGGCCTCCACAGCTGCCTGTGGTAAGAAATTCCATGAATTCACTGCTTTCTGGCTAAAGAAATTACTCTGCATCTCTGTTTTAAATGGATGTCCCTCTATCATGAGGCTGTGCCCTCTTATCCTAGACCCCCCCCCCCCACCAGGGGAAACATACTTTCCACATCTACTCTATCTAGGCCTTTCAACATTCAAAAGGTTTCAATGAGATCCCTCCTCATCCTTCTAAATTCTGGTGAGTACAGGCCCAGAGCCATCAAATGTTCCTCATATGATAACCCTTTCATTCCTGGAATCATCCTTGTGAACTTCCTTTGAATCCCCTCAAATGCCTGCACATCTTTTCTTAGATAAGGAGCCCAAAACTGTTCAGAATACTCTAGTTGAGGCTTCACCAGTGCTTACAAAATCTCAGCATTACATCCCTGTTCTTAGATTCTAGACCTCTTGAAATGAATGCTAACATTACATTTGCCTTTCTCACCACAGACTCAACCCGCAAGTTAACCTTTAGGGTATTCTGCACAAGGATTCCCAAGTCCCTTTGTATCTCAGATTTTTGGATTTTCTCCCTGTTTAGAAAATAGTCTGCACATTTATTCTTCCACCAAAGTGTGTGACCATGGATTTTCCAACATTGTATTTCATTTGCCACTTTCTTGCTCATTCTCCTAATCTGTCTAAATCCTGCAGTCTGCCTATTTCCTCAACACTACCTGCCCTTCCACCGATCCTGTTATTATCTGCAAATTGGGCAACAAAGCCATCTATTCCATCATCTAAATCATTGACATACAGCATAAAAAGAAGAGTCCCAACACCAACCCCTGAGGAACACCACTGCTCACTGGAAGCCAACCAGACAAGGATCCTTATGTTCCCACTCGCTACTCCTACCAATCAGCTAATGCTCTAACCATGCCAGTAACATTTCTGTAAGACCTCAGGCTCTTAACTTGGTAAGCAGCCTTGTGTGGCACATTGTCAAAGGCCTCCTGAAAATCCAAATATACAGCATCCATTGCATCTGAATCCCTGTTAAATTTAAAAGCATCATTTCAGAGTTCTTCAACAAGGATTTTAAACTTCCTCTACGGTATCCGGCGAAGCTCAGAATTACACTGCAGGATGGATCACAGAAATGGTTCCATTCGAGTCTCCAGGCCCAGAAATTTTTAGAATCAGTAAAGTGATTGCTTATTATTTGTTACATAAATAACTGCCTATTTTACCTTTGTTAAACTTTGTACTAAACTCTTTCTTTTTGAACTTTTTAGGGCTTTATTTTGAGAATAAGGCTTTAATGTGCTATTACTTTGTCCGCTAAGTTTAAAAGTGACATGTTAGAGCTGTGTAACAGAAACTTACATGAATAATTGTGTATTTTGCTTCTGGTGAATCTTGTAGTCAATTCTCTTTTTGAACGTTTTAAGGTTTTACTTTGAGAGCAAGAATTTTAATGAGCTAATATTCTGTGTGTCCATATTATTTTATATTATACTTACTTTTCTAGAGTTCTTGATATCAGAATTAACTGTTTCTTTATTATGTTGTTCTGACTAGGTTGGAATATTTCTAACTTTGAAATGTATTTGGAGCTAAGGCAGCAGGATTTTTGGGGGGATGTTGTTATTAGTTGTAGGCGTCGACTTTCTCTCTTTGGGAGGGGGGAGGGTGTTTAGGATTTTTTCGTGGAAGCTGTATGGGATCCTTAGTCAAAGCTGTTGTTTGGTTTCCATGTCTCATAGGTCATTGTTTAGTTTTATTAATCTTCTTAAGGATTATCCATTTAACTTTCCTTTTAAATAATAATAAAATGGATTATAATATTAACTTCACAAACATGAGGAAATCTGCAGATGCTGAAATTTCAAGCAACACACATAAAAGTTGCTGGTTTACTTAGTCTTAATGTGAAAGGATTAAATTATCCTTTGAAACAAAATAAAAAAGATTTTATGTCTATATTAAAAAATTTAAGATCCCAATTATTTTTTTTACAAGAAACCCACGTATGCAATTCTGATAACTCACACCTTTTTAGCCGATGGAGAGGATTGCACTTTCATTCTAGTTTTCAGGCCAAATCTACAGAAGTTTCGATTTTTATAGAAAATAAAGTTCCCTTTGTTCAACACAACACAAGGTTGTTTCTGATACTAATGGGCAATTTGTTATAGTATCAGGGAAATTAGAGAATAAATTGTTTGTATTTGCTAATATTTATGCTCCAAATATAGACGATCCAGGATTCTTTGAGCGTTTTTTTTTCTAGTTTCTGCCTGATCTGAGTTTGTACTCATTGGTGATGGCAGGAGACTTTAATTGCTGGTTAGATCCAGTTTTAGATCGGTCTTCTTTTAAACCAGCAACACTTAATAAATCAGCTTTGTTTATTCATGTGAAATGTTTATGAAATGTTTTGAACGGCTTGTCAAGCCTCATATCACAGCCAGCCTCCCCTCATCACTGGATCCTCTACAGTTTGCTTATCGTCCAAATTGCTCTATGGAGGATGCAATATCCACCACACTGCACACAGTTCTCTCTCACTTGGACAACAAAGACACTTATGCCAGAATCCTGTTAATTGATTTCAGTTCAGCGTTCAATACCATCATCCGGCAGACACTAGTGGAGAAACTGTCGCTGCTTGGCCTTAGCACTGCCATGTGTCCCTGGATTCTGGATTTCTTGACAGAGAGACCACAGTCAGTCCATGTTGGCAGGAACATCTCTGACTCCATCACACTGAGTACTGGATCCCCACAAGGCTGTGTGCTTAGCCCATTGCTGTTTACACTGTTAACACATGACTGTGCTGCCAGATTCAAGGAGAACCTGATCATTAAATTTGCAGATGATACCACAGTGATGGGGCTCATCAGCAAAAGTGATGAAACAATGTACAGGGAGGAGGTCAAACACCTAGAGAGCTGGTGCAGGGATAACAACTTGATGCTTAATGTCACCAAAACCAAGGAGATGATTGTCGATTTCAGACGGTCTCAGCCTGAGCACACACCCCTCAGCATCAGCGGCTCCACAGTGGAGAGAGTGGAAAACATCAAGTTCCTTGGGATGCAGATCTCGGACAATCTCACCTGGTCCAGGAACACCACTGGGATTGTGAAACGGGCCCAGCAGAGATTGCACTTTCTGAGGAAGCTTAAACAAGCATCACTCCCCACTAACATCTTAACTACATTCTACAGAGGCATGGTTGAGAGTGTGCTGACCTTTTGCTTCACAACCTGGTACTCCAGCTGCAGTGCTGTCGACAAAATAGCCTTGCAGAGGGTGGTTAGGGGAGCAGAGAAGGTTATTGGGGTCTCCCTACCTTCTGTCCAAGACCTCTTTCAGAGTCGATGCCTCCAGAAGACACGGTACATCATTAAAGACCCCTCACACCCTCTCCATGAACTCTTTGTTCTTCTGCCATCAGGCAAACGTTACAGGAGCATCAAAACTAAAACCACAAGGCTACTAAACAGCTTCCTCCCACAGGCAGTCAGACTGCTAAATAGCTGCTCTACCTGACTCTGCTTTGGACACTTTTAACTTGCACTGGACACTTATAACTGATTTTAACTGACATGTGGCTGTTGTGTTTTACTATTTATTGTTATGTTTATTATTTAGTGTTGCGTTTGTTATGTTATGATTACACTGCCCCTGTGAAACGCTGTCTCATTCTGCCCTGCAGAGCTGATATATGGTTAGAATGACAATAAAGTTTTTTGAATCTTGAATCTTTGAATCTTGGAATCTTGAAATGTGGTATTGTTGATATATGGCATTTCTTATACCCAGCAGATAGAGAATACTCGTTTTTCTCTCATGTTCATCATACGTATCCCAGAATTAACTTTTGTTTTATTAATGACCAAATGATTCCATTAGTTCGATCTTGTGAATATAAAGAGATTGCTATTTCTGACTATGCTCCTGTGCTTTTATCCATATATCTTCCTGGTTTTCCTCAAACAGTTGGTGTTTTAATTTAACTTTGTTATCTGACAAGGATTTCTTCAAGTTCTTGGAGAGGCAAATTACTCTCTTTTTTGAAGAGAATACGGTGGCGGAGATTGCTAGCCTTGTCATATGGGATGCCTTTAAAAAGTATATTAGAGGACAAATCATTTCTTATACTGCAAATGTTGAGAAAAAAGCTAACAAAGGGAGAATTAATTTAGCCAATCAGCTGAAGCAATTAGGTGAAGAATATGCTTTGACTTCAGATCCTGTTTTATAATCAAAGATGGGTTGAAATTAAAAGTAAATATGATTTTTTATTAACATACCCTATTGAAACTCAACTCCTAAAGGATAAAAGTCAATTTTATATTCATGGAGATAAAACAGGTAAATTATTGGCTAACCAAATTAAAACCTCTAGTGCTAAATGACAGATTAAAGAAATTTATAAAGCTAACGGTATTAGGAGAACTGATCATTTAAAAATAAATGATACTTTTAGAGAATTTTATTCTAAACGTTATAGTTCTGATCCTCTTAAAGATAATACTGTAATGGATAATTTTTTAGACCAATTAAATATCCCTACGCTTTCTGTTGATAACCAAAAACAGTTGGATCAATGTATTTCTCACGAAGAAATAGCCGAGGCGGTACGTTCACTGCATTCAGGGAAAGCTCCAGGTCCTGATGGACTTTCTGGAGAATTTTATAAGGCTTTTTCTTCTTTGCTTCTATCTCATTTATGTTCAATTTTTCCCGATTCTTTTAAGTCAGGAAGGTTGCTGCAATCTTCTTATAAAGCTTCTATTTCGCTCATCCTTAAAAAAAATAAAAACCCAACTGAATGTTCTTCATATAGACCAGTTTCCTTATTTAATGTTGATGCTAAAATCCTATCTAAGGTTCTGGCCTGTAAGATGGCAAATAACTTACCATCTATCATTTCTGACGATCAGACTGGTTTTATTAAAAATCGATATTCTCATTTTAATATTTGTCGGTTATTAAATGTTATCTATTCCCCTTCTAAGGAAATATTGGAGTGTGTGATATCGTTAGATGCTGAGAAGGCTTTTGATTGGGTTGAATGGCATTATTTATTTAAAATTTTAGAAAAAATTAATTTTGAGTCCAACTTTATTCAATGGATTAAATTACTGTACTTATCTCCTTTTGCTTGGGTTCTTACTAATTCTTAGAATTCTAAACCAATTAAACTTCAACATGGAACCAGACAAGGTTGCCTTTTGAGTCCTTTGCTCTTTGACCTGGCCTTAGAACCTTTAGCTATTGCTTTTTGAGAATCTAATGATATCACTGGTATTTTATGGAAGGGTACTATCCACAATGTTTCACTTTATGCAGACGACTTATTGCTTTACATTTCTAATGTTGAAACTTGGTTACCTTCTGTGCTGAGGACTGTGTTTGCGATGCTAGAACAGTTTGGAGAAGGGAAGGTAAGGGGTGATATGAGAGAAGTATATACATTGCTGAGAGGTGTGGTAAAGGGAGAGTCCTTATTCATGGAGGGGTTGAGGTCTAGAAGTCACAGCTGTAGATTAAGGAGAAGGAGAATTATTAAGAACTTAGAACACAAAACATTACAGGAAAACTTTTTTTTGGCAGAGTGTGGTTAGAAACTGCTGAGCTTAATAGATCACATGGGTGTAAATGAATAATGCAGGCTTGTTGGGCCATCAGGGCCTGTTACCATGCTATATCTCTAAATTCAAGATTCAAGATTGTTTAATGTCATTTCCAGTACACACTTGTAAAGGAGAATGAAATAATTGTTACTCTAGAAAGGGCAGAGTTTGTTAAGTGTGTCCAGGACAGATTCCTGTTACAGTATGTTGACAGGCCGACTAGGGGGAATACCGTACTAGATCTAGTATTAGGTAACGAACCGGGTCAGGTCACAAATCTCTCAGTGGGTGAGCATCTGGGGGACAGTTCACTGCTCCCTGGCCTTTAACATTATCATGGAAAAGGATAGAATCAGAGAGGACAGGAAAATTTTTAATTGGGGAAGGGCAAATTATGAGGCTATAAGGCTAGAACTTGTGGGTGTGAATGGGATGATATTTTTGCAGGGAAATGTACTATGGACATGTGGTCGATGTTTAGGGATCTCTTGCAGGATGCTAGGGATAAATTTGTCCCGGTGAGGAAGATAAGGAATGGTAGGGTGAAGGAACCATGGGTGACAAGTGAGGTGGAGAATCTAGTCAGGTGGAAGATGGCAGCATACATGAGGTTTAGGATGCAAGGATCAGATGGGTCTATTGAGGAATATAGGGTAGCAAGAAAGAAGCTTAAGAAGGGGCTGAGGAGAGCAAGAAGGGGGCATGAGAAGGTCTTGGCGAGTAGGGTAAAGGAAAACCCCAAGGCATTCTTCAATTATGTGAAGAACAAAAGGATGACAGGAGTGAAGATAGGACCTATTAGAGATAAAAGTGGGAAAATGTGCCTAGAGGCTGTGGAAGTGAGTGAGGTCCTCAATGAATACTTCTGTTTGGTATTCACCAATGAGAGGGAACTTGACGGTGAGGACAATATGAGTGAGGTTAATGTTCTGGAGCATGTTGATATTAAGAGAGAGGAGGTGTTGGAGTTGTTAAAATACATTAGGACAGATAAGTCCCCGGGGCCTGACGGAATATTCCCCAGGCTGCTCCACGAGGCAAGGGAAGAGATTGCTGAGCGTCTGGCTAGGATCTTTATGTCCTCGTTGTCCATGGGAATGGTACCGGAGGATTGGAGGGAGGCGAATGTTGTCCCCTTGTTCAAAAAAGGTAGTAGGGATAGTCCGAGTAATTATAGACCAGTGAGCCTTACATCTGTGGTGGGAAAGCTGTTGGAAAAGATTCTTAGAGATAGGATCTCTGGGCATTTAGAGAATCATGGTCTGATCAGGGACAGTCAGCATGGCTTTGTGAAGGACAGATCGTGTCTAACAAGCCTGATAGAGTTCTTTGAGGAGGTGACCAGGCATATAGATGAGGGTAGTGCAGTGGATGTGATCTACATGGACTTTAGTAAGGCATTTGACAAGGTTCCACATGGTAGGCTTATTCAGAAAGTCAGAAGGCATGGGATCCAGGGAAGTTTGGCCAGGTGGATTCAGAATTGGCTTGCCTGCAGAAAGCAAAGGGTCGTGGTGGAGGGAGTACATACGGATTGGAGGGTTGTGACTATTGGTGTCCCACAAGGATTGGTTCTGGGACCTCTACTTTTCGTGATTTTTATTAACGACCTGGATGTCGGGGTAGAAGGGTGGGTTGGCAAGTTTGCAGACAACACAAAGGTTGGTGGTGTTGTAGATAGTGTAGAGGATTGTCAAAGATTGCAGAGAGACATTGATAGGATGCAGAAGTGGGCTGAGAAATGACAGATGGAGTTCAACCCGGAGAAGTGTGAAGTGGTACACTTTGGAAGGACAAACTCCAAGGCAGAGTACAAAGTAAATGGCATGATACTTGGTAGTGTGGAGGAGCAGAGGGATCTCAGGGTACATGTCCACAGATCCCTGAAAGTTGCCTCACAGGTGGATAGGGTAGTTAAGAAAGTTTATGGGGTGTTAGCTTTCATAAGTCGAGGGATAGAGTTTAAGAGTCACGATGTAATGATGCAGCTCAAGAAAACTCTGGTTTGGCCACACTTGGAGTACTATGTCCAGTTCTGGTCGCCTCACTATAGGAAGGATGTGGAAGCATTGGAAAGGGTACAGAGGGGATTTAGCAGGATGCTGCCTGGTTTAGCGAGTATGAATTATGATCAGAGATTAAGGGAGCTAGGGCTTTACTCTTTGGAGAGAAGGAGGTTGAGAGGAGAGATGATAGAGGTATACAAGATATTAAGAGGAATAGATAGAGTGGACAGCCAGCGCCTCTTCCCCAGGGCGTCACTGCTCAATACAAGAGGACATGGCTTTAAGGTAAGGGGTGGGAAGTTCAAGGGGGATATTAGAGGAAGGTTTTTTTACTCAGGGAGTGGTTGGTGCATGGAATGTGCTGCCTGAGTCAGTGGTGAAGGCAGATACACTAGTGAAATTTAAGAAACTACTGGACAGGAATATGGAGGAATTTAAGGTGGGGGTGAGATGGGAGGCAGGGTTTAAGGGTCGGCACAACATTGTGGGCCGAAGGGCCTGTACTGTGCTGTACTGTTCTATGTAGATCTGACGCAGCATAAAATAATACAGTAAGATAAAGAATACAATAATTTAAAACATGATAAATGTAAATAGATATGGTACCTTATTGATTATATGTACATAAAGTGATGCTAGCTGCAGGAGTGTCTATGAAAATGTGACTGAAAGGAAATGCTGAAGTAATGGTGGTGGGGTGGGTTAGTGGGTTGAAGTGTTGATCAGCTTTATTGCTCCAGGTAAACTAATGTTTTGAGTCTGGTGGTCCTGGTGTGGATGCTGCTTCGGCTCCTCCCTAATGGGAGTGAGATAAACAATCCATGAACAGGGTGGGTGGGATCCTTCATGATATTGCTAGACTTTGTTTGGCACCTTTCTGTATTTGTGTCCATGATAGTGGATAGGCTGGTGCTGGTGATGTATTCAGCAGTTTTGACTACCCATTGTAGGACTTTCCTGTCCACCGCAGTATAGTTTCTGTACCATGCAATAACGCAGCATGTTTGGATGTTCTCTACTGCACATGTGCAGAAAGTTGTGAGTATTGAAGTGCATTGTTCAGGTTTCTTTAACCTTCTCAGGAAGTAGAGGCTTTGGTGAGCTTTCTTGATTGTGGAGGATATGCTGTAGAATCATGAAAGGTTGTGTGAGGTGTGAACTCCCAGGAGTCTGAAATTGCTTTCAGTTTCACTTCTGTGCTGCCAATGTAAGGAGGGTGTGAGTTCTCCTGAAGTTGACAACCATCTCCTTTGTCTTGTTGACATTGAAGGAAAGGTTAATTACCTGGGACCAGGCCTCAAGCTCTTTCACTTTCTGTAGTCCATCTCTTTGTTGTTGGTGATGAGCCCCACCTCTGTCATGTCATCGACAAACTTGGCACTATGATTACTTGGGTGTTCAGCCATGCAGTCGTGTGGGAGACGAGTATATAGCTCACAGCCATGGGGCCACCAGTGTTGAAGATGATCGGTATAGGGGAGCAGTTGTGCATCCTGGATACTTGGGGTCTAAATTAAAATCTAAAAGCTGTGGTGGTGACAGGTTCAATAGGAATTGGATGTGGTGAGGAAAGTTTGGAAGGTTCTGAAGAAGGGGCATTAGTGGAGATGGGGAAGGGATGGGTTACAGTGGTGGTAGTATATTACTCTGATAAGAGGTAGTGCATGCATATGGGCCAAATGGCTTTTTTTCATTGTATCATGCGACAGGCTATGTGGTGGCAATAATCTTCCTGTTGAGTTCCTTTAAAATTATGATGAAACATTTCTCAGCATTCATTTTGTATGGGTAACTTTGAACCACTTATTAATGATTAGATGACATTCATAGCAGTTACTGTTAGAGCAAATTGGCATCTGTCTGTTATTGGTACAATACTTTTAAATGGCCATATATTTTTAAAGTTGATAAAACAACTTTATGTGCCCATGTAACCTGATGTAATCAGGAAGAAAATCTTTCTATTGATAGAGTAATTAATTTATTAATTTGATATTAAAAGCTCTGGTTTGTATTTGAAGGGTTGTTGAAATACTTTTAACTGTATTTTTGTTGCTTATGACAAAATTATAGATTGAAAATCTTGATATAGTGCTGAAATATTAAATATTTATTTCGTATTTTAACTGAAGGATTTTTCACCTCTGAAGGTAGTGAAAATGGGGGTGAAGATAGAGTGCAGCAGATGTCAGTAAATTTATCATATTGTGAGCTTCCTAAGAAGGATCACTTAATGTTTGATGTATGTTTTAAAAGTGGTAAATCTAAACTTATGAAAGTTATTCCCCTTCAAATCCATAGCTTGCTAGGACAATGTTGCATTTATGTTCAGTACTAGCAGTGTCTGGTATCTACTGTATATTAGATGTGGACTATTGAAAGGTGTTGGCTTACTAATTATAAAAGTATGTTAATTTGAGTGAAGTCATTTTAATAATAACATTTAAACCATATATCATACTACAGGTTGCAAAATCTCAGATTTAATGCAAAGATGGCATGTTGTTTCATCAGTTTATCATCCATGTTTTCCGGCAATATCTGATTTAAGTTTTCTGCAAATTTTTATTCCACAACTAACGTTGCAAGGGAATTGAGATCTCATTGTCTTAGGGTCGCCTATCTCTGGACTCTCCAAGATAATCAAGTTCTGTGACTGCAGCATAGTCGACATAAGTGAAAAACTCACCCCTTAAATTCTCCCCCCCAGTTCTAAATGTATCCTTGAGATTCTGTCTGATTGGCTCCTCATTGCCTATAAACTTGAATCATAAAATATAGGCTGGACAAATAATGGGAGATTTATGAGTATTTTACATTTCCTTTGGTTAAATGCCAAAAAAATCATTCTTCAAACTGAAGTTGGCTGTTGTCAACATACACTTATGTGTCTGCTCTTGCGTGAGTACCACATGTTCCTGTGTGTGGAAATTATGGTTTCCAAGTCTGGCAAATAGAAACTCAAAGGCTTTTAAATTCTTTAGTTTGAAGTATTTTAGACATGGTGTTCGAGAGACACTTGGCTTGCCAAATATGTTTTATTTCATATTGCCAGTATCAAAATAAATAATAAATTCACCTGTTATAGAGAATAATTTATTTTGATAATTATCTTCAGTGCAGTGAATGACCAGAAAATGTAACCTGGAAAATTATGAATTTTGGTGCTGGTGACTTGATTAAATCAAGCAAAAATCCAAGAACATCAGAACACTTGTTCCAACCCATTGTCTTCCATGTTATATTATGATGCAATTTCCTGAGAAGATACAGGTTCTTCACTCAACAGGATCTACATTTCAATACCATTTACGTTTTGGTCAATATCCATGCGTTTTGCATGTGTCACAACAGAAAAGAAGGCAAACAGAAAATACAAAACACGTTTAGAGTTCATGGAAATACTGCAATGAATAATATTCATAGCTACTGTCAAAACAGCTAATAATAATAATAATAGTAAAGGATTTGTTGACAATACTTTTGATAATTTACTTTCTGGATATTTTAACTTTTCTGAAACATTTTTCGGAGAGGTAGAGGTTTAGTTGCCTTAATTGAAGCCTGAATAAGGATTAATATGTGCAGCACTATGAGCTAAAACAGGTGAAGCAGCTTGACATTGAGAAATTTGAGCTGAGAAGCAGAAATGAGTGCACTAGCTGGAAGCATTAATTGTCTCACTGGTTTACTGGTAAAGGTTAAGTTTTCTTGAAATACAAGAACAGCAATGCTTTGGTAAGCTATATTTCTCATGTCAAATGGTGGCAGAAAGACTGCAGCTTATCAGAAGGTGACTTGCTCCCTTTTGGGCCTGGTTACTTCACATCAAGGAGACCACCAACTTCAATTCTTTCTTGCTTCTGGATCTTTAGGTTCTTGTCAGAATATCTGGTATCTCACAGAACCACAAATTCAGAAGAACAAGCCTGATGGCTTGTTTGCCAGTGCTGGAAATTATATTGGAGTGAACAGTGTCAGAGTGATCAGGTTTTGGCTCAACAAGCTTAGGCGAGAAGGGATGGAAGATCTAAGTAAGTTTTCAGAAAATGTTTTTTTCCTCTCTTTCTTTGTCTGTTAGTACATAGTTAGTATGGTGAGAATTGCTCCAGGGTTAATGGTATATTCTTTGTGTGAGATGTGGGATCTCTGGGAGACCTCCATTCTCCCTGATAAACTACATCTATACAGTGCATTGAACTGCAGCTCCTTTGAGATAGCGTTAATAAGTTGGAGCTGTAGCTCGATGATCTTCGGCTCATACGAGAGAATGAGGTGATAGATAGGAGCCAAAGAGAGGTAGTCACTCCTATGTTGCTGGAGGAAGCTACCTGGGTGACAATCAGGAGAAGGATTGGTTTGGGGCTGGGGTGGTCGGTGGCGGGGAGATGGCTTACCAGGCGACTGGATCTCTGACACTGACTTTGGCTCTGTGTCTCAGAAGGGAAGGGGTAGAAGAGGAGTTCTGTAGTGATAATGAATTCCATAATTAGAGGAGCAGACAGGAGACTCTGTAGATTTGAAAGAGACACCGAAAAGGTGCCAGGGCTGGGATATCTCAGATTGAGTCCACAGCGTTCTAAAGAGGGAGAGTGAGCAGCCAGAAGTTGTGGTACATATTGGTACCAATGACATGGATAGGAAAAGGTAGGAGGTCCTGAAGAGATAATGTAAGGAGTTCTCTGAAAAGCAGGATGTCCAGGGTAGTAACCTCTGGATTGCTACCTGTGTCATGTGTCAGTGAGCAGGGCTGGATTTAGTGGGGCCGGGGCCCCTGGGCCCCTGCCAACACCGTAAAATGAAGCTGTACCAAGCAAAAAAAGGCAAGAACAAGAGCAAAGGTCGTACTGGTCTAAATATCAAAGCTGTGGACCAGGACATTAGTTTTGTACAATACGTAGGTTATAAGCTTACAGGCCTTAAGAGGAAGGGCAGAAAGTAATGCAGATTCTTAGTTTGAAGGACAGCCTCTAAAGCACTCAAAAATTGACCTAGGCTTAATTAGCTTAGTAAAGTTATGAGGGAGACGAAGTATGATGTACCCTATCTTAAATCTTCATTTATCTATTGCTGCACATACCATAGGCCTTATTTCTCAAACAATGCCAAAGCATTTTTATATAGGTATTTTTCTCAACTGTGTGTTCTGAGAAAGTAAAATGGAAATGAGAGACAAAAAGGCCAAGAGAGATGGCACTATGGCAAACTAGGAAACTTGACAATACTCCAACAATCTTTTTGAAAAATGAGATCTAGCACATACTAACCTATTGCTGTACTGTGTGGCTTGCAGAGTAAAGACCACTTATTACTTACTAAGTTTGTAAACAGTCAACTATTAGCCTATTGCCACAAAAACAGGAACAACACTGACACACAAGCCTAGATATTTACAAAGTCAGATGCTTGTTTTTCAAAATTAAAGTCTGGTTCTTCTGGATTTCTTGCAGCAAAGTCCTTGATCGGATCACTAAAATCCAGTTTCTGAACAAGATTACTTTCAAGTGACATCAGAGTAAGATGATTCAGCCTGTCCTGTCGCATTGCGGATCTGAGCCTATGTAGTTGCCGTTATCAGGCCTGCCAAATATGTCACTGGAGCCTCGGATAGCCGGTCCCCTCTCAACCAAAAACTTCACAACCACCAACACTTTTTTTGCAGTTCTGTATCTATTCTTCCACTGTCAGACGCTAGTGTGACGTAGGTCAGTATCGTTTTCCTGCAGTGTTTGCTATTTTCATGCTCTCCTATGCGCTCAGCGGCATGTTTCCAGTCACTAAAGCCAGTTTTGAAGATGGACTGACAGTTACCATCACTGAAGATGTGGCATGCAAAACAAAACACACAGCCAGTGGAAGGGGAATATAAGAGCCATTGCCTTGATATTGTACTCACCATTTACAGTACGAGCTTGCGTTTGAAGTGAAATTTGGAGGAAAAACACCTCTGTTGTTTGTATACTCATTCCAAAGCTTTAATATCCACATCCTTATTCTGGCAGGACTCTGGCCCTTTCTTAGCCCAGTACGCTCGGACTGAATCATCTAACGTTTCCTTTCCCCAGCGAGCAGGATCAATGCTGTAAGGATCCTCAATAGAGGTAACATTAACATTAATGGTGGCCCGACTTGGCTGTTCGGAGGCCTCTGTGGTTGGGAATCCCAAAGTCATGCCCTCTGCTGACTGTGGCAAGGACGGTGGTCCTATGCTAACGATGGTGCTAGCACTAGCTGTTGAACAAGTCTCCATTTGTCCACTGGTCTCAGACTGTGACCAGAGCAATGGTACTGCTGCATCATCAAGAACAGATTTTAAAAATTCTGTCAATTTCAATGTCTTTTTTAATGCTTCTTTCTCACGGTCCTCTTTTTCTTGTTTCTTTTTTCTTTTCTGTGCTCCACTCTCGTATTTTTTTTGTCTGCCATGATGATAGCTACCTATTTCGGGCCCCTCTGCAGCTCGGGCCCCTGGGCAGCCCAGCCTAGCCCTGCCTAAAGTCCGGCCCTGCCAGTGAGGGTAAGAATAGGATGATTTGGCAGATAAATGAGAGACTGAGGATTGGTGCAAGGGGCAGGATTTTGGATTTCTGGATCATTGGGATCCCTTCTGGGGAAGGCAAGACCTGTTTAAAAAAAGACAGTTACACCTGACCCAAACATGAGGGAGTGGGATTGTGCTGTTGGTAAAAATGAAGTCAAGTCCTTAAAGAGGTGACATAGGATCACAAGATGTAGAATCCTTGTGGTTTGGAGTTAAACTGCAAGGGTAAAAAGACCCCGATGGGAGTTATATACAGGCCTCCGAACAGTAGCCAGGATGTGTGGTACAAATTAGAATGGGAGATGGAAAAGTTATGTGAAAAGGGGAATGTTATGGTATCATGGGGTTTGGGTGACTCATGGTGTTCTGCAGGGGTTGGCATTGGTACTGTTTCTTCTCATGACTCCAACCTGATGGCATGAATATCAATTTCTCTAACTTCCTATAATTCCTCCCCTCTCCCCCCTTGTCTCTTTTCCCATTTCCAATTCTGGTTGCCCTCTTACCTCTTCTCCCCGGCCCATCACCTCCCTCTAGTGTCCCTGTTCCTTCCCTTTCTTCCATGGCCCACTGTCCTCTATCACTGTCTTCTGGTTTTTATCTCTTTTACCTGTCACCATTTAGCTTCTTACTTCATTCCCCTCCTCCCCTACCCACCTTTCCCCTCAGCTGTTTACACCTATCACTTGCCAGCTTGTACTGCTTCCCCTCCCCCAGCTACCTTATTCTGTTTTTTTCCCCTTTTTAGTCCTGATACAGGGCCTCATCCTGAAATATCAACTGTTTATTTGCTTCCATAGATGCTGTGTGACACACTGAGTTCCTGCAGCACTTTGTATACATTGTTCAGGGTTTCCAACATCTGCCGAGTCTCTTCTCTTTACGAATAATAAGGATATTTTCTTTTATTCTCAAACTTAATAAACAGATGTTGCCCTGTACTAATTTTCTTATAAATTTCAGTACCTGAAGTTGAAGTTCCTTAAAGTCTTTAAGTTAGTTTTTAAGTCACCCTAAGTCTCTCAACACCCAGCAATGCTAGTGACATTTTATAGTAGCCAATTAATCTACCAGCTAGAATCTCTGGAATGTGGGAGAAGACAAGAGCACCCAGTGGAAACTAACATTTTAACAGAGACAATGTGAAAATTCTATACAAACAGTATACGAGGTCAAGATCGAATCAGGGACAGTGAGGCAACAGTACTAGCTAATTTACTTATGATTATATATGCATTCTTATATAGTAGGGTCATTATATAGAAAATTAACAAATCCAGAATAAATTTAATATGCTTTTCCAAGGTTGTGTAGATTACATATCAGAATTTGAATATGATCTGTTCATCAGACCAGATACTTGCAATCCTTAATTTCTGAGATTGGTTAGATTTTACTGTAGAAAATATGAAGGATATGGTAGAAAAATACCAGGCAAGTCCTGACAAAGGGTCTCGGCCCGAAATGTTGACTGTTCATTTTCTCGGATGCTGCCCGACCTCCAGTGTGTTGTGCGTTTTGCTTTGACCCCAGCATCTGCAGAGTATTTTGTGCTTAATCTTTTAGTACTACAGAATCACCAGTCTCTTTTAATGACGTATTTTGTTTTATACAAAATAGCAATGCTTTTACTGCAATGCTTTATCATGTTTTTATTTATAACTATTTTCATTGAGATTAGAATTATTAGAAACTTGATGAATACACATTTTCCCGAATCTAAAAGTTAATCAAGTACAGGAGACATAAAGTATTTCAAAGATTTCAAAGGTACATTTAATGTCAGAGAAATGTACACAATATACATCCTGAAATGCTTTTTCTTCACAACCATCCACGAACACAGAGGAGTGCCCCCAAAGAATGAACGACAGTTAAATGCTAGAACCCCAAAGTGCCCCCCCAACTCCCCTCCCTCCGCGCGTAAGCGGCTGCAAGCAACAATCCCCCCCTCCCCTCACCAGCAAAAAGAAAGTAAAGGCACCTGCCGCTGAGCATTCAAGCGTGAGCAAGGCAACAGCAAAGACACAGGCTTGCAGTACTCCAAAGACTACTTGTTCACCCGGCATTTGACATACCACAGGCTCTCTCTCTCTTCCTAATAAGGGAGAAAGAGATGTCTCCGTTTCACAGTGAGAGGGGAGGTATAACAAACAACTCGCTGGTTTACAATGTTAAAAGTCCATTGCGTCGCTTTTTCCGAGCTCTTTGTCCAAAGATCTTGGGTCTCTGAGCACACAGCCTTAGATCTTCCATCTCCCAGGACACACCGGTCTTCTGCTCAGACACCGACCTCCGATTCCTCCATCTCCGGAGCCACGAAAACTTGGTCCTCTGAAGGTGAGCGAAGCTCTTAGGCTTAGCCCTTGGCGTGCCAAACAACGGCTATTCGTGAAACCCCGAGAACAGGTCCCATTCCTGCAAAGAACCGTAGTCAGCGTGTAATATCAGGTCAGGGTCTTCAAAAGAACCCTGAAAGGAAAAAAATAGAGATATTAAAGATGGAAATAGAGCTGTTTCTGAAGATGCAAGCAGAAGAGTCACTGTTAGGCGCCATTAACCCTCCTAAACTCCTCCTCCTCCTTTTATATAAAGACAGAAAAATATTTAATTCTATTTAAAACCATGGTCTTAAATTTAAATGGCAAAGTATGAAGATATGAAGAATTGCAGTAAACAAGCAGTGAATAACATTTGAAGAATTTACATGTAGTTTACAACAATTATATTTCCCGTTAAAGTACAAAACATTAATAGAAAATGTGGTACATGCATCACTAACATGAGAGACTTTAGATAATAGATCAAAGGAAACAGCTTATGATGATGTCAAAGTCAACAATAAGCCTGAGGATTGGGAAAAAAATCAGAAATCTGCATAAAACGACCAAGATTTTGATAAGGGAAGGGAAAATAGAACACAGTACCATACAGAACAGTTTTTTGAAAGATAATGAGAGAATGAAGTATTTTTTTACACAAGTCACAAAGTTAATATCTAGGTATGACAATTGGGAAGATAAATTTTATATTGGCGCTCTTGTGCAAAAGGTTTGAGTTTAAGAGTAGAGGCAATGATCAAAGTAAGTGCAATGATAGAAGGCCATGATGAGCCTGCACCCAGAATATTGTGTATGTCTGATCTTCCTAAGCTAATGAAAAATATACCTGCATTGAAGGGAGTGCATTGAATGTTTACCAGTGTGATTCCTGGGATGGTGGAAACAGGATCAGGAGGCAGTTGGCTGTGGATTCCTTTGAGGAGAGATTAGGAGAACTGAGTCTGTACTCTCTTGAGTAGTTAGAATGAGAGGTGATCTCATGAAATATACAGAATTTTTATTTTGGTGCACAAGTATAATCTCCCTGGGGAAAGTGCCTGGAACCAGACGTCACAGTCCCAAAATAAGCGTTTGGTTATTCTGGACAGAGGTAAGAAAAATATTTCTTTAGCTAGAGGCTAGTGAATCTTTTGAATTCACTTTCCAAGAGGGTTGTGGAGACTTTTACTAAGTATATTCAAGACAGATTAATAAATCTTAGGATATTAAGGAAATCATAGAGCATTTGATTAGTACAGTACAGAAAATTTGAGGTTGATGTAAAAAATGGAGCATGTAGCATGGGATAATTAGCCTACTGCTGCTTTAGTTTCTTATGTTCTTCAATGTTTCAAGATCCTTGAATAGAATTCATATATTTTAATTAAAATAACTATCATGTTGGTTTGTGGATATTTGTTTCTAAATCTTTTCTTATTTTTATATGCTTGGAAATCAGTATTGATAATCCAGATTAATACAATCCAGCTTTAAAAGGACTTGATAGAAGATAAATAATTGGTAATGTATGCTATACACCATGTATTATTATTAGCTACTAAATTTGTAAGTAAAGAGTTCAAATAGTATAGTACCATTCCCCCCCTCTCTGAGTCAATTCTGTAACTCAAATTTTACAGGAAATCTGAAAACCAGTGGTTATTAGGATTAGATGTTCATTTATAAATGATCAATTTTCCCCATATTTTTGAGTATGGCAATGAAGTATTTAATATATTGAAGATGCAAAAAATTACAAGGCATGCAAAAAAAATGAGTATTGAGCCAGGAGGGTGGAAGTAAGGGTAAAAGTGAAGATAGAGCGGAGGGTGATGAGAAAGTACATAAAGCTTACAAGTGCTGGAATTTGTCAAGTAAGAAAGGTAATAATGGAAACCATTAGGATAAAAGGTAAAAGGTTGATGGAACCAGCACCATAATGGTGAAGAGGGAAGTGAGAACTAGAGAACTGTATTGTTCCATTTTCACCATATCAGCCCCTGCATCAGCACACCATCCTTAGTCATTTCTGCCAGCTATAATTAGATCCCAGTACGAACTGCATCTCTTCTCCCAATTTCTTCCTGCATGTTGTGGGGTCTTCTCCTTCCGTGACTCCCTGGCGTGCTAATCCCTCCCCACCCACCCCTCCATGATCCTTGGCACTTTCCCCTGCTACAATAGATGCAATATTTTTCCTACACTGCTTCTCTCACCATCATCTGTTGACCTAGATCAACCTTCTAGGTGAGGCAAAGATTTACATTTACCTCTTCTAACCACGTTTACTGAATTTGGTGCTCCCAGTGTGGCCTCCACCGTATTTGCAAGATCAAGCGCAGATTAGATATCTGGTTTGTAAAGCATCTGTGCTCTGTCTGAAGTGGCCATTCTGCAAGTTATTTCAATTGTCTTTTTCATCACCATAGTGGCCTGTCAGTCCTCAAACTTCTCCACTGTGAATTATGTTATTTATTGATAGAAGTGGAGGGCGTTAGATTTCTGTTACACGTTAGGATTTCCAGGTGCAAATCGGCATATGCTGCACATTTCTTGTCTTGATTGCTTGAGATCACTAAACTTACCTTTATTATTCAGAAATCATTTGACCAGTTTTTTAGCAGATTTGCAAGCTGATACCATGTGTCGAGCGGATCGGAACATGATTTCTTGGCAGTGGTTTTGATTCATATACAGATTCAGATTTAGATTAGAGGCACAAAAGACTATAGATGCTGAAATTTAGAGCAACAAGCAATATGCTAGAGGAACTGAGCAAGTCTTGCAATATCTGTAGGAACAGAATTGTTCATTTTTCATATACACCAGGATGCAATGAAATTCCTTTGCTTGCTTGAAGCTCATTGTAACTGGCCTCTGTACCTCCCTCTGCAATTGGATCCTTGACATCCTAACCAGAAGACCACAATCTGTGCGGATTGGTGATAACATATCCTCCTCACTGACGCTCAACACTGGCGCACCTCAGGGGTGTGTGCTTAGCCCACTGCTCTACTCTCTGTATACACATGACTGTGTGGCTAGGCATAGGTCAAAATGCCATCTACAAATTTGCTGACGATACAACCGTTGTTGATAGGATCTCAGGTGGTGACGAGAGGGCGTACAGGAGTGAAATATGCCAACTAGCGGAGTGGTGCCGCAGCAACAACCTGGCACTCAATGTCAGGAAGACGAAAGAGCTGATTGTGGGCTTCAGGAAGGGTAAGACGAAGGAACACATACCAATCCTCATAGAGGGATCAGCAGTGGAGAGAGTGAGCAGCTTTAAGTTCCTTGGTGTCAAGACCTCTGAGGATCTAACCTGGTCCCAACACATTGATGTAGTCATAAAGAAGGCAAGACAGCGGCTATACTTTATTAGGAATTTGAAGAGATTTGGCATGTCAACAAATACACTCAAAAATTTCTATAGTTGGACTATGGAGAGCATTCTGACAGGCTGCAACACTGTCTGGTATGGAGGGGCTACTGCACAGGACCGAAAGAAGCTGCAGAAGGTTGTAAATCTAGTCAACTCCATCTTGGGCACTAGCCTACAAAGTACCCAGGATATCTTTAGGGAGCGGTGTCTCAGAAAGACATCGTACATTATTAAGGACTTCCAGCACCCAGGGCATGCCCTTTTCTCACTGTTACCATCAGGTAGGAGATACAGAAGCCTGAAGGCACACATTCAGCGATTCAGGAACAGCTTCTTCCTCTGCCATCCGATTCCTAAATGAACATTGAAGCTTTGGACACGACCTCACTTTTTTAAATATACAATGTTTCTGTTTTTGCACATTTAAAAAAGTTATTCAATATATGCAATTGATTTACTTGTTTATTTATTATTATGTTTTATTTTATTATTATTACTTTTTCTCTCTCTGCTGGATTATGTGTTGCATTAAACTGCTGCTGCTAAGTTAACAAATTTCACGTCACATGCTGGTGATAATAAACCTGATTCTGATTCTGATTCTGAAAAGAAGTCTGAAAGCAGTGGGCAAGAAACTATTCTTGAGTCTGGTTCTCCAGGCTTTTAAGTTCCTGCATCTTCTCCTAGAAGATAGGAAGTATAAAAGTGAATGACCAGGGTGGCAGGCATCCTTGATGTTTCGCTGTGTTTTGCGATCATTTGGCATTTGGAGAAACATGAAATAATCAAAGACAGGCACCATGTCTTTGTTAAGGGAAGTTTCTCTTTGAGTAATTTGACTGAGGTTTTTGAAGAAGTAAATAAGTGTGTTGATGAGGTTGGTGAGGTATATAGACCAAAATAAAGCTTTTGACAACATCCCATATGAGACACAGAATAGTAATACAGTAGTGAGTGAAAAAACAGTCAGATATAGAAAGAAAACCAACCGTCCAGTATACATTGACCTGATGAGGCATATGGGAGGAATGCAGTGCTGGACATCGATATCATTGCAAACTAATCTATACAAGCCTTATGAACTTAGAGAGCTCATGGAATGTGGTTGAAAGCTATGTAGGATTGGCAATGAACATTCCAGCGTGTAGATTCTTTGGGTGTGATGTGGGAGCTGGTGGTGGAATGTAAAAGAGAAGATAACATTACAATTTTAATTGAATATAAGAGCCCATTGCTATAAATCACTCATTGTCTGAAAAGAATCAATACACATTTTGTTATGACAACGTTGTTGCTAAGGAAAATTGACCAACAAATCTCTAGAAATATTGGGCGTTATAATTTTTTATATAGTATGTGTAAATGTAAGACTGAAATATTTACGTGGGACCCCTTTAGTATAAAGGACAAAAATGCACTCACTGTGAGTCATGCAAGGCAGTTGTGACACTGCTCACTTTAAGATCAATAATTGATACATTATACTATAAAACCAAACTTAATGAGTACTGTATTTCAAAATGCTCTTGTACAGCTTATTTCAGCCTACTTTAAAAAAAAGGGGACGTTTCCGGTAGATTACTTCAACATCTTGAACACTTGGCACACGCTCCACTTTATCAGTAGTCTGAGAAGTAAATTTTAAGTTCTATGATGTAGTTGAGAGTTTGCCAGTTTTAATGCCAGCTGTTGTAATAAAAAAAAACCTTTTTTCCACTGTGGAATGCATAAATAGGGAATTCATTCCAAGAAAGGGCAAATGCCCTGCTATCCGCTCCAATTTAATCAATCTCAGATTTTCAGTGCCATTTCTGTTATCTTTTAATCGCTTTTCCTCTTGTGAATACATCCAATTTAATTTTCAAAATATCAAAGCTTTTGTCTCCACAACTTACCTGAGTAACAATTGTAGCCTGGGGAAAAGTACATGCTCAGGACAACAAATACTTTTTCGGGTATTAATTCCTTTATCCGTTTTAGATGTTTAAGTGCCAGAAGAGGGTCGCGAAACAAAATGAATGAACTTGCAACCAGTTCTTGCTGTTACAATCTCAGTTTAACTTTCGATCCACACCCTTGTGTATGGACAGAATTGTGTATGCAGTATAAAAATACCAGAACTAATATGGTACTAATACGGTAGTGGCAATCTTGAAGGAACACAATACAAACAACATTAGAATCCCACCCACCCTGCATCTTATACATAACAGCGAAAAATGTAAGCGAATACATCTCATCTAAGACGTACATACGTGTTGAACTTCCGAACAGAGACTAAACATTCACGTTACGCGGTTACGTGCACAATCAGTCCCGATACAATGAAGTTACACAAAAGGTACACTTTGGCACAACTTTTACAAGGTATTGCCTGGTAGTTAAATTACAGCAAGACTGACCTACTTGGATGGTGAGGAACTTTGCATAAGCCACGCGATCCAGCGTCGATGCCTTTACTCGTGGAAATCTAAAGCATCCACATGTAAAACATGTCAAATTACTGATATTCTCGATTTGCCAACAAGCATAAACGAATTCACATGGATATCGTCAATTAATGCTCACCTTTTCTCATCATGCCCAGCACACTCTGGGAGGAACCCGATTCCAACACCCTACCATGTCTTCAGCAGAAAGCGAAATGGTCTCCTCACTATCCCACCCATGTGTAATGACATCGCCGTCTCCCTTAAAGACACAGACAACTATTCTAGCATTACCCGGATGAATGCCTAAGTACACTTTTAACGATACTGAGTAAGATCCGATGTCAGAAATTGGGTTTGGGTTTGAGTTTTTCTCTGGCTGTTCCTTTGAGTGTAAGCCACTCCTTATTAATATTTTACAGGAGTGGATTTTCTACCAGAATAAAATCCAGATGGTGAACCAGCAAGCTCTTTGATAGGGAGGTCTGGTACATTTTTAGGACTTGGCTGTATTTCTATTAGGTAGGTAGACTGTGACCAAGCAGTTACCCTAGGAAGCAAGCTGTCTCAAAGCTGCAGCATAAAGTTGTCTTCTGGGTAAAGTAATTTGGATTCTTGCAGGCTTCTAGTCTTTAGAGTAGTGAGTCCCATTGTTGGGGGACATAAAAGCTGGGGTGTGTAAAAGGAATGTAAGTGACTGTGGGAAATTGGATCCAGCGATTTTTAAAAGTGAGTAGGAGAAACTGAAGATGGTGAGTTTATAGGTAGTTTTGTAAATTGTAGTAGAACTACTGATTCCAATTTCTAAACATAACTTCAGACTAAATTGTTTAAACATGATTTCTCTTCCACAGAACTATGTAGATTTTATCTGTATTTTGAGTTTTTTTTAAATACCCTGGCATAAGGTTTTTATTAATAACTTCTATCATTTCCCCATGTTAAGGTAAATATCCTGCAGTTACCTACATTCTATCTCCTTCCCATTTATTTTTGCCATTTTCCATTCTAATAGAACTTTCATTGACACAGGGAATTTTACATAATTAAAGCCAATGCAGCAACTGTCTCACTGGCCAGTTCTGAGAATGGCTTATCAAGAGATTTCTTACTATATATATCTATTGAAGCTGTATTTTACCAAAATACCAGTGGAGGAAGTGAGTTTGGTGAAGCCTCTTCAACATAGGCAGAGACATGACATAATATATGAAGGAAGGTTCCATCGTTCCTTTTGCAGGCTTTTGTAGCTACAGAAATTTTAAATTGCTTTTTCAGGTATTGAAGTAGCAATTCTGCTCCAGCATCCCAAGAAGTTAGCTAGCTTATTGTGGGTAATTCTCCAGGCAGTATTTTATGAATTTACCAGGAGAATTAAAGAATCTCACAGAAGGGGCCATTCAGCCTAGTCTTTATTTGCATGATTAGGATAGACTAAATGGAGATACAGTGGCACACTTTGTCGAGCTCTGCCTCATAGCTTCAGTGATACAAAGGTTCAAAGGTCAAATTTAATGTCAGAGAAATGTATACAATATACATTCTGAAATGCTTTTTCTTTGCAAACATCCACAAAAACAGAAGTGCCTCAAAAAATGAACAACAGTTAAATGTGAGAACCCCAAGTCCCCCCCCCCCCAAGCTCCCCCCTCCCGTGTGTAAGTGACTGCAAGCAACAATCCCCCCTTCCCCCCCGGCAAAAAAAAGCACACCTGATAACGAGCACAAGCGTGAGCTAAGGGATAACAAAGACGCAGACCAAAGTTACCCCAAAGGCTTCGCATTTCATCCGACATTCGACAACCCTCAGGTTCGCTCTCTCCCTGGCAAGGGAAAAGGAGGTGTCTCCCATTTTCACAGCGAGCGGGAGACATAACAACCCGCTGGTTTACAATGTCTTCAGGCCCACAGTGAAAGATTTTCTGGCCTCCCCGATGACCTACGAGTCTCCTGCTGTCACACCGACCCTTGATCCGCCGGCCTCCAGAGCCCCGAGATCTTAGGCTTCCGAACATGATCGAGACTCTCAGGCCAAACCCTTGGCATGTCGAATAATGGCCAGTCATTGAACCCCGAGAAAGAACCAAAGCCTGCGTGTAACAAGGTTCAAAAGAACCCTGAAAGGGAAAAATAGAGATATTAAAGATGGAAATAGAGCTGTTTCTGAAGATGCAAGCAGAGGAGTTGCCGTTAGGCACCATTATCCCTCCTAAGCTCTGACTTCTGATACAGATTCAATTCTGACCTCTGGAGCCATCTTTATGGACTTGCATATTTCTCTAACCATGTGGATTTTCTTTCGCATCTCAAAAACATGAAGGTTCATGCGTCAATATGGGTGTCAAAGTGGCACAAGTAATAGAGCTGCCGTGCCATCCATGTGAAGTTTATAGGTTGTCCCGTGTCCTCTGGGTTCCTTTTAGTACTCCAGTTTTCTCCCACATTCCAAGGTCTTATGGGTTGGACGGTTAATTGGTTCCATGTGTGTAGGGGAGGGGAGACTATGGGATGAGTGTAAGTTGGTTGCATGGATTCAATGGGCTGAAGAGCCTGTCCATGTGCTGTATGATTCTATGATTAAATGACTGATGTTTTCATTTCATGTAAGGTGCTTAGTGAGATATTTTGCCTTTTAATGTCAAAATCATTCTAAAAACCCTTGCTTCAGATAAAAATAAGTCACTTGGCATTGAGTTGTGAAGATCAAAGAATTGAACATATGGCTAAAAGATGAAAGGAGGAATGGCTTCCAATTTATGGAATGCTGGCATTAGTACTGGAGAAAGTGGGAGCAGTCCTCTTAGAATAGGCAACTTTAACTTCCTTGATGTTATCATTTCGGAGGACCTGTCCTGGATCCTACATACAAGTACAATTATGACGAAAGTGCGGCAGCGCTTCTACTTCCTTAGAAGTTTGCGAAGATTTGGCATGACATCTAAAACTGGGACAAACTTCTGTAGATGTGTGGTGGAGAGTATATTGACTGGCTGCACCACAGACTGGTATGGAAGCACCGATGCCCTTGAATGGAAAATCCTACAAAAAGTAGTGGATAGGGCCACGCCATCACAGCTAAAGCACTCACCACCATTGAGCACATTTACATTGAGCATTGTTGCAGGAAGGCAGTATCCGCCATCAAGGACCACCACCACCCAGGTCATGCTCTCTTTTCACTGCACCATTGGGAAGAAGGTACAGGAGCCTCAGGACGCATACCACCAGGTTCAGGAACGGTTATTACCCCTCATCATCAGGTTCTTGAACTAGAGGGGATAACTTCACTTGCTCCATCACTGAACTGTTGGACTCAACCTATGGACTCACTTTCAAGGACTCTTCATTTCATGTTCTCAATATTTATTGTTTATTTATTATTATTATTATTATTATTTCTTTTTTGTCCTTTTGTACTTGCATAGTTTGTCTATTGCACACTGGCTGTCTGCCCTGTTGGGTGCAGTCTTTCATTGATTCTATTATGGCTATTGGATTTACTGAGTATACTTGCAAGACAATGAATCTCAGGATTGTATATGATGGCATACAGTATGTACTTTGATAATAAATTTACTTTTAAACTTCACTTACATGAACCGAGACCAATATTCCAGAGAAATAAAATAATTAGGGTTGCATATCAAATTTTAAATAAACTAGAGAGATAATTTGTGAAAGTAAAAACGATTGGGAAGGGGAGAGGTAAATGAGTAGAGTGAAGGGATTGAGCAATCATACCATCAGTTGGAGTCAGATTGGAAAATGGTCATTAGATAAAATTATGCACATTTTATTTAAATGCACACAGTTTTGTAAGATAGATGGCACAAATGGAAATAAATGATACAATCTCATATTCATAACAGAAATGGTTGTAAAGCGGCAAAGGTTAGTAATTAAAAATTCTAGGATTCTTAATTTTAGAAGAGGTAGGCATAATGGAAAAATGAAGCTCGATAGCCTTGATTATAATGAGTGGGACAAAGGTGGTAGACAGAAAGAATCTTAGAATACATAGAACATAAAAATCTACAGTACATTATAGGCCCTTAGGCCCATTGTGCTATCATGTAAACTGCCTAGAATTTCCCTAGTGCATATCCCTCTATTTTTCTAAGCTCCCTGTAGTTATCTAAAAGGGTCTTAAAAGACCCTATTGTATCTGCTTCCACCACTGCCACCAGCAGTGCATTCCACCTACCCACCACTCTCTGTGTGGAAAAACTTACCCCTGACATCCCCTCGGTACCCATTTCCAAGCACCTTAAAACTATGCCCCGTCGTGTTAGCCATTTGAACCCTGGGAAAAAGCCTCTGGCTATCCACATGATCAATGCCCCTCATCATCTTATACACCTCTATCAAGTCACCTCTAATCCTCTGTTGCTCCAAGGAGAAAAGGCCAACTTCACTCAATCTATTCTCATAAGATATGCCCTCAAATCCAGGCAGTGTCCTTGTACATCTCCTCTGCACTGTCTCTATGGTATCCACATCCTTCCTGTAGTGAGGTTACCAGAACTGGACACCGTACTCCAAGTGGGATCTGACCAAAGTCTTATATTGCTGTAACATTACATTATGGCTCTTGCACTCAATCCAATGGTTGATGAATGCCAAAACACCATACGTCTTCTTAACAACACTGTCAACCTGTGCAGCAGCTTTGAGTGTCCTATGGACATGGACCCCAAGATCTCTCAGATCCTCCACACTGCCAAGAGTTACCATTAATATTATATTCTGTCTTCAAATTGGACCTACCAAAATGAACCACTTCACACTTATCTGGGTTGGACTCTATCTGCCACTTCTCAGCCAGTTCTGAATTCTATCGATGTCTCGCTGTAATCTCTGACAATCCTCCAGATTATCCACAACACCCCCAACCTTTGTGTCACTAGCAAACTTACTAACCCACCCTTCTACTTCTTCATCCAGGTCATTTATAAAAATCACAAAGAGGAGGGGTCCCAGAACAGATCCCTGCAGAGTACCACTGGTCACCGACCTCCATGCAGAATATAAACCATCTACAACCATCCTTTGCCTTCTGTGGGCAAACCAATTCTGGATCTAGAAAGCAAGGTCTTCTTGGATCCCATGCCTCCTTACTTTCTGAATGAGCCTTGCATGGGGAACCTTATCAAATGCCTTACAGAAATCCATATACACAGCTCTACCTTCATCAATGTGTTTTGTTACATCCTCAAAGAATTCAATCAGGCTCATAAGGCACAATCTGCCCTTGACAAAGCCATGCTGACTATCCCTAATCAGATTATATCTCTCCAAATGCTAATAAATCCTGCCACTCGGGATCTTCTCCAAAAACTTGCCCATCATTGAAGTCAGACTCATTGGTCTATGATTTCCTGGATTATCTTTACTCCCTTTCTTGAACAAGGGAACAATATTTGCAACCCTCCAATCCTCTGGTACTTCTCCCATCACTAATGATCATCACAAGGGGCTCAGCAAACTCCTCCCTTGCTTCCCACAGTAGTTTGGTGTTTATCTCATCCGGTTCCGGTGACTTATCCAACTTAATGCTTTTCAAAAGCTCCAGCACATCCTCTTTCTTAATGTCTATATGCTCAAGCGATTCAGTCTGCTGTAAGTCATCCCCACAATTGCCAAGTTATTTTTCCCTGATGAATAATGAAGCAAAGTATTCATTAAGTACCTCCACTACCTCCTCTGGCTCTGCACACATTTGCACTATCGCACCTGATTGGCCCTATTCTCACATGGCTCATCCTGTTGCTCTTCACATACTTGTAGAATGCCTTGGGGTTTTCCTAATCCTGCTCACCAAGGCCTTCTCATGCCCCCTCTGGCTCTCCTAATTCCATTCTTAGGCTCCTTCCTAGCAAACTTGTAATTTTCTAGAGCTCTAAAAGTACCTAGTTTCTTGAGCCTTTCATAGGCTTTTCTTCTTAACTAGATTTTCTACATCCTTTGTACACCATGGTTCTTTAACCCTACCATCCTTTCTCTGCCACAATGGAACATACCTGTACAGAACCCAATGTAAATGTTCCCGAACATTTGCCACATTTTTGCCGTACTTTTCCCTGAGAACATTTACTCCCAAGTTCCTGCCTAATAGCATCATATTTCCCCCTACCCCAATTAAATGTTTTCCCAAATTGTCTGCTCCTGTTGCTCTCCAGTGCTATGGTGAAGAAACATAGAAACACAGAGAACCTACAGCACAATACAGGCCCTTTGGCCCACAAAGCTGTGCCGAACATGTCCCTACCTTAGAACTACCTAGGCTTTACTCATAGCCCTCTATTTTCCTAAGCTCCATGTAGCCATCCAGGAGTCTCTTAAAAGACCCTATCATTTCCGCCTCCACCACCGCCACTGGCAGCCCATTCCACACACTCACCACTCTCTGCGTGAAAAAGAAACTTACCCCTGACATCTCCTCTGTACCTACTTCCAAGCACTTTAAAATGATGCCCTCTCATGCTAGCCATTTCAGCCCTGGGGAAAAGCCTCTGACTATCCACGTGATCAATGCCTCTCATTATCTTGAACACCTCTATCAGGTCACCTGTCAACCTCCGTCGCTCCAAGGAGAAAAGGCCGAGTTCACTCAACCTATTTGCATAAGGCATGCTCCCCAGTCTAGGCAACATCCTTATAAATCTCCTCTGCACCCTTTCTATGGTTTCCACGTCCTTCCTGTAGTGAGGCGACCGGAATTGAGCACAGTACTCCAAGTGTGGTGTGACCAGGGTCCTATATAGCTGCAACATTACCTCTCGGCTCTTAAAGTCAAAGATAGAGTTGTGGTCACTTCTTCCAAAATGTTCTCCCACCGCGTGATCCAACACCTGACCAGGTTCATTTCCCAATACTAGATCAAGTACAGCCTCTCCTCCAGTTGGCTTATCTACATAGTGTATCAGGAAACCTTCCTGAACACACCTAACACAATAATGAGGAAAGTTAAAATCTCTTAGCACAACAACCCTTTTATTATTGCACTGTTCCAGAATCTGCCTCCCTATCTGCTCCTCGATATCCCTGTTACTATTGGGGGATCTATAAAAAAAACACCCAGTTATTGCCCCTTTCCTGTTTCTGACTTCCACACACACTGACTCAGTAGCTATTCCTGCTCCTGAGACATCCAAGTCTCTGTAATGGCCACAACATCACAGTTCCACATATTGATATACGCTCTAAGTTCATCTGCCTTGTTTATTATACACCTTACATTAGACACATCTCAAACCATCAGGCTGAGTGAATCTTTGCTCTAACATCTGCCTATCCTTCCACACAAACTTCCTACAACTTGTGCTCCAACCTCCCCATCCTCTGCCTCTTCAATTCGGTTCCCAACCATCTGCAAATCAAGTTTAAACTCTCTCCAATAGTATTAGCAAACCTCCTCACCTGGATATTGGTCCCCCTCGGATTCAAGTGCAACCCGTCCTTTTTGTACAGGTCACACCTACCCCAGAAGAAGTCCCAATGATCCAAAAATCTGAATCCCTGCCCCTACTCTAGTCCTTCAGCAACGCATTTAACCTCCACCTCATTCTATTCCTATACTCACTGTCACGTGGCACAGGCAACAATCCCGAGATTACTACCTTTGAGGTCCTGCTTTTCAGCTTCTTTCCTAACTCACTGTATTCTGCTTTCAGGACCTCCATGCTTTTTCTACCTATGTTGGTACCAATACGTACCACGACCTCTGGCTGCTCACCCTCCCATTTCAGGATATTGTGGTCGTGCTCAGAAACATCACGAACCCTGGCACCTGGGAGGCAAACCTACCATCCTTGTTTCTTTTTTGCACCCACAGAATCGCCTCTCTGACCACCCCCCCAACTATAGAATCCTCTATTACCACTGCCATCCTCTTCTGTCCCCTACCCTTCTGAGCCACAGGTCCAGACTCAGTGCCAGGTAGGTCGTCCCCCCAACAGCACTCAAAATAGGGTACTTGTTGTTCAGGAGGACAGCCACAGGGGTGCTCTCCACTACCCGACACCCTCCCTTCTCTTTCCTGACAGTCACCCACTTATCTGTCTCCTGTGGCCCCAGGGTGACTACCTGCCTGTAAGCTCCTGTCTATCAACTCCTCACCCTCCCTAACTCCCTGACACGGTCTCTAAGGAGCTGCAGCTTGATACACCCAGTGCAAATGTGGCCATCGGGGAGGCTGGAAGTCTCCTGGACATCACACGTCTGACATCCAGAACAGAAAACTGGCCTCGCAGTCATACCTACTATTCTTGTTAGAGTGGGATGAAGAAAAGTAACCTACCTCTCCTAGGCCCGTCCTCGCCGAAGCCCTGATGAGCCAAACCCGCCTGACTTACACTACTCTGACAACCTCTCCTTTGACGACCACTCCGCTAGACAATGTTTCTCTTTTACCTTGGAGCTTTCTTAGCTTCCTTGCATGATGACGAGCTACTCTGTCTGTGCACTTCTCCCCGACCTTTGCGAAGGTCACTCTCTTTTTGAATTGATTGGTCCACCACTAATTTCGATTGGTCTGCCACCAGAAAATAAAGGATTAGAATTTGTTTGGGACCTAGGAAACAGTATAGACAGCAATGGTGGGAGTCGTCGAGAAGCAATCAAACAGTAATGATAATTTAGGGATCACAATAAATTGGGTAGTTGGTAGTGCAACAAGGATAATATAATAATCATGGAGGCTTTAACCTACATACAGGCCAGTTTAAAACAATTTAGCAGTAATAATATGGTGGACAAAGTCAAGGAGTGTATATGAAAGATTTTTTAGGATCAGTATATTAAAGAATCAAGTGAGAAACAAGATCTAGAATTGTATAATGAAAAATGGTTGATTAATAACCTGATAGTCAAGCATTGATTAATAACCAGCCCTTTAGGAGTGATCACAATATTATTGAATATTATACAAACTATGAAAGTTGGAAGGCACAGCTAAATCTATACAAAAACTTGGAAGGTAAGAAGTATTCGTTTACTATAGTGGAATGCAAAACTACATTAAAAAGAATAACAATAAGCAAGCAGTGGCTACAATTTAAAAAAATTAATACGCTGCCTGCCACAAATAAAAATCTCTTTAAGACACAGAAATCGCTCAGGAAAAATTTTACTAAAGCAACAGCAAGCATGAAAAAAAACTTGGGAAATTTTCAGAATTTGTCATTGGTAGGGACACGTAGTGTAGAATCGAAGGGAAAATTTTAGAGTAATCTATGAACAACATAGAAGAGATATGAAGGCTATTATTGATATGCAATGAAGGTAAATATTAGGGGAAATTATATTAGGGAATATTATTTAGCAGAAAAAATAATTAAATATTTTCGGTCTTCACTTTGCATCTCAAGGCTTTGTGGAAATGGAGAATGTTCTAGTTATCATCTTCCAGCATTTCATAGATTCTGGAATTGTTGCCACAGGCTGGAAGGTAGACTAGAAGAAAGGAGGAAGGGAATGAATGTGGAATTTTGGAATATGTGGTAACAGGGCATTTAGAAAACAACAAGATGATTGGACCAAGTTTATGAAACCAATCAGGTTTGATAAATTTATTAAAGGTGTTTGAGGTTGAACAGGTAAAAGGAATTTAGATGCCTTTGGTCTTTGATAAAAATGCTTCTTAGGTTGTTATTAATCACATAGGAGTGGGAAAATATAATATTGTGAATTGAGGAATGGCAATGCAAAGGAAAGAGGGTAGGTCTGGATCATGATTTCCCTAGCTAGGATAATTGCGTCTCAATCTCAGAAAAGTGTTGCCAATCAGAAGGAATTTCTTCATTCATAGGAGATGCATTATTTAAATTCTCTGCCCCAAGATGGCACAATCACTGAAAAAACTTAAGATAGAGATTGATGGATTTGAAGGTTTAGTGCACAAAAGTAGCGCTGAAGAAGAAGATCAGAGGTAGACCATAAGACATAGAAGCAGAATTGGGCCATGTGACCCATCAAGTCTGTTCCACCATTCAAACATGGATGATCCCTTCTCAGCCTCACTCCCTGTAACCTTAGATGCCGTGTCCAGTCAAGAACCTATCAAGCTCTGCCTTAAATACACCCAATGACCTAGCCTCCACAGCTGCCTGTGGTAACAATTTTCAGAAATTAACCACCTTCTGGCTAAAGAAATTTCACTGCATCACTGTTTTAAATGGACCATCCTGAGGCTGTGCCTGCTTGTCCTAGTCTCCCCCACTACGGGAAACATCCTTTCCACATCTACTCCGGGTAGGCCTTTCAGCATTTGAGAGGTCTCAATGAGATCCCCTTCACCATTCTAAATTCCAGCGAGTACAGACCCAGAGCTGTCAAACGTTCCTCGTATGATAACCCTTTCATTCCTGGGATCATCCTTGTGAACCTCCTCTGAATCCTCTCCAATGCCAGCACATCTTTTCTTAGATGAGGAGCCCAAAACTGTTCACATTACTCAAGGTGAGGCCTCGCCAGTGCCTTATAAAGCCTCAGCATCACATCCCTGCTCTTGTATTCTAGACCTCTTGAAGTGAATGTTAACATTGCATTTTCCTTCTTCACCACTGACTCTACCTGCAAGTTAACCTTTAGGGTGTTCTGCACAAGTACTTCCAAGTCCCTTTGCATCTCAGATTTTTGGATTTTCTCCCTGTTTAGAAAATAGTCTGCACAGTTATTTCTACTACCAAAGTACATGGTAGATGATCCAATTGAATGCTGGAGCAGGAATAAGAGGCCATATGGCCTACACTAATCCTATTTCTTATATTCTTAGAGTGCCTATAAAAAGTATTCACCTCCACCCTCGGAAGTTTTCATGTGCTATTATTTTACAACATTGAAGTCACAGTGGATTTAATTTGGCTTTTTTGATACCGAACAATAGAATAGATTCTTTCATGTCAAAGTGAAAACACATTTCTACATATTGGTCTAAGTTCATTACAATTATTAAACACAAAATAATTTATTGCACCATTAGTCGCACCATTAGTCACCCCTTTGAAGTACATCTTTGGCAGCAAATACAGCCTTGAGTCTGTGTGGGTAGATCTCAATCAGCTTTGCACATCTGAACACTGCAAATTTTCCCCATTCTTCTTTACAAAACTGCTCAAGCTCTGACAGATTGCATGGGGATTGTGAGTGAATATTCCTTTTCAAGTCTAGCCACAAATTCTCAATTGGATTGAGGCCTGGACTCTGACATGGTCACTCCAGGACATTAACTTTGTTGATTGTAAGCCACTCCTATATAGCTTTGGCTTTATACTTGGGATCATTGTCTTGCTGGAAAACAAATCTTCTCCCAATTTGCAGTTCTCTTGCAGACTGTATCAGATTGTCATCCAAGATTTCCCCGTATTTTGCTGCATTCATTTTACCCTCTACATTCACAAGCCTTCTAGGGCCTTCTGCAGTGAAGCATCCCCACAGCATGATGCTGCTGTCACCATGCTTCACGGTAGGGATGGTGTGTTTTTGATGATGTGCAATGTTTGGTTTATGCCAAACAGTGTTTAGTATGATGGCCAAAAGGGTGAATTTGGGTTTCATCAGACCATAGAACCTTCTTCCAGCTGACTTCAGAGTTTCCCATATGCTTTCTAGCAAACTCTAGTTGAGATTTCATGAGAGTTTTTTTTTCCCCCCATCAGTGGCTTTCTCTTTGCCACTTTTCTATAAAGATGCAAATAGTAAAGCACCCAAACAGTTGTTGGATGTGGAGTCTCTCCCATCTCAGCCATTGAAGCTTGTAACTCTACCAGAGTTGTCATAGGTCTCTTAGGCTATGTCCACACTATGCTGGATAATTTTGAAAATGAAGCTTTTTCTCTTCATTTTGACCCTCCGTCCACATTGAAACGGCATTTTCATCCCCCCAAAACGGAGCTTTTCTAAAACACTCTCCAGTGTGTAAATTTGAAAACGATTGTTGCGCATTGTAGTGTGGACGGGGTAAACTGAGATATTTAAAAATGCTGTCATGACAACACCACAACAACAATTCTTTTTCTGCTTCTGCTTGGTACTGTGCAAGCACTGCCGGATGGCTGTTATAACGCGCAGTCAGTGTGAACGGTGTGAGAGTTAAATTGTAAAGTCAGCTTTTTTGACTAGATCCCCTAAATTGATTTGATTGAGTCTATCTTTAAAAATATTAATGTCAGAAATATTGTGCAGGTCTGGCGGCGGAAGATTCCACTCTTGTTGATCTTGGGTAGAGGACGGCTTCATGCGTGTGTTGTTTACTTTATTGTCTATGTTAATAGCTTGTTTGGAGTTAAACATCTCCACATTCTCCACTGCTCTGCTGACTTTGTAGTCATTTGTAACTCGCAGAAACAGCTCAACTTCATTGCCTGTCTAAATGAAGAAGTCCGGTCTGCTTTTTCCAGCGGAGGTTTTCTTTGTATTCCTCAAAGACATTGTTGAAAACTTTTTTTTCGCTGTTGTTGGTACTCTAGTTTTAGACCAATGGAAATAGCACAACGCTGCCGCGGAAATGTAAGTAGTATACCGTTTCCTCTTCGCTTGTTTTCTGTAGATGTGTCTGCGCATGCCCAGTAGGAGTAGATTCGCCAAAATAGCCATTTTAAGGTGGACAGAGATATTTTGAAAACCGACTAGTGTAGACACCTGTCGTTTTACTTAAAACCAGTGTTTTCAAAATTATCTGGTCTAGTGTAGACATAGCCTTAGTGGCCTCCCTCTCTAGTCCCCTTCTTGTACAGTCACACAGTTTTTGAGGATGGCCTGCTCTAGGCAGATTTACAGCTATGCCATATTCTTTCCATTTCTTGATAATTGACTTAACTGTGCTCCAAGGGACTTGGAAATTTTCTTGTATCCATTTCCTGACTCGTGCTTTTCAATAATTTTTTTTGAGAGTTACTTCGAGCATTCATTTGTCTCCTGTTGTAGATTTTGCCAGAATACTGACTCACCAGCAGTTGGACCTCCCAGATACAGGTGTATTTTTACTACAATCAATTGAAACACCTTGACTGCACACAGGTGATCTCCATTTAACTAATTATGTGACTTCTAAAACCGATTGGCTGCATGAGTCATGGTTTGGTGTGTCATATTAAAGGGGGTGAATACTTACCAATCAATTATTTTGTATTTTATATTTATAATTAACTAATTTATTTCATTTTGTATAGATCTTTTTTCACTTTGACACAGAAGAGTCTTTTACTGCCACTCTTTGGATGTTTTTTTTGCTCACCATTCTCTGTAAGCTCTAGAGACTGTTGTGTGTAAAAATCCCAGGAGGTCAAAAGCTTCTGAGATACTCAAACAACCCCATCTTCCACCAACGATCTTTTCATGGTCAAAGTAATTTAGATCACATTTCTTTCCCTATTCTGTTGTTTAGTCTAAACAATTATTGAACCCCTTGATCACAACTGCATGCTTTTATGCATTGAGTTGCTGCCACACAATTGGCTGATTAGATATCTGCATTAACAAGCAGTTCCACAGGTGAACCTACTAAACTAGCCACAGAGTGTTGGCCATTTTGGACTACTTTCAGTTGGAATGCATTTGGTCACAAGATTTTAATTTAATTTTTTTTGCATTATTTGAATTTTCTTTCATATGCTTGACTTTCTTTGAAGATTAGCTTTATTTGTCACATGTACATTGAAGCATACAAATAAATGACTTGTTTGCGTCAATGACCAACACAGTCTGAGGATGAGCTAGTGGCAACCTGCAAATGCTTCTGAGATGCACACAACTTGTTCACCCTTACTAACTTGTATGTCTTTAGAATATGGGAGGAAACTGGAGCACCTGAAGGAAACCCACAGTTAATGGAAAAAATGTGCAATCTCCTTACAGATAACAGCGGAATTGAATTTGGTTCACTGGAGCTGTAAAGTGTTAAGATAGTTACTCTGCTCACTATCTTTCACTAATTGCAGTGCATTATTTTGCATCTCTACTTGCAATTTCAACCTAGGTTGCACTGTGAGACTATTTTACTTCTATACACGTTGATTGGATGATTCCAAGCCTGTGGGTTGATCACAAGTTGCAGCTTTAAATCTTGCGATTTTGCCATTTCTCAGCAAATGGATTTCTAATTTATTTTCAAGATTGCAGACCCCTCTCCCTTCTCTAAAGTACTTTGTTATTACCTGATTAAATTATCTTAGAAGACAATCATTTCAGAAAATTAACAAATAGCTTTTGAGGCTGCACCAGTCCTTATTCTGCAAATATAAATTATAATGATAATAGGGATTTGGGTGTTCATGTATGCAAATCACTGAATTTAGCATGCGGATATAGCAAGTGCTAATGAAGCTCCTTTAAATTTTAAGAGTGTTGGAGCATGTGAATAAAGTCCAACTGCAATTCAATGGGGTTTTTGAAAGTCCTGATATGGGGTACAGTTTGAAGAATGTTACCTTGTGGAGTATTTTTCTGATCAGAAAACTATACCATAAAGAGAAATGAAGTAGCTTATTCTTTGGAATTTAGAGATTAAGAAGTCATCAAATTCAAATCATGACAATGAAATAGCCTGACAGATACTGTAGTTGACGTGATATTGGTTCCTAGGCTGGAGGAGAGTCTACAAAATGAACTGGCTACTTAAAAAGAGAAAGAGAGAGAAATTTTTATCTTTGTAATTCTCAGTCTTATTTGGGTATTCAGTCAGTGACTCATTTCATTGTGTTATGTATATGTGTGTTTCACTTCCTGTACTTCTGCTTTCACTTCACTTTTCTCCCGTCCAGGGTAAGATGGGTTTTTCATTTCATACCCCAACGGTCTTCACAACCTTCAAAAAGATCTTTCTGTCACCTTCAGTAAAATGCCACTCTGAGATGCAGCTACTCCACTCCTTCAAGCATTCTAGAGGGATCTTCCTCTCTATGCCTCCTTGGTTCACATTTCCATCTTCAACTGTATCTTCCCTCCTTCTCAGGACACTTCCCATTCAATTGCAGGAGGTGCAACACTTGCTCTTTTACCAACTCCCATCATAGATCCTCTTCATAATCAGAGCAGCAATTCATTTGCACTCTTTCTTATTTAGTATATTGTATCTGTTGCTGATGATGTAATGTCCTTTCATTGGTGAAACCAAATGCAAACTGAGGACTGCTTTCCAGAACAGTTCAGTTCATTCCACAGGATTAACTGAACTTTCAGCTGCCTGGTGCTTTCATGCGCCATACCCCTTCTATCCATCTTTCTTCGAATTCCTATACCATTTTAACAAAGCCCAATGTAAACAACAGGAATTCTGCAGATGCTGGAAATTCAAGCAACACACATCAAAGTTGCTGGTGAACGCAGCAGGCCAGGCAGCATCTGTAGGAAGAGGTGCAGTCGACGTTTCAGGCCGAGACCCTTCGTCAGGACTAACTGAAGGAAGAGTGAGTAAGGGATTTGAAAGTTGGAGGGGGAGGGGGAGGGGGAGATCCAAAATGATAGGAGAAGACAGGAGGGGGAGGGATAGAGTCAAGAGCTGGACAGGTGACAGGCAAAAGGGGATACGAAAGGATCATGGAACAGGAGGTCCGGGAAGAAAGACAAGGGGGGGGGGACCCAGAGGATGGGCAAGAGGTATATTCAGAGGGACAGAGGGAGAAAAAGGAGAGTGGGAGAAAGAATGTGTGCATAAAAATAAGTAACAGATGGGGTACGAGGGGGAGGTGGGGCCTAGCGGAAGTTAGAGAAGTCGATGTTCATGCCATCAGGTTGGAGGCTACCCAGACGGAATATAAGGTGTTGTTCCTCCAACCTGAGTGTGGCTTCATCTTTACAGTAGAGGAGGCCATGGATAGACATGTCAGAATGGGAATGGGATGTGGAATTAAAATGTGTGGCCACTGGGAGATCCTGCTTTCTCTGGCGGACAGAGCGTAGATGTTCAGCAAAGCGGTCTCCCAGTCTGCGTCGGGTCTCGCCAATATATAAAAGGCCACATCGGGAGCACCGGACGCAGTATATCACCCCAGTCGACTCACAGGTGAAGTGTTGCCTCACCTGGAAGGACTGTTTGGGGCCCTGAATGGTGGTAAGGGAGGAAGTGTAAGGGCATGTGTAGCACTTGTTCCGCTTACACGGATAAGTGCCAGGAGGGAGATCAGTGGGGAGGGATGGGGGGGACGAATGGACAAGGGAGTTGCGTAGGGAGCAATCCCTGTGGAATGCAGAGGGAGGGGGGGAGGGAAAGATGTGCTTAGTGGTGGGATCCCGTTGGAGGTGGCGGAAGTTACGGAGAATAATATGTTGGACCCGGAGACTGGTGGGGTGGTAGGTGAGGACCAGGTGAGCCCAATGTAATCTTGAGGAACATCATCCATTTGAGAGCTCAGCATTAAGTTCAGCAATTTCAGATAACCAGTCCTTTCAGAATTTGACAGTGTTGGAGCAGGAGATGCTAGGGCTGTTTGATGAATTAGCTTTTATCTTTACACCACAGGGTTTACTTTCATTTTGAGGAGATTATCATTGATCTGGAAGATTGGCTCTGCTTTTGTCAGAATCTGTATCTGGTTTAATATCACTGGTATATTTCATGAAATTAGTTGTTTTGCAGAAGTAGTATATTGCAATACATAATAATAAAAGAAACTGAATTACAACAAGATATATATATATATATATATATATATATATATATATATATATACATATCCTCAAACTCTTAGTGAAATATAGCCGCTGTCATGCCTTCTTTGTAATTGCATCAATATGATGGGCCCAGGGCAGATCTTCAGAGATGTTGACATTCAGGAACTTGAAACTACTCAGTCTTTCCACTGCTGATCCCTCGATGTGGACTGGTGTATATTCCCTCGACTTTCCCTATCTGAAGTCCACAATTTATTCCTTAGCCCTACTGACGATGAATGCAAGGTTGTAAAGTTGTTGTTGCGACACCACTCAACCAACTGATCTGTCTCACACCTTGTCACCATTTGAAATTCTGCAAATTTATTGATGGCCTTTTGAACTGTGCCTAGCTACATAGTTGCGAGTGCAGAGAGAGTAAAGCAGTGGGCTAAGCACGCATCCTTGAGGTGCTCTGCTGTTGATTGTTGATGAGGAGGAAATGTTACTTCCGCCCCATAATGACTGTGGTTTCCTGATGAGGAAGTCAAGGATCCAGTTACAGAGAGAGACACAGAGCCCCAGGTTTTTGAGCTTCTTGATGAGATCTCAGGGTATGATTGTGTTGAACACTGAGCTGTAATCAATAAACAGCAGCCTGATGTGGGTACTGGTATCGTCCATATGATGAAACACTGAGCAGAAAGTCAATGAGATTGCATCCACTGTAGACATATTGTGGTGATAGGTAAATTATCGTGCCTCCAGGTCCTTGCTTAGGCAGGAGTTGATTCTGGCCATGACCAGCTTTTCAAAGCACTTCATCACAGTAGATGCAAGTGCAACTGGGCGATAGCCATTGAGGCAGCTCACCCTGCTTTTCTTGGGCACTGGTATTGATTGTTGTCCTTTTGAAGCAGGTGGGAACCTCTGACTGCAGCAATGAGAGGATAAAGGTGTCCTTGAACACTCCCACCAGTTTGTTGACACAGCTTTTCAGTGCCCTACCAGGTATACCATCAGGGCCTGATGCCTTGCAAGGGTTCACCCTCTTGAAAGATGTTCTGATGTTGGCCTCTGAGACAGAGATCATGGAGTTGCCAGATGCTGGAAGGATTCTCACGGTTGTAGTTTCTATTACCCCTTTCAAAGTATGTATAAAAGGCAATGAGCTAATTAGAGAGTGAAGCATCACAGCCATTCATGATGCTAGGATTTGCCTTGTAGGAAGTAATTGCCTGAAAACCTTGCCAAAGCTGATGAGCATATTATTCTGTCTCTGACTTCAGTCAGAATTGTTTTTTTGCTCTTAAAGTAGCCTTGCATTGGTTATACCCAGACCACTTGTATAGTTCTGGATCACCATTCTTGAATGTCCACAGATCTAGCCCTCAGAAGGCTAAGCATCTCCTGGTTCATCCATGACTTTTGATTTGGATATGTCTGGTATGTTCTCAAAGGCACACACTCATCCACACAGGTCTCGATGAAGTTGGTGACTACTGTGGCATATTCATTCAGATTTAAAGATGAATTCGTGAATATTGTCCATTCCACCAACTCAAAGCAGTCCTGTAAATGCTCCTCTGCCTTCCTTGACCATTCCCTCTTGGTCCTCACCACTGGTGCTGTGGCTTTCAGTCTCTGTCTGTATGCTGGGAGTAGAAGTACAGCTAGCTAATTGGAATTTCCAAAGTCTGGATGTGGAATGGTACGGTAATCATTCTTGATGGTGGTATGACAGTGGTCAAATGTGTAGGATCCTCTGGTTCCACAGGCGATATGCTGGTGGTAGTTATTCAGAGACTTCTTCAAGCTGGCCTGGTTGAAATCCCTCACAATAACAAGGAAGGCATCAGGGTGAGCTGTTTTATAACTGTTGATCACAGTGCTCAGCTCCTCCAGTGCCTGCTGACATTGGCCAGAGTTGGAATGTACACTGCTGCCAGGACGACAGCAGAAAACTCCTACAGCAGATGACATTTGACTGTGAAATGTTCCAGATTGGGTGAGCAGGATTGAGACAGAACTGCCACATCTGAGCACCACAATGTTTCCTTACCTTTAGAAGTCTGAAAAGCTGACCTGTCCTTTCAGGAGATGGAGAAGCCTTCGGGCTGCAGTGCTGCATCTGAAATTGCGGGTTGAGCCACGTTTCCATGAAGCAAAGTATACAGCTGTCCCTGATGTCCCTTTGGTACTGCAATCTTGCTCTGAGGTCCTCAGTTTTATTTTGCATGACTATGTGTATCAGCAGGATAGTCGAGAGTAGGAGTTTAAGGTCTCTGCATTTCAACCATATCTGCAGACCAGCCTGCATTCCACACTTCCATTTTTTTAAAGAGAATCTGCACTTGTGACCCATTGTTCTACTGTCCAGGGTCTGCTGATTGTGAAGATTTATATATTTTTTCAAATGCCTTAAAAAGATGTTGCTTACTGAATTACCCAAGTTTGTGACTGTGGATTGCTGCGGTAGTGGTTCAAAACAGGAATATTTAATTATTCCCATTGGAGCTGCACGCAAAGAGACGCCACTTGCAAAAATGTCTTCACTTCTACTTCTTGGCCTTCTTACTGTTACTAGTGTTTTCTGGTTTTGTTTCAGAATATTCATCCAGCTTTGTTGTTTCATTGCTTGCCAGTTCTGATGTAACTCAGTTTCATCTCTTCACAAAAGCTGCTGTTGGGCTCTTGCAGTATTCTCTTTTATTTCAAATTTTAATTAGTTTTTGTCTGCTTTTCACACCTCAAGGTAGAATAGCTTTTTTAATTAATAGATGTTCTTTGCTGACTTTCAGTCTACATCAGTCTGTGCCATTCATTCACTCTTGAGTTCCACTCCATCTTATGCTTTTGTCTCCATTCCTTCAAAGTTTAAAGTACATTTATGATCAAGGAATGTATAAATTTATACAACCTTGAGATTTATTTGCTTACAGGCAGCCACAGAACAAGAATCTCGAAAGAACTGAGTAAAAAAGACCAACACCCAATGCACAGAGAAAGGGGAAAAAAATCAAATCATGCAAACAATAGAAGGAAGCAATAACATTCTGAGTGAATGTTGCAGAAGAGTGAGCAAAATTTGCTCTCGCCTCCAATCCCAGCACCCTGTCTTTCCAGTATACCTGGGCTGATGTTTAAATTGTCCAAACAACATATCATATCTCACACTAGGGCCCAGGCACTACCGCATTGAAAGGCTCCGGGCCTGGAACATGCTGCTCGGTGATTTGCTCCAGGCCCAGATTTCACCAGCCAGCCCGAAGCCGCTCTCAATTTTTACAAATCAGCTCAGTGCCCAGAGCAATTCAATCTCACACCTGGGCCAGCGGTACAGACATCGGAACTTCTCTTCCTTGACTTCTCCTCGAATGGTTCACTCCTGTATCAAATCTGCAAAGTACCAGGATTGTTCGTCCCTCAAATTCGTTTTGCCTTTGCTCACCTCTTCATTGTTTGCAGTGATACTTTACTACAATTTACTTCAGAAAAGGTGTTATCAGTAATATTTCTTGCCCTTTGAACTGTCAGCGAGCTGTCGCACGCGTTTGGTAGCACCATCATAAACTGGAAGATAAAACTATGCATTTTTAAATATTTCCCGGTTCTAGCAAAAAATTACTCAGCAATATTAACTGAGTTACTCTTTCCACAGAAGTGTTGTTTTTATTTCATTTTCAGTTTTTGTGTTATATTTACAACAGCTGAAGTTTTGTTTTTACTCTTATAAATGTGGGAACATGCTCAGTTCTTTTAGATTTATGTACTGTCTACTTACTCCACAGTAAAACATTTTACTTTCTGAATGTGAAATGAATTGTAGTTATGAGTGTATAAAGTTTCATGTAGGTAAGTAATTCATTGCCTGTCCGACCTGGAGACTCAAAAATATGTACATCACTGCACTGTATTTATTTACTGATAAACATTTATAGATATAATTTATGTGCAAGAAATGTGACTTTGCTGACATTCTGTAAAGAAACATGAAAAATATTAATTCATTTAATGCAAGTTCCTCATCTACTGGAAAACATTATAAATGCTAGGAAATACGCATATAGCAGTGAAGTAATATGCAATGTCCTTAGTATTTAACCCCTCCTCCTTGGAAGTTTTTCTGTTTTATTGATTTACAACATTGAATCACAGTGGATTTAATTTGGCCTTTTTGACACTGATCAACAGAAAAGACTCTTCCATGTCAAAATGAGAAAAAAATTTTACCAAGTGATCTAAATTAATTACAAATATAAAACACAAAATAATTGATTGCTTAATTATTTACCCCCTTTAATATGACACACCAAATCATCACTGGTTTTAGAAGTCACATAATTAGTTAAATGGAGATCACCTATGTGCAGTCAAGGTGTTTCAATTGATTGTGGTAAAAATCAATTTTTACTGTATCTGGAAGACCCAAATGCTGTTACTTTTCATCATTATGATCAATGATGTCTTCACAAAGGTCAGTGGATATAGGTAGGTCACTGTTTGCGGATGATGGGGCCTTGTGGAAAAGAGGCAGGAACATGGACCATATAATCAGGAAACTACAAGAAGCAATTGATGAAGTGGTGGAGTGGGGTTATGATTGGGGATGTAGATTTTCAGTAGATAAAACTCAAACTGTATTTTTTACCAGGAAAAGGGTTGAGGTAGGGAAGAAGTTAAGGATGTATGGGGTTGAATTAGAAAGGGTTGCATCATTTAAATTTCTGGGAGTTATATTTGATTCACGATTAACATGGGCAGACCATATCAGGAAAGTTGAGGAGAAATGTAAAAAAGTAATAAATGTGATGAGATGTTTGACTGGTAGGGAATGGGGAGCAAGTTGTTCAGCTTTGAAGAGAATGTATGTGGCTTTAGTAAGATCTGTATTGGATTATGGAAATATAGTATATGGATCAGCAGCTAGGTCTCTTATAAGGAAACTGGATGTGATTCAGGCACAGGCCTTGAGAGTGTGCAGTGGGACTTTTAAAACGTCACCAGTGTCAGCCCTACAGGTAGAAATGGGAATAATGCCTTTGGAACTAAGAAGGATGCAACTGATGGCAAACTACTGGGCTAACTTGCAGGGGCACAATGATTCTCACCCTACTAAAGGAGTGTTGCAGGAGTGCTGGGAAAATGGGAGGTTTCAGAGGGATACCTTTAGTCGGGTAGGGAATGATATCGTGAAAGAATGTGGAGTACTTGATCTGAGGATAAGTCCTTCAGTAGTTTATCCGGTTGTAGCTCCATGGAAGCTTGTATGACCTGACATAGACTGGCATTTGTTAGAGGTAAAAAGGAAAGAAAGATATAAAACAGATTTGGTAAATGCATTTAACTGTCATGTGATGGAAAAGTATAGTGATTATACTCACATTTATACGGATGGTGCGAAGGAACCTGAAACAGCAGTGACAGGGTTTGGGGTGGTAATACCAGCAAAAGAAATTGGAATCAGCAGAAGAACATCTAATAAGTTAGGGGTATTTACAGTGGAGATGCTGGCAGTGTTGGTTGCGTTGCAATGGGTGTAGAAAGCCAGACAAGCCAAAGCATTGATATGTTCAGATTCATCCTCAGTTCTAGCAAGTTTAAGGTGTTTTCACACAAACAGTCAGCAAGATGTACTTTATGAAGTCCTTCAGTTAGTTACAAGAATTGCAAATCAGGGAGGTCAGGTAAAATTTCTATGGGTTCCAGCACATGTAGGGGTGAAGGGGAATGAGAGGGTGGATGAGTTGGCAAAGAGGGCGTTAAAGAAAGAAAATGTGGAAATGCACATTAGTGTCAGTAAAGCAGAGGTTAAGTGTGTAATCTGGGAAAAAGTCAACCGAATGTGGCAAGAAAGATGGGACAGGGAAGGGAAAGGGAGGCATTTATATCAAATACAAAAGAGTGTTGCAGTTACTGGGGTAGGAAATGGAAACAGAAGAGAGGAAATTGTGTGGACTAGGTTAAGGCTGGGGCATTGTGCATTAAACAAAACATTGAAAATGATAGGGAAACACCAGACAGGATTGTGTGAGGAATGTCAGGAAGAGGAGTCAGTAGAACATGTAGTTTTGTGTTGCAGGAAGTATGGGATACAGAGAGAGATGATGAGAAATAAATTAAGGGAGTTGGGGATGCAGGAATTCACATTAAAAGGGTTGCTGGGCATGGGTGAGAGAGCACAAGTCTGGGTATTTTTAGCGTTTTTAAGGGGTGCAGGGGTTTTTTGTAGAATATGACGAATAAACAGGAATAGGATACTAGGATGGTTAAAGATGGGAGGGTAAAGTGTAGGTTTATATATATATATATATATATATATAATGTGTGTGTGATTGGGTGAAGGGATTTAGAATGTATGTCTAGTGCATATTCTGGAGCAGAGGGTGGCGGTAATGCACCATTAAGCTGGATGCCAACCGCTGTAGAACAAGATACAGACAGACAGACAGACAGACAGACCCAAATGCTGGGGCTGGGCTGAGCTGAGACCGGCAGTTGGGCCTGTTGATTGAGTGGGTGGAGACTTTGGTATGGAGGAACCAAGGAGTTTGGAAAGGGTTAGTTTGTAGCCTATGGCTGCAAAGGGGAGAGGTGGGGTTGAGATTGAAGGGGGAGGACGGGAGACTGTGGAATACTCCAGAAGTAAGGGTAGCCAAAAAAAGGGGTGCATCAAGTGAAAGATCTGAAGTAATGGGGGACAACAAATTGAGGAAAATGGGTGAATTGGAGGAATTTATAGTTCTGTATAAAATTAAAGGTCAGAAGGAAGGAGAAGGAGGATTTAGAGCCCTTTTTCCTTTGAAAGTGGCAGCAGCATTAGAGAACCAAATAGGTAAAGGATTCCAGGCCAAGATTTTGTCTAATGGATTGCTGAAAATTTCTTGCAAAGATATTGACCAATATAACGGTGCTAAAATGGTGGGAAAATTGGTTGTGAAAGTGGAGAGTATTATGCTGAAAGAAAGGAAGGGAGTTAAGGGGGTAGTGTATGGTATTTGGCCTGGCATAACTGAAAAGGAAATTTTGGACACTATTAAAGGTGGTTGACTGATTGAAGTTAAACGATTAAAATGGAGAGAAAGTGGTAATTGGGATTTCCCCTGTTCTTCTGGTTTTTGCAGGTGATGTTCTTCCAACTAGAGTCTATCTTGGGTGCATGTCTTATCAAGTTAGAGAATACATTAGGCCTCCCTTACGCTGTTATAATTGCCAGAGATTTGGACATGTTGCTGGTTCATGTTCGAGGTAAAAGAAGATGTATGAAATATGGAGAGGATCATGATATTAAAGCATGTAAGGCAGCGGTGCCTAAATGCAGTAACTGTGGAGGGGACCATAGAGCGGCGTTCTGAGGATGTGAGTATTTTAGTAAGGCAAAGCAGATTCAGGATGTTAGTATCCAACAAAAAATATCATATGCTGAAGCAGTAAAGAAAGTTGATAGAGAGCAAAGAATAAGTAAAGAAAAGATGGGAAGAATGGGGAGTCAGCACATTCTGAGTTCTCCAACTATGGTTCCTTCAGGCATGTTGTTGATGACTAAAGAGTCTTTTTTGGCATTTGTTGTTGATGTACTGGTCGGGGCTAAAACTACAGTCAAGAGGTCGGATATGATAAAAGTAGTTGTTGGAGCTGCAGAGAGATTCCTTAAAATAAAACAGATTTCACTGGAAAAATTACATGAGTATATGACAGACAAACAATCACTGAATACTTCCCAGTTGTTGGGATCAGAGAGTACAGAAGTGCTTTATGTGGATGAAGAGGCCGATAATTGGTATTTGGATGTTTTTAATATTACAATGGAATGCAAGAAGTTTATCTGCAAATGGTCAAGAATTAAAAAGATTTGTTGGAACTTTTAAAGACAAGCCTGATTTGATCTGTATACAGGAGACGTGGTTAAAGCCTCATTTAGATTTTGTGATCCCTGGATATGATAGTTTGAGAGCTGACAGAACAGATAAATCTGGTGGAGGGTGTGCAACTTTCATAAAAGGAGGACTCCAGTTTAGAAGACTTGATTTTAAATCTAACCTTGAAATTGTGGCTGTGGAGGTTTGGAGCTCTTGTGGTCAAATAACCTTGATTAACTTTTATAATGCAGGTAATATGATGTTATCAGATTTGGTTGAAATTATGAATAAGGTAAGATCCTCAGTAATCTGGGTTGGAGATTTCAATGTCCGTAATCCTACATGGGGTAGTGAAAGTAAAGATAGTAATGGAGCAGTAATAGAGGAGTTCCTAGATAAATACAACATGGCACTGCTAAATGACGGAAGGCCTACAGGATTTAATATTGTGAAGAATACTTGTAGTCACTTAGACTTACCTATGACTTCCTCAAACTTAGCTAGGGTTGGGGAATGGGATGTTATGGACAGTTACACATTAGGAAGTGATCACTATCCTATATTATGTAGATTTGGTAGAAATTTGATAGTAGAAGTTGAGGAGAGGTCTGCTGGGTATAATTTTTCTTTGGCCCATTGAGATGAGTACCGGGAGAAAGCTGTGGATATAATAGAAGAGATTAATAGCGAGGGCTCCGTAGATGATTGGAATGAATCCCTCTGTTCTATAATTCATAAAGTTGCTCAGTTGACTATTCCGCTATTGAATGTACTTAAGGCTCGAGCATTAGTTCCGTGGTGGAATAAAAGTTGTGATATTGCAGTAAGAAACAGAAATAGAGCTTGCAGGAAATTAAGAAAGTACCCCAGTGTTAGATAATGTTATGGAGTATAAAAAGGAAAGAGCAGTAACAAGGAGAGTAATTAAAAATGCAAAGAGGGGTAGTTGGAGAAGATTTTGTGGAACCCTGGGCACTGAGACACCTATAAAGCAGCTATGGATGATTATTCACAGAATGTCAGGAATATATAGGAAACCATCTACCCCAGTTTTGCTGGAAGGAGATATTGAAGCTGTAACCAATAAGGAAAAGGCTGATATGTTGGTAGAGGTGTTCCAAGCGTTACACAGCTCTGGAGAGTTAGGTGATTTGAGAAAGGAAATTGTGTTAAAGGGAAGTTGGAAATTGGACAGGAGTTTGGATGATAATAGCTCCATAAATTTTTTTTTCTCCCTTCAGGAATTGCAGGAAGCTGTCCAATCAGGTTCAAACACTTCTGGTAGGGATGGACTGTGTTATGAATTGGTTAAGCATTTAGATGACTCTGTATTAATAGAAATTCTAGCATTGTTTAATTCAGTATGGAAAGAAGGAAAATTACCAGTGGAATGGAAGCATGTGGTGGTAGTTCCAGTTTTAAAGCCAGGTAAGGACGCGTCTAGTCCTAGTTCGTATCAGCCTATAGCTTTAACGTTAGTGCTTTGTAAAACTATGGAATGAATGGTCACCAGTTTTTGGAGAATAAGGGACATTTTGCTGCCCATCAAAATGGTTTTAGAACTGGAAGATCAACAATGGAATCTGTTGCCCTTTTAGATCATGATATTAAAAAAGCATTTCAAAATAGAGAAGTAATGGTAAGTGTATTTCTAGATATTGAAAGCGCATATGACTCACTATGGAAGGATGGCTTATTAATTAAACTCTATGATGCGGGAATTAGAGATAGAATGTTTAATTGGATCAAAGATTTCCTTAAGGAAAGGACAATTCAAGTAAGAATAGGCAGAACAAACTCCAAGTCAGTTAAAATAGGTAATGGTACCCCTCAAAGAAGTATCATTAGTCCAGTTCTTTTATGTCATGATAAATGATATCTTTGATCAGGTAGGGACAGGATTTGGCAAATCATTGTACATGATTTTTGGCTTTAGAAGAAAGATTCCTGGTTGTGAATTGTGTCTATATGATTCTCCACTAGAAAGAGTCAAGGTATTCAAGTTTTTATGTGTCTGGTTTGATGAAAGACTTACTTGGAGGGTTCATATAGATAAAACAATTGGAAAGTGTGAGAAAGTTTTAAATGCTATGAGAAGTATTGCTGGATGTGACTGGGGAGCAGGGTGGGAAACTATGTACTTAATATATCTAGCTATGATTAGATCAGTTATAGATTATGGTTGTATTGCTTATGATTGCACTGCTATGGCAGTGCTTGGAAAACTAGACACTGTGCAGTCCAAAGCACTTACTCTGTGGAGCTTTTAGAACAACATTGTGTGGAGATGGGAGAAGTGCCTCTACATTTAAGATGAATTCAGTTGGGCCTGCAGTATTGGGTAAAACTAAATGGATTCAATCACTGCTGTCCATCAAAGTGTCTTTTGCAGGGGAAGTCAGAGGCTAAAGTAAAATTAAAAGATACCCACTTTTAGATTTGGTTAATAACTGGGCTGTGAAATTGAAACTGACTGAGGAAGACATAGTTGACCAAATTTGCTTGCCACCCGTCCCTTTTTGGCTCTTTCCAGAACCAGAAATAAACCTGTTCCTCCTTTTTCAGCTTCAAGGAAGTAGTGCAATTTCATCAGCGTTGATCACAAATGAATATTTAAATAATAAATGGGGATCTTATCTGAAGATTTTTACTGATGGCTCAGTGGACCCAGAGAGCAGTAGGGCAGGATTTGGGATGTATGCGTCTCAACTTGGAGCTAACATTGGCCACCGGGTGTTTCTGTCTTTGCAACAGAATTATTAGCAATCCTCTGGGCCTTATGGTGGATAGAAGACTCTCGACCACGTAGGGTTATCATCTGTTCAGATTCTACTGCTGCCTTAGAGTTTGTAAAAGGGAGTAAATCAAAAGCTTGTCCTGACATAGTTATTGAGATTCTCTTAGTGTTGTTTAGAGTAGGGAAGATGGGTTGTGCAGTTAGATTTTCATGGATACCTGGGCATGCTGGGATGGAGGGAAATGAAATTGTGGATGGCACTGCTAAGTCTTCCTTACAGAGCAGGCAAGTAGAAATTAGAGTTCCCCTAGGCAGAGCAGAATTGAAAAGTAGGATTTAAAAAAGGTATAGAGAAGAAGTGGCAGGAGGATTAGAAAAATGAATTAAGGGGCAGGCATTATTTTTCTAGTCACCCACTAGTTTAAAAAGGTCTCAGACTGTTACCTTTTAAGTCGTAGAGATATGGTGAAATTTACAAGACTTAGGTTGGGGCATTGTGGGCTAAATTATTATTTAAAGATAATAATTGATTATCTGGATTATGTGACTGTGGTAGTCCAGACACGGTCCAGCATGTTTTGCTGTAATCGATACAAAATTGAAAGAAGCATGCTGTTCAAGAGGCTATCCAGCTTAAATTTATTTTGGTTTTCTATTAAATCTTTGTTTGGCCATCAAGAGAATCAACATCTTATTGAAGAGTCTATTATTCAGTTTATACGTGAGACTAGGTTGTATTCGAGAATTTGAGTTCCTTGAAGTTCTATAATTAATTATACATCCTGCAGAGGGCTGTAATACGCCTAGATGCGTCTAAACAGCTGGAAATAGAAGAAGAAGAAGAAGAAGATCCAAATGCTGGTGAGTCAGTATCCTGGCAAAAACTATACCATAAGACAAAAGAACATTACAAGCAACTGCAAGAAAAAGTTATTGAAAGGTACAAATCACTGAATAAACCTTGGAGTACAGTTAAGTCAATCATCAAGTAATGGAAAGAATATGACACAACTGTAAATCTGCCTAGAGCAGGCAGTCCTCAAAAACTGAGTGACCGTGCAAGAAGGGGACTAGTGAGGGAGGCTACCAAGAGACCTATGACAACCCTGGCAGAATTACAAGTTTCAGTGGCTGAGATGGGAGAGAATGCACATGCAAAAACTGTTGCCTGGGTGCTTCACCAGTCACATCTTCATGGGAGAGTGGCAAAGAGACAGACACTTTTGGGGGGGGAAAAAAAAACCTCACATAAAATCTCGGCTAGCTTTTGCCAGAAGGCATGTGGGAGACTGAAGTCAGATGGAAGAAGGTTCTATTGTTTGAGCTTTTTGGCTATCTGACTAAATGCTATGTTTGGCAAATGCCAAACACCGCAGATCATCAAAAACATACCATCCCTACCGTGAAGCATGGTGGTGGCTGCGTCATGCTGTGGGGATGCTTCACTGCAGAAGGCCTTGGAAGGTTTGTGAAGCTAGAGGGTAAAATGAGTGCAGCAAAATACTGGGAAATCCTGGAGGAAAACCTGATGCAGTCTGCAAGAGAACTGCAACAAGGGAGATTTGTTTGCCAGCAAGACAATGATCCCAACATAAAACCAAGGCTACACAGGAATGGCTTAAAAACAACAAAGTTAAGGTCCTGGAGTGGCCAAGTCAAAGTCCAGACCTCAAACCAATTGAGAATTTGTGGCTGGACTTGAAAAGGGCTGTTCACTCACGATCCCCATGCAATCTGACAGAACTTCAGCAGTTTTGTAAAGAAAAATGGGGAGAATTGCAGTGTCCAGATGTGCAAAGCTGATAGAGACCTATCCACACAGACTCAAGTTGTAATTGCTGCCAAATCTGTATCTACTAAATATCGACTTGAAGGAAGTGAGTAATAATGCAATCAATTATTTTCTGTTTAATAATGGTAATAAATTTAGGTCAATTTGTAGAAATTTTTTTCACTTTGACATGAAAGAATCTTTTCTGTTGTTCAGTGTCAAAAAAGCCAAATTAAATCCACTGCGATTCAATGTTATAAAACATGAAAATTTCTTGGGGGGGGCAGTGAATACTGTATCCCCATTTTTGTTAATATTACTTTAGATGAATAATGAAAATGAAGTTTAAAAAGAACCAAATACTGGCAACACTTGGAAAGTAAGTTACAAACGGTGAGCATTACATTTAAAAATGAAGTCTGATTTTGTTTCATTTTTATATATTACATATTTGCTAATTTGAGGGCAAGGGGTGACAGACAAGTGAATTAATTAAAATTTGAAAAACACTGGAAATCTTAAGTAAAAATAGAAAATGCTGAAAATACTCAACAGGTTAGGCTATATGAGCGAGAAAGAGAACGGTTATTTTTTTCTGTTCTGCAACCACTCACTAGAACTGGAAAAGAGAGAAAGCAAGTTAATTTTTTGTATTAGAAAAGTTAGGGGACTGATGGATAGAACAAGGAGGATATCTCTGATAGAGTGAGACTAAATGAATTTGTGTCTGATCTGTTCGCCAAATTCCACAGCATTGCTATTCTCAACACATAGCATAAGACTGAGTAACTGTGGGGAGGTGTTATTCTGGCTGGAGGTCTGTGATCAGAGGATATTCACCAGCTTGTTACTTGGGATGGAACAGTTTAGTTATGAGGAGAAACGTGAGGAGAGAGAGTAGGTCTTTTCCCTTTGAATGGAGGAAGTTAAGAGGGAACACGATTAGGGTATATAACATTATAAGGGCTGCTTGATTATACCAATTGCTCTAGGTAATATTTAAATTCTTGTGAACAATTAATTGAATATCCAATGGATATCATTTAGCTATTTGTACAGTAAGTGTACATCCTATACATGACTGCCAGTTGACTATCACAACAATGATAAATCTTCTTAAGTAATTTTGTGGCTGTAAAACATTTTGGGGTGCCTTAGAAGCACTGTATAAATACGTTATACACTTATTTTTGCTTTCTTACTATTTTAATTCATCTAAAACTTTTAAAGAAGTAGAAAAAGTAGGAAAACATCTGGTTAGTAGTAACCCTATAATATGATTTAAGGCGGTAAGTATAGATTAATAAATATCTCATAAGATGTGTTGGTAAATTGAACAAAATTTGGTTTTGAGAAACAGAATAGAATTTGGGAAGATAAATTGGACAGCAATATTGGTAAAGAAATGAACACAAGGATAATGAAATAGGCATACTTTCAATGTATACACAGCAATGGACATCAGCTAGAACGATAGGTTCTGCGGTGCATGGGAATGCCACACAAATTACCTTGAAAATGTACAGTATTACTATTACTAAGTTGCCCTTTGATATGAGTGAATGACTAAACAACAGAAAAGTAAATTTCCTAAATAGGCATTGACTTTATTCTATGTTTTAAATATTGTATATTTTCTTCTACACATAATCTATATGTACATCTAGCTGTAACAAAGGATCTTTGATCTGAGCCAATGGTGTTTCAATTGTCACAGATGTTACCTGATCGGCTGAGTATTTCAGTTTTCATATGATATTTGTTGTAAATAATTTTGCTGTTAAATCACATATCTGTACAAAACTCACCAGATTTTGATAAATCACAAAGCAAACACTTTCCATTGCCGGCAATGTTGCTAATGAATGATAAATGTGAATATTTGTGGTTTTGAATCATTACTGCAAGAAACAAAATTTCTGCTTTGCACTAGACCATGTGTACCATGTATAGAAAAAGTTAGCCATGCCAAGAGTTCATTTTACATTAGTATTCCAGGTCATACGCCCGAGGGCCTATATGATTCTTGGAAATTATTTTTCAATAGATTGAACGGTGATTTGTAAGTTAAAATTAAAATTCTGATCTATTGAGCATGTCAGAAAATGATCAAGAGGAATGAGACCAAGTTTTTATAATGATTAAAGGAAGACAATGTTGCTAATTAAAGTTTGTATGTAGCTATATTCAAAATAGAAGATATGTTCATAAATCCATGTTTTCCTTTATTACCACTGCACTAGATGAAAGTAATATTCGCATATTACTGGCATCCAGCAAAGGAGGTTTTTTAAAAAACAAAAAAAAGTGTAACTCTTTTCACAAGATCAATATTAAATTCAGGGTAATTGATTTCCTTTTTCTGACAGCAGAAGTAGATCTTGGTTTTAAAGGTATCCTGTCATTATCTTTCCCAAAGGCAGCTGCTTCAGGTTTCAGACTTTCATGCCAGATATGTTTAATCCATTTTTCAAAAGCTAGATTCCTATTGTGGTTAAGAATATTCTCAGAAGAGTGGTAATGATATTAAACTCTCCACTGTGACCAGTGTTAAATCTGCTGGACAAAAAGATTGACCCCGTTAGTTCTATCTGCAGTGTGCCATACAGAAAAATCAAGCACTCTAAAAATAATGTTTGTCTGAATTCATTTTTTTAACCTGATAGATAAGGATTTTGCCAACATCAAAAAAAGTATTGTTCTTTTCTATTTGGCTATAATTGTATGAACCTGTTTGTCTCCAGATTTCTACTAGCAATCAATTGATGGCTAAATCAAAAAGGTAATTTATTGTGGATTGAAATATTGTACACCTGTTCCCTTACTTATCTTTATATGAAAAGTATCTCGGCTTTCCACACTTATTCTTAAAACAGTAGATGTTGAGCTTCTGATTGTGTTTATTTCAGAGTTCTTAATATTTGACTTTAATATGAATTTTGGATAAGGTTAGTTATGTTAATGTATTTTGTCTGATGATTGCAAGCACTATACGATCATTATTTTAACATTTTACGCATTACCCTGTATTCAGTTCAAGCAATTCTTAAACAATACAAATTATGTACTTTTTATGTGGTGAATTAAACACAGCATTTTGTTTTAAAGTTGCCTTTTGCTTAATGAATGATTGGAGGTATAGAAGCAAGCAGCTGATAGAATGCAAGGAAGAACAGATAACCATCCATTACTATGAATTATGTGAGAGCTGGGTAGAAATAAAACTCTCAGACTGACAGATTGTCACTTTAACCTAAATGATATAGTAGGTTGTGTACTTGATCTTATCAAATACAGTGGATTCTGGTTATTACATACCAGGACCAGTACATTTTGGCCCAGATGAGTGGCTGCCCCAATTAGCCAAAGTTTCATGGAAATGGCTGAAAAGGTGTAAGATAGACAAATGACCGTTTACAAGCAACACGGACAATCTGTTGAAAGAACTTAGCAGAGCAGGCAGCATCTATGGAAATGAATAAACAGTCGACATTTCTGGCCAAGACCCTTCTTCAGGACTACTGTTTAAATGAGTAACAAATTATGTATTTAAATGAAATTTGGAACAAATTAGAATACTATCAACATTACTACAGTACTATAAAATAGGGTATTAGTTCCTAGTAGTTGGTTTGGTGGTTGTCCGTCGTATCCGATGATGTCAAGAGACCTGTGTGGGAGAGCTTTTAAAGTGGAAATGGCGTTGCACTGGAGCAGTTCCACTCTCTTGACCTTGGAAGTCCAGATCCAGTGGTACCAAGGTTGTGACAACTGGGCTCTTCCTTAGCTGCAGTGTTTGACCATGATTTCTGTGCCGCCTTTGCTCTCCACAGAGCATTGAGAACTGCCTTCCTGGTGGCTGGATCTCACTGTAGATCTCATCTGCTCAGTACACTAGAGCTGGCTTCGCCTGCTAGGACAGGTGTGTCCCTATCTCACTGATTTATAAGGCAAGCAGGCTACCCTCATCTGGTTTAGCACACCTGTCGAAGCGTTGTACTGGGGTGTGCCCACCGTTGCATGCAAATGGCTCCTAGGAGCCACAGGTGAGATCTGAGAGTGCACTGCCATGTTCTTTTGATTAACTGTAAAGGAACAAAGTCCTCACAGACAATTAGTGTAGATAATGGGCTACCTTCATACAATTTTCAAAGGTTGCATCCTCCAAATCTTCATTTACACTGTAACATTCATGATGATTGTTGATACCTTCAAATTCTTTGTTAAACTTGTTGAAGTAATGGAATCAATTCATTTTCACTCCTGCCTGTTTCTGGCATCTCCAAGCCTGAATGCTTGAAACCGCAGAGAGCAAAACAGTGCTGATTTGTCTTGCTGCATATTTCTTGCCAACTATCAGTGACAAAAATCATTGCTTTTCTAAACAGAAGCACATGCAACTGACGTTATGTAAAAACTGTTTGCTCCAAGCACAGCATTTGATGGCCATAAAGTTCACACGCCTAAAACTAATTAGAAACTGTTCAGCAAAAGTCTTCTACCCCAGGTAAGTGACATAGTGTTCCAAATAAACAAATCATTTCTTGGCTATTTTCTCCACTCATTTTTGCCTTTAAGAATTGACCCAAATAAGCAAATGCCCCGATTAACTGATGACCCAATTAACCAGAATCCACAGTATCTTTAAAGTATTGTGAATTAAGCTTTTGACAAATTTGCTGTATGTCTAAATATATAATGCACTGGAAAAGGTGCAGAGGAATATAAGGACAAGGAGATGATGGTACAACTCTGTGAAGTTTAAGTTAAGGCACAACTGGAGTCATGTGTGCACTGCTACACGATAGTAAGAATGTAATTGCACTGGAAAGGGTGCAGAGAAGATGCACCAGGATTTGTCTTGAATGGAGTTTTTCAGTTATGAAGAGAGACTAGTTTAACTGAATTTGTCTTCCTCAGCTGAACAGTCTGAAAGAGAGCGTGGGGGCTGGTGAATGAGGGCAGGGTGGCACCCGAATGAGTAAGTAAAATTGAGAGATATTTCCGCTTAGCTGCTGTTTTTCACTAGGGGATATAAATTTGAATTAAGGGATGAGTTGAAGAAGCTTTTTACAATCAGAGGATGATTGAAATTGGGAATGCAGTACCGATAGGAGTGACAAGAGGCAGCCACATCTATGAAACATCTTAATGAGCTTGTGAACCATGGATGGCAATGTGAAGTGTGTTGAAAACTGGGATTAATATTGATAGGTGCTTGATGGCCAGTATGGCATGATGGGCCAAAGGATGTATTTCTGTTCTCTGACTCAAGGAATATAAATAAATGGTAAATTGCTGTATTTTGGGATATCATTGATCAAGACTCAAAATTGATTTTAAAAATTGATCACCGATGACCAAGGATGGGAGTAGGGGATAAAATGGGGATAGAAGTGAAGAAGCCCAATTAGATGGCACAAAGTAGATTATCTGGGCAAGTGATAGAGAACATAGTAAATATACAGGATTAGAACACAGGTCTTAAATCTTTGCCACTAAATAACATCATTATTGATTGAATTATTGAACTCTTTTCTGCTTGAACACTGGAACCCTGGATTTGCCTTACTGAACAAAGATCTCTTGACATTTAAGTACTTAACAAATTATCATTCACAGCTCTCTGCAGTAGGGAATTATGAAGACTCTCATCCGCAGAAGAAATTACTCATCATCGTAGTCTCAAATGAGTAATCGTTTATCATGAGACAATGCACTCCAAGTCCAATCGACTGAGCCTGTCCTGATATCTTAACCCTTCATCCCAGGAATCAATCTGTGCACTGTCTCCATTGCAGATATTGCTTTCCATTAATAAAGGGATTGCAGTTCTGAAAATTGGTGGGGAAAAAGCTTGCTCAATCACAGAAAAATCCGTCCCCACCATTGAGCACAACAAGGAGCACTGCCACAAGAAAGTAAGATCCATCATTAAGAATTCACCATCCAGGCCATGCCCCTGTCTTGCTGCTGCTGTTGGGAAGGAGATACCAGGATCCTTGGATCCCATACCACCAGGTTCAGGAACAGTTATTACTCTTCAACCATCAGGCTTCTGAATCCGCGTTTTAACGTAACTCACCTCAACTCTAAACTGATCACTGAATACAACCTATGGACTCACTTTCAAGGACTCCACAACTCATATTCTCAGTATTTATTTATTATTATTTGCACAGTTTGTCTTCCTTTGCACATTGGTTGCTTGTCATTCTGCGTGTAGTTTTTTATTGATTCTATTGTATTTCTTTGTTCTACTCTGCATTCCTGCAAGAAAATGAATTGCAGTGTAGTATATGGTGGCATATATGTACTTTGATAATAAATTTACTTTGAATTTTAAATAGGAGTGATCTTACAAAGCTCCATATAATCGAAAAAAGTTCTAGTGCTTTCACTGTGATATGATGAATAAACTCTTCTCTGGCTTCCACTGGGAACAGTTTTCAATTACAACTGGCATTTTGATGACAAATTCTGCCATCTTCAGGGATGATGCCTGGGCATGCCTAGTCAAGTGGTATTTATACCCCCATAGTCCTTCCCTTCTGATTGGATGAGGATGAACCAATCCGGTTTCTGCTCTCCCACCTCGTTTCCAGTCGAGTTCCAGTTCTTACCTGGAGCACGACCCTTTGCCTTTGTTAAAATTATAAGTACTAAGGACTTCTCTGAACATCAGTATTCAATAGTCTAAATCATTTAAGTAATGTTTTAATTCTTTTATTCTCCCAACCAAAGTGGATAACCTGATTTTTTTTCTATTCATTTTTCTATCATTTCCCCCATTCATGTGGCATGCCTATGTTGTTTTGCAGGCTCTTCACAAGTTACTTTATTTTCTATCAGTTAACTAATGCTAATATATTACCACCAATATCTTCAGCCCTTGTACAGTAACCTAAAATGTAAGACATAGGAGCAGAATTAGGCCATTTGGCCCATCAAGTCTGCTCTGCCATTCAATCATGGCTGATCCTTTTTTCCCCTCCTCAACTCCTTTCACCGGCCTTCTCCTTGCAACCTTTGATACTCCGTCCAATCAAGAACCTATCAACCTCTACTGTAAATACACCCAACAACTTGGCCTCCACCAGCTGCCTAGGGTATCAAATTCCACAAATTCACTACCTGGCTAAAGAAATTTCTCCACATCTCTGTTTTAACTGGATGTCCCTCTATCCTGAGGCTTTACGCTCTTGCCCTAGACCACGGAAAACAGCCTTTTCACATCCTCTCTGTCGGAGGTCTTTCAACAGTTGAAAGGTTTCAATGCGACCCCCCCCCCCCCCATCCTTCTAAAGTACAGCGAGCACAGACCCAGAACCATCAAATGTTCCTCGTATGATAACTCTTTCATTCCTGGAAACAATCCTCGTGAACCTCCTCTGAACTCTCTCCAACGCCAGCACATCTTTTCCTCGGTGAGGAACCCAAAACTGTTCACAATACTCAAAGTGAAGCCTCAACAGTGCCTTATAAAGCCTGAGCATCACATCCCTGCTCTTGTATTCTAGTCCTCTTGAAATGAATGCTAACATGGTATTTGCCTTCCTCACCACTGACTCAACCTGCAAGTTAACCTTTGGCATTTTTTTTGGCCAAGGGCTCCCAAGTCCCTTTGCGTTTCAGATTTTGGATTTCTCTCTGGTTAGAAAATAGTCTGCACATTTGTTTCTACTACAAAAGAGCATGACCATGCATTTTCTAACATTGTTTTTCATTTGCCACTTTCTTGTTTATTCTCCTAATCTGTCTAATTCCTTCTGCAGCCTACCTGTTTCCTCAGCACTACCTGCCCCTCCAACAATCTTTGTATCATCTGCAAACTTGGTAACAAAACTATCTATTTCATCATCTAAATCATTGGTATTCTGCATAAAAAGAAGTGGTCCCAACACCGACCCCTGCGGAACACCACTAGTCACTGGCTGACAACCAGACAAGGATCCTTTTATTCCCACTCACTGCCTTGTACCAATCAGCCAATGCTCTAACCATGTCAGTAACTCTCCTGTAATACCATGGGCTCTTAACCTTGTAAGCAGCCTCGCGGGCACCTTGTCAAAGGCCTTTTGAAAGTCCAAATATACAACTTTCACTGCATTCCCTTTATCTATCCTACTAGTAATCTCAAAGAATTCAAACAGGTTTGTCAGGCAAGATTCTACCTTAAGGAATTCATGCTGACTTTGTCCTATCTTGTCCTGTGTCACCAAGTACTCCATAACCTTATCCTTAACAATTGATTCCAACATCTTCCCAACAACTGAGGTCAGTCTAACTGGTCTATAATTTCCTTTCTGCTGCCTTCCTCCTTTCTTAAAGAGTGGAGTGATATTTGTAGTTTTTGTAGTCCTCTGGCATCATGCCAGAGTCCAATGATTCTTTTCGAAAGATCATTGCTAATGTCTCCACAACCTCTAACATTACCTCTTTCAGAACTCTGAGGTGCAGTTCATCTGGTCCGGGTGACTCCTGTATGCTTAGGTCTTTCAGCTTTTTGAGCACCTTCTCCCTTGTAATAGTAACTACACTCACACACTACAACATCCAGCACACTGTTAGTGTCTTCCACAGTAAATACGGATGCAAAATATTCATTTAGCTAATCTGCCATCCCCTTGTTCCCTTTATTATTTCTCCAGCTTCATTTTCTAGTGGTCCTATATCCACTCTCATCTCTTATTTTCTTTTACTTGAAAAAACTTTGATTTTGTTTGCTAGCTTGCTTTCATATTTTATCTTTTCCCTTCTAATTATTCTTCTAGTTGCTTTCTGTAGGTTTTTAAAAACTTCCCAATCCTCTCTCTTCCCACTAATTTTTGCTTTGTTGTATGCCCTGTCTTTTGTTTTTACATTAGCTTTGACTTCTCTTGTCAGCCACAGTTGTACTATTTTGCCATTCGAGTACTACTTCAGTTTTGGAATACATCTGTCCTGCATCTTTCTCATTTTTTTTCCCCACAGAATCTCATGCCATTGCTGCTCAGCTGTCATCCCTGCTAGCATCTCCTTCCAATTTACTCTGGCCAACTCCTCTCATACCACTGGAATTTCCTTTACTCTGCTGAAATATTGCCACATCAGACTTTACTTTCTCTCTATCAAATTTCAAGTTGACCTCAAATATATTGTGATCACTGGTTCTTTTACCTTGTGCTCCCTAATTACCTCTGTTTCATTAAATAACACCCAATCCAGTATAGCTGATCCCCTACTAGGCTAAACATATGACGCTTTAACTGAACAAATATCTTCTGCAAATTCAAATCCGTGCCATCAACGGCTTTCTTTGTATTCATTCTGTTGATTAAGCTTTGAAGGGCTCTAATTTGTCAAACACAATTTTTTGTTTTTAAATGACTAACTGTATTGGAGATTTGTGGATGGTTGCTTCCCTTTCCATAAAAATGGACTCTAGCATTTTAACAGATCAAGTGAATGGTCCTTTTGTTACCTGATTTCTCCTAACATTTTGAATACTATTTTCCAATCGCCTCATGCTTTTCCAGAACTAAGAGGTTCTGAGTGCTATAATTGATGGATTCAGCATCTCTGCGGCCATTTCTTTTAGAATCCTATAGATATAGACAAGTTGGTCTTAGGATTTGTTACTCTTTTGTTCTAGTGCTTGTACCTAGCACTTTATCTTTAGTGATAATCGATTTAGGCCCCTTCCTGTCTCATAGCTTCATTTTTGCCCTCATTTTAATAATTTGTGTTACGTACCCTGTAACTGGGTTGCCAAACCAGCAGAAATCGACCACTTAATTGGAGTCTGGATTACTGGAACTAAAGAAACAAGTAACACAGTACTCTAAACGTAAGGATATAAATGCAACGGGTTAGCAATGATAAAACACACATGTACACAACACTAGGATAATAGGAATCAATCAAGCTCTATCGCAGTCTAGGGGTAAAATGATCAGTCTCAAGTGACACGGAGTTCAGTTTAGTTCAATTCGCAGTAACTACTGTTGTGCCGTTGGGGAGAGAGAGAATGAATATGCAAATTCTCGATTCAAACAGACCTTGATGTTCCTCGCAGTTAGCTTTTGGGCGAGCCCTTTGTAATGTCTTCTGAGGTCACCGACTGTGACCCCTCCGTTCCGGATACGATCGTTCTTCTGCGGTGAACCCGGCACCCAGGCAAGGGCGGACACACACACCAGGTTCCCACTGATCGTACCTTTCCAACCTGTGCATCTATGGTCGGTCCCGCGACAGACCTCCAAAACTCCCACCAACTTGTGGGGGCACACCGCACTTCCAGGGTCTCGTTATGTCGTGGCGTGTCTGTTGCCTTAGCGAACCTGTTCCTTTTATCCCCCTGCTGGGGTATCGCCTGTCCATCAAACTTCAAACAGCTCAGGTTCAAAGCAACCCGTCTGACAATACTCGGAACTGTGTCTCCCTTCATTAATCTCTCTCGTCTCCCATTAACATTTCTGAATGTTCCTCCCATTGTCTTTCTTATCGGCCTCAATCTTCTGATAACTTGGTATTTTGTCACATTTGTGTTTGGTGTACTTTTACTGTCATGCACAATGAAGGGAGATGTATAGGACACTTGGGAGCCATGGTTAAATATTTCAAGCACAAAATCACTGCACTGTAGGTAATAACAGCAAAAAGGTTAAGAGCGCAATTTCGCACATCTACACACTGCCACTACCAATGCGAGACTGGCGGGAGTGAGACTGTGAGGCGTGCACGCATGGCTTGTTTTGGCGGGAAAGTGGTGCGTCCAATCCCACACAATACTGGTCGGCCAACAGCCTCGCAGACTCCACCACACACGCACGCATAACTGAGTTTTGGACACATCTAAGGAGAAGTTGGTAGAAATAGGTTTGACGCACAACTGTGAAAACACATTGTCTGAAGGTGCATATAACGGGGATAGGGTTATTATTCCTCACTGTTAGATTTTACTCTCAGCTTTAAGCATTCGCATTGGCTTTTCTATTCCTTTTCTCATACATGTGGAAACTTTTTGTGTAAATTTATATTTCTCTAGTTACTAGATTTAAAAAAAATCTTATTGTTAACCATTTTATTAGCCATGGATGGAGTCTGTTTCCCATTGACTGTCTCTTAATTATGTATATCTTTTTAATTAAGATATTCCCCACTACTTACCTAATAGCATATCTTTAATTTCCCAATCCCCATTGGTTACCTTACCCATCATACCAATGTAATTGTCTTTATTTAAATTTATGCCTCTGGTCTTAGCCTTGCATTTGTCATTTTCAAATTGAATGAGCAATGTTATGATTTATGTTCATTCTTCCCAAAAGAATCCTTTACCATATTATTAATTAGTCTAATCTTATTATCCATGACCAGCCCTATAAATGGCTATTGAGTGGCTGCATCCACTATATTTTGTAATAGTAAATTATTTGACGTGCATTCCACATACCCATCCTTTCAACCTGACCTTTACTTATTGAATTCATCCAGTTTATAAAATTAAAATAGCCTCATTATTAGCATAATTTTGGTTACAAGATCCCTTTATTGTTTGATTGTCTAACAGAATTATTGATGTCAATGAGTCTATAAACTAAGCCATCAAGTTCTCACTACTGTTCTCATGTCACTCTCCATAACTCTCCATATGTACCTAAGTAAGTAAAACATAATTAATTCCTAAATTATTCTTAGTTCTTTCCAAAGCTGCACACAGTATTCCAATTGACAACTGAGGGGAAGGGTTGATGCTTTGCTGCTGCTTATGCATATGGGGGGGGGGGGGCGGTGGCTTTGGGGTTCTAATATTTTTTCTGTCATTCATTCTTTGGGGCTTTTTTCAGTTTCATGGATGTCTGTAAAGAGTTAAGGATTTCAAGTTGTTAACTGTGCACATTCTCTGACATTAAACTGAGCTATTGACATGTCATCACAATCTCAGCAAGACCTCTCTAGTTGTATGCTTTAAACTCATTGCAGTAAAAGCCATCATAACAAGAATTCCCAATTGCTTGCTGTACCTGCATTTTTACTTCATACATCAATAAATCACAAATCGTGATCTTTCCACAGACCAACATTTCTTTGCTTTTCAAGATTTGGAAGTTATTTCTTATTTATTTTTCCTAATTTAGTTTGTAAGCTAAAATGTTTCCATATTGTACCCCATCTACCATCTTATTTGATCACTCGCATGTCTACATCCTATTACAGGCTCTTTACTTTCTTGAAACTCACTTGACTTTGCATCATCATCAGCAAACTCAGGCTAAAATCTCTCTTTACTCCTAAGTCATAAATACAAGTTGTGAATATCATGACACCAAAAAAAAAGACAACTTGAATGCAGCTTATTTCTTCTTGCTCTCTTTTTAGTACAATAGTTAGATAGTCCATCATTTCCACAGTCTTTGTTTACATCTCTAGACATAAAGAAATGTTGAACTTGTTGCAAGATTGAAAGTCAAGTTTCCTTTTTCACTCCATTCTGGTTCCTTGATCACTGCCCAAATTCAGGCCATTATGTCCTGGATCAAACTTACTAGGTCCTCAGTTTTTGAGCCAATATTCCTCAAGGTACACACACTAATTTAATGTGTTTAGTGCTGATTTCAGTGCTGTCCGCAAATTACTATGTGCTCCAGGATCCTCAGCATGAGGAGTATAAGTAGTGTGAACATGCATTATCTTTTTCCTAGGAAAGGGTAACTAAAGGTTAGTAGGCATGTGCTTAAGATGAGAGATGAAAGATTTAAAAGGGACCTAAGGGGAAACTTCTTCAATACAGAGGGTGATGCATATATGGAATGAACTGCCAACAAAACTAGTTGAGGCAGGTACAATAACATTATTTTAAAAGATTGGTTGTTCGTCCATCGTTGACGTTGATGAGGACCTCGACACCATTATTGATGGTGTCGAGACTAGCGCGTGACTTGGATTTAAGTGAGGGAGAGTTGCGCAGCGTCAGCCTCACTCTCTCTTCCCAATTCCCATCTGGATCCAGTGGCAAGACAGAGTCTAGGTGGCTGGAGATGGGACTAGGCGCAGTGGATGACCAGGACGTCTTCTGTGTCTTGTCGTGCTCTACACGTTCCATGATGCTTGTAGAGACCGCCTTCTTGACTGTTGGACCTTCCATAGGTCTCGTCTGCTTAATCCGCCGGAATCTGTCTTCACATGCTGGGATAGACAACTTCCTATCACACTGAGGGTTTGAGACCCGTCAGCTACCCTCACCTGGTTTAGCCGGCTTGTCGAAGCCATTGCCCGGGGTGTGGCCGCTGTCGCATGCAAACAGCTACGGGGAGCCACAGGTGAGAGCTGAGTGCCAGGTGGGGACCAAAGGTGGACTAACCGCCCTGAAAAGGACGCGACGTTCCCCCACCAGAGGTGCTACCCCTCCCTGACACCCCAGACAAGATATTTGGATAAATACTTGCATAGGAGAGAGTTAGAAGGATATGTGCTAAATGCAGACAGATGTGACTAGCTTAGGTGGGCACTATGGTTGGCATGGATGAATTGGTTGAAGGTTTGCATGTTCTATTACTCTACGACTCTTGACTCTTCAACTGTTCTTCCAGCACAGAGTTATAAAGTCATAGAACGCTACAGCACAGAAACAGGCTTTTTGGCCAATCTAGTCTGTATTGAACTATTTATTTCCCTAGTTTCATTGATTGCACCTGGATCATAGCCCTCCATACTGCTCCCATCCATGTTCCTGTACAAATTTCTCTTAAATGTTGAAATCAAACCCACACACCTCACTTCCACTGGCAGCTCATTCTCCACTCTTGCCATCCTTGGAGTGAAAAAATTCCCCTTCATGTCCCCTGTAAACATTTCTCTTTTCACCTTAATCCATGAACTCTAGTTCTAGTATCTCCCAAACTTTGTGGAAAAAGCCGGCTTGCATTTACCCTATCAATACCCCTCATAATTCTGTATACCTCTATCAAATCAACCTTCACTCTTCGATGCTCTAGGGAATAAAGTCCTAACCTATTAAACTTTTCCCTATAACTGTAACTTTCCCTATTGCAGTGACCAAAACGGCACACAATACTCTAAAGTAACCCTCAACAACCTCTTTTACAACTTCAACATAACATCCCAATTTGGGTACTCAGTACTTTGATTCCTGAAGGCCAATATGCCAAAAGCTTTCTTTATAGCCTTATCTATCTGTGACACTATTTTCAAGTCATTATGGATCTGTATTCCCAGATGCCTCTCTTCTACTGCTCTCCTCAGTGCCCCACGGTGCTTCACGTGTAAGATCCACCCAGGTTTGTCCTCCCAAAGTGCAACACCTCACACTTGTCTGCATTAAATTCCATCCGCTATCTTTTTCAGCCCATTTTTCCAGCTGGTCCAGATCCCACTGCAAGTATTCATTGTCTTTCTTGCTGTCCACTGCACCCCCATAATTGGTGTCATCTACAAATTTGCTGATCCAGTTCATCATCAAGGACACTGACCACCCAGGACATGCTCCCTTCTTGCTGCTACCATCAGAAAGAGGATACAAGGACCTCTGGACTCACACTACGATGTTTAGGAACATTTACTGTTCCTCAACCATCTTGAACCAAAGAGGATAACTTCATTTGCCCTATCATTGAAATATTCCCACAACCAATGGATTCATTTTCAGAACTTTTCAACTCGTGTTCTTGATATTATTTATTTATTCATTTATTATTGTTTCTTTTTGTATTTGCACAGTTTGTTGTCTTTTGCATTCTAGTTGAATGCTCTCGTTAGGTGGTCTTCATTAATTCTGTTATTGCTATTAGTCTAATGATTTGTTGAGTATGCCCATAAAAAATGAATCTGAGTGTTGTATATGAAGATGTATATGTACTTTGACAATAAATTTACTTTGAATCTTGAACCACATTATTACCCAGATCGTTGGTATAGATGACCTAGCAGCCATCCCTGCGGTATACCACTAGTCACAGGATTCCAGTTAGACAGGCAACTATCTACTGCCACTTTCTGGCTTCTCCCATGAAGCCTATATCTAATTTAATTTACTAGTTGTGTTGAATGCTAAGCAGCTGAACCTTCTTGACCAACCAACCACGCAGAATTTTGTCAAAGGCTTTGCTAAAGTCAATGAGACAACATCCACTGCCTTCCTATCAATTTCTCTGGTAACGTCCTGGAATGAAAAAACACTAAGATTGGTTAGACATGGCCTACAATGAATAAAACCATGTTGACTATCCTTAATGAGAACTTATCTATCCAAATACTTGTATATCTAGTCCCTTGGAATACGTTCCAATAACTTGCGCAATAAATTCCAATAACTTGCGCACTACTGATATCAGGCTCACCTGCCCATAATTTCACTTTATTCCTATCAAAGATTGATTAATATATTCAACTTATTGAGGTTTCCTTTCATGATTTGGTTTAGTTTTTAACTTTGTTTGGGAATGGATATGGTCTTTATCATTTATTCTCGTTTTATTCTGCTGTGAGTTTTTTTTTCTAGAAGAACTCTCAATGAAGTAAGCACTAAGTATTATTAAAATACTATGGAGATGTACAGCAAAGTTCCTTTCCACTCTGCTTTGAATTCATACAGTGTTCAAATGTTGACATTAAAATTTAAAATTTCTTAGTACAACCTGTTGAACTTCAGAAGATTTTATGGAGTGTCTTTTGAAATAAGCTCTTGATATCTTACATGGTTTATGTAATTTAATGTGAATTAACCCTATGCACTAAAGTTAAATAAATATATTTTAAAAGTAGCATTAATAATTCCATAATAAAATTGATTTTTTGCAAAAGAATGTATACCAATTTGATCTTGTAGTCAATTATCACTATCTATGTAAACACCAGCAAATGTGCTGAGCATATGAGTAAGACTATGATAATTTTGCATTCAAATAACATACAAGTACTTTTACAGTTTTATATTTAAGACAGGGAATTCTTAAAAGGACTTTCAAAAACAAGAAACTCTGCAGATGCTGGAATTCCAAGCACACATTCAAAATGTTGAAGGTTTTCAGTAGGCCAGACAGCATCTATGGAAAAGAGTAAAGAGTCATTGTTTCAGGCTGAGACCTTCATCCTGATGAAGGGTCTTGGCCTGAAACGTCAATTGTTTACTCTTTTCCATAGATGCTGCCTCGCCTGCTGAGTTCCTTCAGCATTTTGTGTGTGTTGTGTCAAGGGACTTCATTTATATTCAACAATTGAATAAAATACTGGCCTTCATTACCTTATTAGGAATATAAAAGTGATTGTGAGATGAATCATATTTGTTTTTGAAAGATGATTCCCCACTATATAAAAATCTACCTCAACACTTTTGGACTATACATTAAAAGCATTATGCAAACAGTTTTTAATTCAATGAATTACAAAGTAAGTGCTATCTACGAAATAACTTAATTTTTAAATGGCACCATTTAGATTCATTATCTGTTCAAACTTTATGATCAAATTTGAAGCATTTAGACATTTCAGTTCAATAGAATCTGTATTGAATATTTTAGATGCACTTGTATCTGAGCTTTTATTTTGCTGAGACTGAATTCATACCCATCCAGAAATAATTACATTCCTAAATGTTATTTTCTATGTAGTGTTTTTTTAAAAAGAAAAGATGCTTTGCAAAATGGACTTACAAGTGTGTCAGAAGTGTTATTTACTATTCATATCCAACATGTGTTAATGCATAAAACAGATTTTAATCATTTGCACAAGTATGAACAAATGACTGCTGAAATATTTATATCACATTTCCCCATATATTTGCTTTCACATTAATTTCAGATGCAGTGAATGGATATACTTTCCTAATACTGCTTTAGGGCCACTGTGGTTTGGACATGTTACGTGGTCTTTGTTAATGCCATAAGTCATGGCACTCTGTGGCTGACATGGGTCCTGGGGAGTTGTTGATCTAAGATGGCCAACTAATATCTGAAGCTGAGGAGGGGCTTCAAGTGACAAAACTGTACAAAGCTAGCTGAATACACAGAAGAGCTGAGTGGAGTTGTTGCAGCATCTAAGGCATCTGGAAGATAAAGCTAGATTTTAACAAAACAAAATGTGTCTATTGGGTTGTTGCAATTCTTACAAAATAATTTTTAGAGGAGTATGTGAATGTTAATATGTCTACCTTTGCCTGTTTCCTACCAAGTTAAATGTATTTAGCAACTGAGCTGACTGCCAATAACTTGATCTAGTCTTTGCTTAATGAAATAATTGCAAATTGGCTGTGCCATTAATGTGCTCCACACTCACAGTTAGTAAATGGAAAACTTGACTGGCTATCTAATTAGAACCATAGAACACTACAGCACAGAAAATAGGCCATTTGGCCCTTCTAGTCTGTGCTGAAACATTATTCCGCTAGTCCTATTGACCTGCATCTAGTCCATAACCCTCCAGATCTCTCCCATCCATATACCTATCAAATTTATTCTTAAAACTTAAGAGTGAGCCTGCATTGACCACGTCAGATGGCAGCTCGTTCCACACTCCCACCACTTTGAGTGAAGAAGTTCCCCCTTATGTTCCCCTTAAACCTTTCCCCTTTCACCCTAAAGCCATGTCCTCTCGTATTTATCTCTCCTAATCTAATTGTAATTGCTCTTGTTTCATTTCTGCTCTGAAATGACTGAATATGGAGGAACAAATCCATTGTTCCTTCATGCTCTAAACTAAAACTATGGTTCCCAATGAAAGGATTCAGCTGAACATGTCAACTTCTTATTCTTTTCCATAGCTACTGCCTGACCTGCTGAGTTCCTCCAACATTTTGTGTGTTATTCTGGATTTCCTGCACCTGCTGAATCTCTTGTATCTCAATTTGCTGTTGTTCACTATCTACACTCACCTTTTCATTTCCTCACTTTCCCTTTTATTGGTTACTTTCATTTTGCTTGCTATCACCTAATCTCACTCAATCATCCTTCTATATTGTTGACAGCCCTTTCCCAATCATACCACCCTAACCTCAATAACTAACCTCTCACGATTATTCTTTTCAGTCTTGATTGTTAATCCTCATTATCAGACCCTGTGGCTCTATCATTCTGCAACTAGTTCACATCTGTTAGTTGAACTAGCAATACAGAAATTGTTAGTGGTATCTGAACTGGTGTATTTATACCTTTTCAACATGTTCACCTACCTTTTGTATCAAAAACAATAAAAAGTCAGTCACACTCTATCTCATTTACAAAAAAATAAGGCCATAGGTGCAGTAATGTATCTACTGAAACTTAAAAAATTGGTGGTCAAGATTTTCAGCCATGAGTCCACAATGTCAACGTCCATAATTATGAAAAGAATGACCAGGGACCTCAGAGATGCTGTCTTAAAGACACAAATTAGGTTGTGGTTACTGTAGTAGGGTCTACCTGTTGTCCATCACTGGAAACGTAGTCACCAAAGTTCTTCTCAGTTACCTTCTCTGACACGCTAAAGAGTGTCCATGAATTATAGTGTGTATTCTATCCTTTTAGAAGGCACGGTTGACAAAATCTTAACTATGCAGCAACACAAGAAAAATGTAGGGAGCAGCACCAACACCATTATTTACTTCACTAAAGCCTTTTAACTGACAAGCCTAATGAATTTACAGCTTGGGTTATTAGGAGAAGCTGGAAAGGCTAGGACTTTTATCCCTGGAGTGTAGAGTTTTATAAACTAATGAGGGGGAAAGATAAAGTAAAGTCCTTTCCCCAGGGAAGTTCAAAACTCGAGGGCATATAGGTTTAAAGTTGGGAGGGGAAAATTTAAAAATTACTTGAGAGGCAACTTTTTGACACAGGGTGGTGAGTAAATAGAAGATGCTGACAGAAAAAGTGGTAGAGGTGGATAACAGTGGCATTTAAAAGGCATTAGGACAGTTACATGAACAGGAAAGATTTGGAGGGATTTGGATCAAATGAATGTCAATGGGACTAGCTCAGTCAGGAAACTTCCACATAGATGTTGGGCTAAAGAGTCTTTTTCTGTGCTATATAGGTCTATAACTTTGTGACTTTAATAAAAACCATTATTGTAGGATTAGTATTAATTGGTGATTGATGGTCAGTATTGACTCAGAAGGCCAAAGGGCCTATTTCTGCACTGCCTCTCTCTGTCTCTATGATTAGGAATATCATGTGGAAAATCAAATAAACTGCAGTTTCAAATAAAAAGATAACATCACTCCACAGGTCAGACATCATTCTTCAAAAGAGCAACTGCGTTTCCATTATTTTATGTTTTTATTTTAGTAAATTTCTCATTCATACTCTTCAAGTTATTCACATCTTTTTAAAAATAAAGTGCCCAGGACAAGATATGATACTCCATTGAGAAACATGAGGAAGGACAACGACCTTTATTAAAATCTTATACTAGAAGGGTCGCATTGGAGTCCTTTCTGTCCCGTGGCAGGGACCTCTGATTTTGGGTGATGAGGCATAACTGGACAGATTTTTGGAAATTGTTCTAGATCATTGTAAATTGTGCTTCTGAAGTTACATAAGACACTCCAGATGACATAGTTTCCCTTTACAGTAAATCGCCAATTATCTGATTATTTAAAATCATGATTTCCAAGTTCTCTTCCTATTCACCAGGACCCTGATTTTGGTTCCTATGCTCTTTTTAAACTTAACTGGGTTTAAATAGAAACATTTATTATAATACAGTGAAAAAAGTGAAGTTAAATATGTGTTGCACTATTAACAAGACTATCATTCAATTGTCCAGAAAATTCACTAGTCTGGCATCAAAGTTCTGAGTGAATTAGAGTACTGGTGTTTAACAGTTGTTCAAAAGATTAGCTCCACTTCTGAGAGATAGTTGTTGAAAATGAGGTTCAAAATCAGGGCTTTTCTTTTTGGAGTAAAGGAGGATGAGAGATGGTTTGATGAAGGTGTACAAGATAAGAGTCATTGATAGAGTGGGCAGCGAGCATCTTTTTTCTCAGGATGGAAATAGTTAATACAAGAGAACATAATTTAAGGTGATTGGAGGAAAATATAAGGTGATATCAGAGGTAGTTTTTTCTTACACAGTAAGTGGAGGGGTCAGCAGTGGAAAGGATGAGCAGCTTCTAGTTCCTCTGAAGATCTATCCTGTGTCCAACATAATGATGCAATTATAAAGACACACCTGTTGTTATATTTCATTAGGAGTTTGAGGGGATTTGGTATGTCACCAAAGACTAGCAAATTTCTACAGATGTACATAGAGAGCATTCTGACTGGTTGCATCACCACCTTGTTTGGAGGTTCCAATAAACAGGATTAGAAAAAACAAAGCGTTTTAAACTCAAACCAGCGCCATCATGGGCACTAGCCTCCTCACCCTCTAGGATGTTTACAAAAGGTGATATCTCAAAAAGGTGGCATCCATCATTAAGGCCCCTCACCATCCAGGAATGCACTCTTCTCATTACTACCACGAAGGAGGAGGTACAGGAGCCTGTGGATGCACACTCAATGTTTTAGGAACAGCTTTTACATTTCCATCATCAGATTTCTGAATGGTCCATGACCACAGCTCAATTATTTTGCTCTCTTTTTGCACTATTTATTCATTTTTACATATTTTTAGTGTAACATAGTAATTTTTAAGTATTACACCACACTGCTGCCACAAAACAACAAACTTCATGATGTGTCAGTGATAACAAACTTGATTCTGATTTCTATTATGTAGAAAGAGTGGGGGAGAAACTGTTCCTGCTGATGAAAGGGTCCAGAACAAGGAGTTTAGGAACAGTTTCTCTCCAAGGGTTCAGGAGATGCTTTGGAAGAAACTATAACAAGTTGCTGGCATGTGTTCTAGAACATAGAAATCTACAGCATGTTACAGGCCATTCAGCCCACAATGTTGCACTGACCATGTAAACAGCCTAGAAATTCCCTACCTCATTCCACTCTATTTTCCTAAGCTCCACGTATCTACCTAAGAGTCTTTTAAAAGTTCCTATTGTATCCACCTCTACCACTGTTGCTGGCAGTGCATTCCACGCACCCATCACTCTGTGAAAAACTCGCCTCTGACATCCCCCTTGCACCTACTTCCAAGCACCTTAAAAGTATGCTCCTTCGTGTTAGCCATTTCAGCCCTGGGAAAAAAGCCTCTGACTGTCCACATAATTAATGCCTCTCATTATCTTATACAGCTCTATCAGGTCATCTGTCATCCTCTGTCACTCCAAGGAGAAAAGGCCAAATTCACTCAACTTATTCTCATAAGGCATGCACTCCAACCCAGGCAACATCCTTGTAAATGTCCTCTGCACTCTCTCTATAGTATCCACATCCTTCCTGTAGTGAGCTGATTAGAACTGAACACAGTACTCCAAGTGGGGTCTAACTAAGGTCTTGTGTCGCTGTAACATTACCTCATGACTGTTGAACTCAATCCCATAGCTGATGAAGGCCAACGTACCATATGCCTTCTTAACAACACTTGCAACCTGCTTAGCAGCTTAGAGTGTCCTATGGACATGGACCCCAAGATCCCTCTGATCCTCCACACTGCCATTAATATTATATTCTGTCTTCAAACTTGACCTACCAAAATGAACTAATTCACACTTATCTGGGTTGAACTCCATCTGCAACTTCTCAGCCCAGTTCTTCATCCTATCAATGTCTGCTGTAACCTCTGATGGCCCTCCACACTATCCACAACATCCTCAACCTTTGTGTCATCAGCAAACTTACTAACCCACCCTTCTACTATTTCATCCAGGTCATTTATAAAAATCACAAAGAGAAGGGGTCTCAGAACAGATCCCCGTGGAACACCACTGGTCACCGACCTCTATGCATAATATGAACCATCTATAACCACCCTTTGCCTTCTGTGGGCAAGTCAATACTGTATCTAGACAGCAAGGTCTCCTTGGATCCCATGGCTCCTACTTTCTGAATGAGCCTTATCAAATGCCTTACTGAAATCCATATACACTTCATCCACTGCTCTAACTTCATCAATGTGTTTTGTTACATCCTGATAGAATCCAACCAGGCTCGTAAGGCATGAGCTGCCTGGACAAAGCCATGCTGACTATCCCTAATCAGATAATGTCTCACCGAATGCTCATAAATCATGCCTCTCAGGATCTTCTCCAACAACTTGCCAACCATTGAAGTACGACTCACTGGTCTATAATTTTCAGGGTTATCTCTACTCCCTTTCTTGGACAAGGGTACTAATCCTCTGGTACTTTTTCTGTCCCTACTGATGATGCAAAGATCATTGCCAGAGGCTCAGTAATCAACTCCCTTGCTTCCCACAGTAACCTGGGGTATATCTCATCCAGACCCTGTGACTTCTCTTGATAGTTCTGGCACCTTAGTTATAATTGGTGGAGGAACTTAATATTAGAGTTGTCAGCAAGATGATAATCAAGCAGGCTGCTTGTTTTGGGTAATGCTGAGCTGCTTAAATGTTTTGGAGTTATGCACAGTCTGGTAAATTGTACAGGGCAAATAAAAGTCAATACCACAGATATTGATCAAATGGCCTACTGGGAGGGGGAAGTGGTAATGATGTGTGTTAGGCAGAATGTTATGACCCCATTGGCAGGTTTGCACTAATTTAGTAATTCCCCAATGATTCCAGAAACTTCATTGGAATCAGTACTGGAAGGCACCAATTGATCTTTTTAGCCATTGTTGTTGCTCTGTATCTCTCGTTAGTCCTCCCTTATTATACCTTTTATGTTTATCATTCAGTTAGAAATGTGGATATTTGCACTTTGTACTTAGAACTGAGATTAGAAAAATGAATTTTCAAATGCAGGGACATGTCATCAACAATTTAGATCTGTGGAAAGTTATGAAGAGAAATGTGGCAAGCAAACACAAACTTTACTGCAAAACAGACTATTGTGTGTTTCACTTTGTTTTTCTGAGATCCAAGCTGTGTTACAATACTTCATAAAGTTAATTGACAAGAGCAAGCAGATATAAAAACTAGTGAATGATAATACACATTGTTTCATTGTTTTGATGATAATTATAAGTGTTGATGGTATTCCAACAGAATTATCCTTAAGAGCCATGTGGCTTTTATTTAAGTGCCTCTGTTGTCATCTTTTAATCTAATGAATGCTTGCATAGCAATGGCACACCTTTACAGTAGCTATGGTAACACAAGCTCAACTCAGCCTCAGGCTGTGCAGTTCATTTCTGCTCTTTTGTTTGGTGACAGAAGGTTTAATGTTGTTTTTCAAATAACATTCTTATAAGACAAAATTGCTTTGACATATGTCAAGGAATTTTAGGGATACAGAAGAGGACCATAATATGAAAATGCCATTGCTGTCAGATGAACAATTAATCTCTCACAATTATATAATGTTTCAATTTTGAATTTTAAATTCTCAAAAACAAAGCAGAAAGTTAGTGAAGTAGTATGCCATATTCAAATAAAACTTTTGGATCTGATTTCATATACTGATGGAAGTTAGAGCCAATGATTTAATACCTCCAGAACAGTAAATGCTAATAACATGTAACAGTGAGAATAGTTGGGAGGTTCAAAATCCAGCATCATTGTTTTCACATGCCGATGGAGCAAGTAATTAATAGTATAATTGAGAAAGAAAAGCACTGAGGTAAATTTCATCTCCATCACCTGTATGGGTAATCTCGCACAGTAGATTGCCTGTTCATTGTAGAAACGGTTACATTTTCATATGCATTGATATGCAGCCTGAATCAACCAATGAAGAAGCTAAAATGCAGGTATTTCTATGAGCATATAACAATCTATATGAAATTGAAGCTGCTGGTATGAACAACTGATACTGTCACTGACTTTGCCAGTTATCTAAGGTATACTAACAGCAGGTAGCCCTTCATCTGATGATATACCTTTGGATCTTGTGTTCTGTTGAGCTTGTCCCCATGGATACAGATTTCCAATTTCACCAACAAACAGCCACGGCTATATTACTGCTGATATCTTAATGATTGTGATAAAATACTGTAGGGCTTGCAAGGTGATTACAACTCAAATATTGATCAATGCCTTCAAACATATTGTTGCTATTCCACATGCCCAGTAACATATTGCCATGCACAATTTGTTTTCCATGGCAAAGAATGGTAATCTGCATCACCAGAACAGGAGTAAGTTGTCAGCAGATGTACAGAAAACATCTCTTTCTTAGACTGACCTCTTGGGTATTGTTTGCATAGATATTATTTTGCCCATGCACCATAGAGAGGAATTCATACAAGGAAGCTTGTTTACATTCAAGGGGAAACATTATAGAAAAATTGTTGTGTCAGGAGAACATTGGGAAAGTATGAAATATGTGTTGTCATAGGATACCAGACTTTGCTACAAAACGACAAATAAGTCTTTTTGGGACTTATAGTTTTTCTGTTTTATGTGACTTAAGAGCCAGGTATTCAGGATATTATCTATATGGACAAAATGTTAATGAGCTGAGTACCTCTTTGAAGGGCCAAAAGAAAGAATAGCAGATATTATGCAAATATCTCATTAGTTCAGTATAATCTGCAAACTTGTAATATTTTATGCATGTTGAACCTGTAGTGGTGTACTGTTACCAGTCACTACATTTTGCAAATGTGTAATCTTATGGTCTAGTGAGTCCTTACTGACTATTAAGTACTCACTTACCATAACCCAATTCTATTTTCCCCACATTCCCATAAGCTATAAGACCACAGGAGCAGAATTAGGCCACTAGTCTGCTGTGCCATTCCATCCTGGCTGATTTATTATCCCTTTCTCCTGCCTTTGATGTGCTTCTTAATCTAGAACCTATCTATCTCCACTTAAAATATACCCAATGACTTGGCCTCTACAGCCACCTGTGGCAATGAGTTCCACAGATTCACTAAAGGAATCCTTGTTCCTCTCTGTTCTAAAGAAACATCTTTCTATTCTGAGGCTGTGCCCTCTGGTTCTAGACTCTTCTACTATAGTTGACATCTCTCCACATCCACTTTATTTAGGTTTTTCAATATTCAATAGGTTTCAAAGAGATTCCCTCCTCATTCTTCTCAATGTCAGTGAATATAAGCCCAATGCTATCAAACGCTCCTCATATGATAGCCCTTTCATTCCTAGAGTCATTCCTGTGAACCTCTCTGGACCTTCTCCAATGCCAGCACATCCTTTCTTAGATAAGGAGCCCAGAACAGCTAACAGTACTCGAAGCAACACACACAAAATGCAAGAGGCCAAAGGTTATAGGGAGAAGTATAGGAGCACCATGGCTGAGGATGAATTTCCCTACTTTCAATATGTTAAATTGAAACATCGTACAAATATCATCCAGTAGATTTGGCATCCCTCCAGGTGCACAGGAAAACAAAAGTGCGAAGAGACAGCTATGCATGAATGCAACCCTAATAGTCTGGATTCAATGGTGTAACACTGAGTATCCTCACAAATATTCTCAAGGTCAACAAGTAGATTTTCAATAGCCATACTCCACTAGATCACCAATAGTCCCAAGTTGCTTAATGTGTTGCATCCTGTTACTTGCCTCTTGCCGACAAAACTATTAAAATGTGTGGCCACATTTCCACATTCCATTCCCATTCTGACATGTCTATCCATGGCCTCCTCTACTGTAAAGATGAAGCCACACTCAGGTTGGAGGAACAACACCTTATATTCTGTCTGGGTAGCCTTCAACCTGATGGCATGAGCATCGACTTCTCTAACTTCCGCTAATGCCCCACCTCCCCCTCGTACCCCATCTGTTACTTATTTTTATACACACATTCTTTCTCTCACTCTCCTTTTTCTCCCTCTGTCCCTCTGAATATACCCCTTGCCCATCCTCTGGGTCCCCCCCCCCTTGTCTTTCTCCCCGGACCTCCTGTCCCATGATCCTCTCATATCCCCTTTGCCAATCACCTGTTCAGCTCTTGGCTCCATCCCTCCCCCTCCTGTCTTCTTCTATCATTTTGGATTTCCCCCTCCCCCTCCAACTTTCAAATCCCTTACTCACTCTTACTTCAGTTAGTCCTGACGAAGGGTCTCGGCCTGAAACGTCGACTGCACCTCTTCCTAGAGATACTGCCTGGCCTGCTGCGTTCACCAGCAATTTTTATGTGTGTTGCTTGAATTTCCAGCATCTGCAGAATTCCTGTTGTTTACCTTCACATGATGATTATTTTTAATGATCCTTTAACAGATGTGACAGAAATAAAGCAGATGTGCCAGGGCTAGGAGCTTTTCATAGGGCTTTAGATCAAGTGTTGAGCCATAAGAGGTAGGAGCAAAATTAGGCCATTTGGCCCATCATGTCTAATCCACGATTTCATCATGGCTGATCCAATTCTTCCCTTCTTGCTTATCTTTAAAGTAGTGGCTAGCTTTATTTCAACATGTGAAGACCCAACCATCCTAACGTGCCTAATGGTCAATGTCTCAACTTGCACTGTAGCACAAACAGAAGCCCCCAAAATCTGATTGCTGCACTGGAAAGGCACACAAGCTCATCCTGCTGCCTTGTAATCTCATGTTGCAACCATTGTGGCTATGAATACCGACATTCAAAGGGAATTGTGGGTTGTCAGATTGGTAGGATCATTGAAATGTCACCCTGGGAAAGTGCAGTAGTCCCATGGAATACACATTTGTTTTTCCCTCTCAGGATGACAGCATTTGTGATTTTACTACTGCCAGTTCTGTTGCCTGTCTTCCAGCTAGCTCATAACAATTACCAGTGGTGAGATGATACAAATTAAAACCAGGATTTCTCTGCCTGGACATATTCAGTCATCCTGAGAAGTCAGTTGCAGTCTTTTCCAATGAAATTCAACAAACTGGGCAAATATTACAGAGCAATGCTATGATAGATGACAGACCCCATGAGAATGTAGTGAAAAATTCTTTTCTTTTGTCATTTGTCATAACTTGATACTTAACTATAGCATGTAATATTAATTTGGTGTGCTTTTTTATTACAGTATTTTGCTCAGTAATGGTTAGCAACAAAGGGAAGGTAAGATAAAATATTTTTAAATAGGGAGTGGGTATTGTGTTTATTGATAACAAAATCTGATGATTTGTTTTCTGATTCACTTTTCAGAAAAGGATTTTTCTTTTCATTCCTTTCTTCTTTCTCCTCCTGCTTTATAACCAATGAGAAAAGTCAGCATGTAAAGATGTTCAAAATTAAACAGAACACAATGAATGTAGAACCTAGTTTAATTCTGAGTACAGCAAAGTTTCACCAGTTTGGTCCAGGTAGTAGATTCGCTGCTTAAGGATGCCCCGATTGATTTTATTTTAATCATGGCCTTTATTATCCATGTCACTTACCATACAGCTAAACTGAAAAAGTAGAGAAACGAGGCTGGAGATGCTATATTTTAGAGAAAAACAGCAAGCTGCTGGAAGAACTCAGCAGGTCAAGCAGAATCTGTGAAGGCAAAGGGATAGTTGACATTTTTAGGTCGAGACCCTCTCTCGTGACTAAGGATGGTAAAGGGGAGATAGCCAGTATAAAGTGGTGAGAGGGAGGGGTGAAGCAGGGGCTGCTATTCAGCAAGTGAAATCAGACCAAGTTTGTTTAATGTTTCCTCACATGACAAACCCTCATGCCAGGAAGCGATATAGGGAACCTTTCCTGTACTCCCTTTCTTACAGCATTTCCCTCATGTAGTAGGAAACCAGATCTGTATGTAATATTCCAGGTTTCTACTCACTGATCCTTATATAACTTCCGTGAGTCTTCAATTAGATTTTAGATATCTATTTTATTATGCATATTATAACTTTTTGATATGACAGTTATTCGGTCATGCAACTTAAAGAAGATCCACGGTAGATTGTATAATTGTCATCAAAGCAATAATGTTTGCTACTGTTCTCAGAAAAACCACAAAGATCTGTTGAACCCAAGGCTTTTACTTAACTTTTTTGATGTCATCTGTTGACAGGCTTCAGCTTTTAGGATTCCTGGTGTCCAGCAATGGGTATATCATCGAGTTGACACAGTAAACCTGTTCATGAATTCTCAAAGATGGAATACCAGGAAGTAAAATGCAATCTGACAGAGCTTGAACAGTTTTGTAAAGAACTGTGACTTGGGAGAAGACTTGTTTTTCAGCAAGACAAAAACCCCAAGCATAAAACTAAAGCTACACAGGATAATTTTAGTTATACCTTATTAAGAGTGCAATATATACTGTATATATTAAGGCTGAACTTAAAATAAATTTACTGCATTTCCCAATAGTTAATGTGAGGAAATTATAATCCAAGTCCATTTAAAAGTTTTTATCAAGCTAAAGAGATCACTAGTAATTAATTATGGGTTAGTAAAGCTTAAGATGTTCAGGAGATTTTGCAGTTGGCCAATTCAACTGGATTTTGGGCAACCCAACTGATTTTTCTTGATCGTAATGGAAGAGACTGAAAAATGGTGCAATAGGGCTGAACCACAGAGAATAACTTCAAGGTTTCTATGTTCAACCATGCCTGCATACAAATCTAAACACCACAAATCATCAAAAACACACCACCTCTTCAATGAAGCCTGGTGGTGGCTGCATCATGCTGTGGAGATGCTTCACTGCAGCAGGACCTGGAAGGCTTATGAAGGTAGAGAGTATAATGAATACAGCAAATTAAAGGGAAATTCTGGAGGAAAACCTGATGCAGTCTGCAAGAGAACTGTGACTTGGGAGAAGATTTGTTTTTCAGCAAGACAAAAACCCCAAACATAAAGCCAAAACTACACAGGAATGGCTGAAAAACAACAAAGTTAAGGTCTTGGAGTGGCCAAATCAGAGTCCAGACCTCAATCCAATTGAGAGTTTGTGACTGGAGTTGAACAGGGATATTCACTCACAATCCCCATGCAATCTGACAGAGCTTGAGCAGTTTTGTAAAGAAGAATAGGGAAAAATTGCATTGTCCAGATGTGCAAAGCTGATAGAGACCTATCCACACAGACTCAAGGCTGTAATTGCTGCCAAAGGTGCAGCTACTAAATACTGGCTTGAAGGGGGTGCGTAATTATGCAATCAATTATATTGCGTTTAATAACTGTTATAAATTTAGACCAATTTGTTGTAAGTTGTTTTCACTTTGACATGAATGAGTCTTTCCAATTGATCAGTGTCAAAAAAGCCAAATTAAATCCACTGTGATTCAATGCTGTAAAACAATAAAACTTCCAAGGGGGTTGAATACTTTTTATAGGCTGTATATGGGACTGTCCAAACTCTTTCTGTACTCCGTTTAATTTTAAGGCATCCGTTAGTCTTGCAAGACCATGGATCTGTGCCTGGAAAGTCTTCACTCTCCAGGGGTTGTATGAAAGACTGGCAATTGCCCATGCTGCAAGTCTCCCCTCTCCATGACACCAATGTTGTCCAAGGGAAGGGCATTAGGACCCATATAGCTTGGCACCAGTGTCGTCACAGAGCACTGTGTGGTTAAGTGCCTTGCTCAAGGACACAACACGCTGCCTCGGCTGGGGCTTGAACCCACGACCTTCAGATTGCTAGTCGAACGCCTTAACCACTTGACCACTTGCAGTCCTCGCAATTAAGCAGATTGAAGTTCCTACCACCAAATCGGTATGCATTAGATTGGAGTTGATTTAATTGAGTTATACACAAGTATAACAGTCCATATGGTCGTAGGCAAGTGGCAATTGTTTTGGTTTGATTTTGGATTAGTTTTGCTGCTACATTTCTGTCAACAAAGGTTTTCGATCTCCATCTGTCCCAAGCTACAAACTGCCATAAAATTAGTAAGGACATGTAACTTGTTTCCTTTGCTTTCATCACACCACCACTCATGTTACTAGTTACCATAATCAACATAATAAACTCCACATCATAGAATACATAGCAAATAGTGAAGAGATGCATGGTTTCTACATTCTCAATATTTATTGCTTATTTATTTATTATTAATATTTCTTTTTGTATTTGCACATTTTGTCATCTTTTGTATACTAGTTCAATGCCCAAGTTTATCCATTATGGTTATTAATCTATTTTGGATTATTGAGTATGCCCGCAAGAAAATGAATTTCGGGGCTGGAAGTGGTGACATAAATATGCTTTGAACTTCGAACGTAAATACTGCTTTAACAGAGATAGAATTCCTCTTGTCTTCAACTAGCACCCATGAGCCTCCACATCCAACACCTTATTCTTCGCAATTTTTCCCATCTTCAATGGGAACCTACCATCAAACACATTTTTACCTCATCATACGCTCCACTTTCTGAAGGGATCACTCCCTCTCTGATTCCCTTGCCCACTTTCCCACTAATCTGGCCCCAGCACTTATCCCTGCAAGTGGAAGTTGTGCTACACCTATCCTTTTACCTCCTTCCTCACCTCCATTAAGGACCTCAAACTATCCTTCCCAGTGAGGTAACACTTCACCTGTTAATCTGTTGGGTTGTCCACCGTATCTGGTGCTCTTGGCCTCCTGTATGTCGGTGAGACTTGATGTCGAATGGACCTTTGCTCCATCCACAAAAAGCTGGATTTCCTGGTGGTCAACCATTTTAATTCCAACATGTCATGCTATGGCATCCTCTTCTACCATGATGAGGGTACTCAGGTTGGAGGAGCAACATTGTTTATTCCATCTAGGTACCTGATGACATGAATATCGATTTCTTAATTCCCCCTCTCCCCTCTTCTTCAATTTTCTACTGTGACCCCCCCCCCACTTACTACTTCTCCTCTCCTGATTATCATCTCCCCCCATGGTCCTCCTCTTCTTTTTATTTCTCCCATGGGCCACTCTCCTCTTCTATCAGATTCCCTCTCTCACCTCCCAACTTCTAACTTCATTCCTCCTCCCAGCCCACCTGGCTTCACCTATCATATTCTACTTCCCCTCCCACCACCTTGTAAGTTTGGTATCTTGCTCCCTTCCTTTCCAGTCCTGATGAAGTGTCTCAGCCCAAAATATTCATTTCTATAGATGCTGCCTAACCTGTTGAATTCCTCCAATATTTTGTATGTGTTGCTCTGGATTTCCAGCATCTGTAGAATATTTTGTCTTTATAATTATAGATAGTAGAGATTCCTACATCATTCCTTACATCTTGTTAATCAGTGGGTCAACCAAAAAAAGCCCCACTGACTCATGAACTTTTATTTTCTGCAATTAACATATTCTGGAAATCTAAAGGTCATCCATCAGGTCCGTTTTTATTCACAGAACTCTAATATGTTGATCAAACACGATTATCTTTCCATTAAAGAATGTTGACTTTGACTGAAGACCCTGAATTTTTCCGATTGCCCTATTGTAATGTCTTTAGTGATAGCTTTTAACATTTAACCTATTACTTATGCTATGCTAACTGATTTCTATCACCCTTTTGAAACAAAGGAGTTGGTTTTGTCATTTTCAGTCTTCCCCAGATCTAGTGGATTTTGGAAAATTAAATCCAATAAATTACCTATCTCACCAACCTCTTCTTTTAAGGTTCCAAGGTGAAGTCCATCAGTATCAGGAGTCTTGTGAGCATGCAGTTCCAACAGTTGACTCAGTGCCATTTCTTCTGTATTTTTCCTGCTTATAATTCCCAGTTTGTAGTTTTACCTAGGATGTTACTTCTGTCCTCTACAGCGAAGGCCAATATCTGTTTAATTTGTGTGCCATCTCATTACTTTACATCTTTAATTCCCCAAATTATTTTCTATAAGATCAATACTCTCATTTTAAAATCTACATTATTTAAGTATTAGCAAGAAATTGCAAACCCTTTATTTGCTTATCATTCCTTCCAACTTAAGCTTTGTTTACTTCTCCACTCTTCTTAATGCATTTATGACCATAAAATGATAACTTGTATGCTGCTGCAAAAAAACTAATTTTCTTGGCATTTATATCCTCCATTTACATGCCTTTGAACTATATCTTTTTAATATACTACCCAGCAAAAATCTATCATTCTTAGTCTTGAAATTTTCAATTTCATTCAGTCTTTAAAAAGTTCCTTATGGTGAATAAATTGATACTGAGTGGGTAGTACCAGGATAGCTTCTCGTGCCGCTGATAAGTCTAGAATTGCTTCCATTTTTCTGCTATTCCTTTACTTTCTCAAGCATTTATACTATGTGTCTTGAAATTCTACTTGGGAAGTCTATAATGCAACCCTCATCCAAACTCCTTAATTATCTTACGAGAAACAGTATTTTAAAATGTTATGTAATATTTTATAGAAGTCTCAAAAATGTAGTGATGATTTCACTACCCAACCACTGCCAACACCCTTGATCTTAAATTTACTATGAATCCTAAATTTCAAAATCTTGCACAAGTATTCTCAGTTGAGGAAAGTGGTTTTCATTTAAGTGAATGATTTGAATGAATCATATCATATTTTCAAGGACAACTGGCAAGGAGAAAGGGGTTGAGTTTAGAATTGATGTCATGTGATCCCAATTCTGGAAATTGCAGATGATTTCTGTTAGGAAGGCAAATGTTTCATTAGCATGTTCTGAGACTGACAGATCTTATCCCAAAGGTGAAACCCAGTGTGTATCACTTCCATCAGAAATTCTGACTTTCTCAAATAAGTAATTGAGATTTATGCCTTCCCCCTACCCAAAAGTTATGGAGGTACTAAATTTCTGAAAGCAATAAAAAGAATCAATTATTTCAAAATAACTTTCAACATGTATTATATTCTGCAAATATCTTCACAGCTTAATAGACTGTAAAGTGCCAGGAAAGCTCTGAAAGAGCATTAAGGATGCTAAAATCAATTACTTCTTCTAAGTTTTATTTTAATAATCCAATTTCTAGATGCCTTAGTTTATTTCCCTGTTATTAATTCAAAGATGCAAAGATTTGGGCAGAAAGACCAGTGTTTGGACCAATTGTTATGTACTGGCTCACAAAGACTGTTCTTGGCATTTTTCATTGTTACTTGACCTGTTTCTATTCTTATACTAAGTCATAGCAAAGGAATCTTATGTCATGGATTTGCCTCCCATACATTGTTACTTTAGAATCTCTCAAGTAATTATCCTTGACCCTCTCTTATTTCTTATCTACAAAGGTGTACATGTTGGCTCCTGGGTAACTTCACATGTACAATGATGACATCAGCTCTACTGTGCCAAAACATAAGTTGTTTAAACATACATCTTAATTATTTTGATACAGTTAATTGAGCCTATATTTTCTGCATCAGAGACCACCTTCTAAAGATTGTGCCATGTTATTCTTTGCCCCAACTGGTACCAAAATACATTCATTTTTTGTTACCTCTAAAGCCAACTGTTCCAATGTTCTCCAAGCTGGACATCATTATCCATTCTCTATTAACTTTCTGCTGAATTAAATCCCTGCTGCTCCAATTTTAATGGGGCACTAAACCTTATTCACTCCAATGCTTTGACCTTTATTGGATCTGTTCCATCAACAAAACAATTTAAAAATTCACATCAAGTGTTTCAGTCCTTTATTAAATAAGTAGCTCCTCAGATCCATAGCCTTGACCTTTGCTTTTTACCTTTAACTCCCTCCACTCTGGGTATATATATCCTGTTCTCCTAATATCTGTGAATTGTCAACTGTGTCTTCATTCTTCTGGACCTAAAGTCTGAAATTCCTTTTGTAAACCTCTTTTGTTTTCCACCTCTTTTCAAAACATAGTGCTCAATAAAACCTACCACTATGGTCACTATTTCATCTGCTTCTTTGGATTAGTCTTGAGTTTTGTCCAGTAATCCCATAGCAATCTGCCTTGAGATATTTTACAATGTAACATTTCATTTGCTGTAAACATCTACATTTATAAAATTTATTGTGAAAATGGAAAGTATGCATCTTTTGTATTCTAATATTCATGTTACATACATTTTTACTTACTTAAGCCCATCAGCCCTACTTGGGCATAGGCCGCCAACAGCAGTTCACCAAATTTTGTGATCTGGGCAGTCTTTCAAGTTGCCCCCAGGCATTGCATGTTTTCTTGGTGTATCCTTCCTTGCCCAGGGATCAGGTCTTTGGAGCTTCCGTTGGCGTTTCTGTATTTCTGGGTTTATTACAGGATGGGGTTGCTAGCCCCATGCCCAATCCTCCTTCTTTTGCAGCAGCGATTAGGACAATTTTAGCTCTGAGAAATTTGCAAGTAACATCATCCAATACCATTAAAGTTTCTGCTAAGTTACCCATCTGCACAATGAATAAGTTGTCCTTCATTCTGTCCAAACCTCAATAAGATCACCATTCCATATCTCAAACAAGAGAAAATCTTCAGATGCTGGAAATCCAAGCAACACCCTCAAAATGCTGGAGGAACTCTGCAGGCCAGGTAGCATCTATGGAAAGGAGCATAGTCAACATTTTGAGCAGGGACCCTTCAACAGGTCCTGCCTGGCCTGGCCTCCTGAGTTCCTCCAGCATTTTGTGTGCGTTGTCCATTCTAAATCTTTTCATTCCAAAGGAAGCACTCCCAACTTAGTCACTCTCTCCTGATAACTTAAATTTTCAACCCTGGCTTCTTACCTCCCTCTGCAACTGCATCCTTGACTTCCTAACCGGAAAGCCACAATCTGTGTGGATTGAAAATAACATTTGCACCTCACTGACAATTAACACTGGCACTGGCATCTCAGGGATGTGTGCTTAACCCACTACTCTGCTCTCTCTACATCCCTGACTGTGTGGCTAGGCGCAGGTCAAATGTCATCTATAAATTTGCCGATGATGTTGTTGGCAGAATTCAGCAGGAGCAAGGTATATCAGCTAGGTGAGTGGTGCCGCAGCAACAGCCTTGCATTCCACCTCAGTAAAACAAAAGAACTGATTATGGACTTCAGAAAGGGGAAGACAAGGGAACATACACCAGTCCTCATAGAGGGATCAGAACTGGAAAGAGTGAGCAATTTCATGTTCCTAGATGTCAAAGGATCTATGCAGCTACAAAGAAGGCATGACAGCAGCTATACTTCATTTGGAGTTTGAGGAGATTTGGTATGTCACTAAAGACAATTGCAAATTTCTACAAATGTATTGTGGAGAACATTCTAACTGGCTGCATCACCATCTGGTTATGGGGGGGGATGGGAGGGGGCTTCTGCACGGGATCACAATAAGCTGCAGAGAGTTGTAAACTTTAGTTCCATCATGGCAATAGTATCCAGGACATCGCCAAGGAGCGACCCCTCAAAAAGGTGGTATCCATCATTAGCAACCCCCATCACCCAGGTCGTGTCTTGTTCTCATTTCTACCATCCTGAAGGAGGTACAGGAGCCTGAAGGCACACACTCAATGATTCAGGCACAGCTTCTCCTTTGCCATCTGATTTCTGAATTGACATTGAACCTATGAACACCACCTCACTATCTTTTTATTCCTATTTTTGCACTACTTATTTAATTTAACTATTTTATAGACATATATTTAGTGTAATTTACATTTTTTCTATTATTTTGTATTGCATTGTACTGCTGTTCCAAAGACAACAAATTTCACAACATATGCTGGTGATATTACACCTGATGCTGATTCTCATTCTGAACCTCTTAAGACTTCTCCACGCATTCACTAGTGCTGTCAGTTGCTTCTGTATTCTTGTGACCTGAATTGTGCACAGTACTTTCCTGTGGCACAGGTCTAATCTTAACACAGGATGACTTCAAAACTTATGGCTGAACTGCAAATAAGGTAGGTACACTTGGGAAAAAGTAGTTACCCACATTTATTCATGCCATTTTATCTAAGGCAGTAAACATATCTGTTTACGAGAGGGAAAACAGATGAAATACACTTAGTGGCCACTATTAGTCACACCTGTACATCTACTCATTAATGCAAATATATAATCAGCCAATCATGTGGCAGCAACTCAATACATAAAAGCATGCAGGCATAGGCAAGAGATTCAGTTATTTTTCAAACCAAACATCTAAATGGTGAAGAAATGTGATCTAAGTGACTTTGGCCATGGAATGATTTTTGGTGCCAGATGGAGTGGTTTGACTATCTCAGAAACTACACACAACAGTATCTGGAGTTTACAGAGAATGGTACAAAAAAAAACAAAGAAAAATAACATCCAGCGAGAGGCAGTTCTGTAGGTGAAAATGCCTTGTTTAATGAAGCAGTTAGAGGAGAATGACTGGACTTGTTCAAGCTGACAGGAAGACAACAATAACTCAAATAATCGTGTGCCACAGCAGTGGTGTGCAGAAGAGTGCAGAAGTCTGACCCCTCGGAGGGTCAGACACCCTGAGCCAATAGGCTGGTCCTGGACTTATTTCATAATTTACTGGCATAATTTACATATTACTATTTAACTATTTATGGTTTTATTACTATATTATTTATGGTACAACTGTAACGAAAACCAATTTCCCCCGGGATCAATAAAGTATGACTATGACTATGACTAAGAGCATCTCTGAATGCACAACATGCTGAACCTTGAAGCGGATGGGCTACAACAGCAGAAGACCATAGACATGCACTCAGCGGCACTTTGATAGGTACATGAGGTACCTAATGAATAAGTTAATGCTCTCTTAACAAGGGTTGTATTAAACCACTGAAGTTAGATTATCTTGTTAACTTGCATAAAGGAAGATCTTTAAGAGCATCAAAATGACACTTATTTCTTATGTGTTTTTTTAAAATAAAAATGAATTCATGCTTGGTGGCAATTTGATGTTATGGATAGACTACTTTGACACCTAAAACAGAATGAGACTAGTTTTCTTCCAGTTTTATAATCTGTATTATATTAATAGAATAGGTATAAATATTGAATTAGTTTTTAAAATAGAATCACTGTTTAGTAGTTTGGAATCACTGAAATATTTGATTGTGTAATAATGCAGTGTATGAATGGTGAACTTTCAGTTAATTTCCCACTCTAATGAGTTGTCAGTATTCAGAACTTCCTTTTTTTTCCAGATTTGTACAATTTATTATAGGATGCAACGTATAACCAAGATAAACTAAATTTGAAACATTTCCAGCCAGATGGAAAACAAAACTGCAAGAAATAAATTTCTTAAGATCTCTTCCTTTTGATGATCTCTGGTTTCCAGTTGACAGGGTGAGTTTCTTCAGTAGCCATGTCATCTTCCTTGTAGACTTTGATTGTTTCAGGACTTTGTATTGCACCTTCAAACGGTTAATTTAGGAAAAAGCTGAATAGAATTGACTCTCTCTTTCAATTAATATATTTATTCTCAAAAAGAATACTAAAAATGCATCATCATTTGCAAGCACAATTTACTCTTTTAATTTAAAATCAGATATCCTCCAGCAAGAACTAACTTAATTTATTATAGAATTATAGATATTATAGTTTGAGCAGAAGATGTTTCTGGATTTCAGTTTGGCATTCACTGCTGTCCTACAGATCTTGGTGAACCAATTCTTTCTCCTCGATCGAAATGCACCACTGTGCAAACGTGTGTTGGACTTTCTAACCAAAAGACTTCAGATAAGGATGCACAACGGCTCCTCCCTCCCATCAGTGGGGTGTGCTCCAATATGAGACCTCCCAAGGGTTTGTGTACTGAGACCATTGCTGTATGCTCTGTTCACATATGACTGCATAGTCAGACACCTGAGTAATCACAATGTCAAGTTTGCTGATGGCACAACATTGGTGGAGCTCTTTACCAACAACGATGAGACAGCCTACAGAGACCAGGTGGAACAGCTCAAGGCTTGGCGCCAGGCAACTAATTTTTTCCTTAATGTCAACAGGGCAAAGGAGATAGTTATCGAATTTAGGAGAACTCACACCACTCAAACCCTTCTTTACATTGGTACATTGGATCTGGAGTAACAACTATTTTGTTCTCTTTTATATTTGTGTGCTGGAAATAACATTATACCATTTCAAGTTGAATCTTAAAAGGAAGAGGTTAGCTCAAGTAAGGACTGGTTGGACCAAGATGATAAGAACTGATGAACATGATGGGGCTGATAGTTTGAGGTGTATGTATTTCAATGGAATGTGTATTATGTGTAAAATAGAATACACATAAAATAAAACAAATTATGTGTATTATGTGTAATAGATGTGTTAAGGATGTGTATGATCCCTAAGGCCAGGATTAGTACACAAAAGTACAATGTTGTAGCTATTACCAGCTATTGGTTGACAGAAGAGTATGGTTGATAGCTAATTTTTCCAGGATTCAGATGTTTCAAATGTGTAGAGAGGGATGTTAGAGGTTGGCGGGGGGGGGGGGGGATGCATTACTGATCAGGGAAAATAGATAAATTATGTATACATGGACTTTAGTGAAGTTTTCAACAAGGTTCCTCATGTAGGTTGATCCAGAAAATTGAGGTACTTGTGATCTGTGGATTAAAAATTAGCTTGTGCATATATAAAGGATTTGGATGAAAAGGTAGGTGGAATGATTAATAAGTTTGCAGACAAAATAAAAGCTGGTGGAGTTGTGGACAGTGAGGAAGGTTGCCAAAGAATTCCATATAATATGTTATAGAATGGTTGGAAATGTAGGTAGAGAAATTACAGCTGGTATTTAACCTGGACAATTATGAGATATTGCTCTTGGAAAAGTAAAGTACAAAAGGAAAGTATACATTAAATGGTAGGATCATTAGGAGCATTGAACTACAGATTGTTCTGTGGTGCTTTGGAAGATAAAGAGTGATCTGTTAGAAGTGTATAAAAAGATGAGTGACATAGATAGGATAGATAGAGTCTTTTCCTCTGGGTGGCAATGTCAGTAGCTTTGAGATAAGAGGGGAAGTATCTTAAGGACAGCCAAGTTTATTTTGCACAGAGTGTGATAGGTGCCTGGAAATAACTCCCAGAAGTTGTTCAAGTAGATATGATAGAGCTGTTAAAGAAATGTTGACACAGGCACACGAACAGGGACTGAAAGGATATCAACCTTGTGCAGGCAGAAGAGATTAATTTGGATTGGTATCATGGTCAACATAGACACAGTGGGCTGAAGGGCCTGTTCCTCGTGTCCCGTTTTATGAGTTATTTCTGCATACACTAACTTGGAATGTTAGAGTCATTGAATCACTCACTTGCCGATAATTTGATTCACTCATGGAATTTGTCATTATTCTAGACTGGAGTTTCCAAACTTTTGTGCTTAAATGGGCATGTTCAGATAAGAGATGAAGACCACAGGCTGAAATTGCTCCAGGCAAATTTGCACCAATATGATAGTGCACTGATGCCACAGGACAGGTGCAACAATGTCCAACAGCATATAATGTTTTAATCAACTCACCTGCCTGAAATTCTATTAACCATATTAGAATACGTTAGTGAGACCAATAGCATATCACCATTTGGGAGAGCATTTGCACTCTGTCTAAAATGGTCAACCTTGAACTCCCAGTTGCAAGCCTTTTCAACTCCCCTTCCCAATCCTACCCCAACATGTCCCTTGTGGACTTCTCTCCTGCCAGGGTGAGGCCCAATGCAAACTACATGAACAAAGCCTCATATTCCATCTGAGTAGTCTACGACCCAGTGATATCAAGTCTACCACCTCAAATTTATACCAGCTGCCTTCTTTCTTGACTCTCAGCCCTAATACAGGGTGTCGGCCTGAAACATAAACGATTCCTTTACCCTCTTCACATGCTGCTTGACCCACTGGACTTGGAGCTCTTCCAATAATTCATTTTTGCCTCTAGATTCCAGAATCTGCAGTCTCTTGTTTATCCATCCCCAGGTTGATACCTACTTTAACTTTCCAACATCACTCTGGTGGTTTCAACTATTGAGGCATAATATGCTATCCCATTACAATCATCTAATTGATATCCTCTTAATGATGTTTCTGACAAATCGTAAATTGTACGCCGTGATCCTTTCCTGATATTTTCATGTAACACTCCCCATAACTTACTTCCTACACAACCAGTCTCCACAATGTTAGGAAATTATCGTGGAAAACCAGTGCTACTTTTCCAAAGCTGTTTAGCCAGGTAATTTCCTGGGATATTTCTGCCACTCTTTCCTTAACCAGTAAGTGAAAGTAGTATTTGGGAAATCAGGTCACATCCAGACCTTTGCTTCTTGATGCAAATAAGCAAGTAAGTGAGTGAGTGAGTGTTGCTGGGAAACAATAATGCATTCTGAATCTTTCTCGTAGTCACTACAAAACACTTGACTACAGAAGTAACCTGCCCCTGTAATTTTATACTTGACAATTCCACAAATTTAAGAAAAAATATGTTGGCAAGCACTCACTTAAAATCCAACTGTTAATGTGACCATTTCCATTATTACATGATTTGATCTGAACTTAAAAGCCCACATAAATGTTTTCAATGAAGTTTAAAATATGATCAATTATTTTCAATATTGTAGTGTTATTTAAAAAACACATCTTAATAGACATCTTAAAATGAAATTGCAAGATTCAATAGAGTAAAATTATAATCACTTAGACATATTTGTGCATAAAGTTTTAAATGCTATAGTTGGGGTTATGAAGTGGGTAAATATTTTGCAGTAGCTACTAGTCATTACAGTCTTTTCAATCAACAAGAAATTAAAATTCTATTTACTAAAACCTACATTCAGATAACCATAAATAAAACAGCTGGACCTACCCGTAAATCTGTTTCCAATATCAATAGTGATGCAATAGTGAAGAAGAATTCAGCAGGTTTTGACAGTTCTGTCAGATCCAGTTGTTAATTTTTGACACTATGGACTATCAAATGTTTGATCTTAGAACAATGGTATTTGATCTACATTATTTTTTGGTGTATTTAAAAATCAACTTAAAAAACAATTGTTTTTATTTACGAAGTTTATTCTCAGGCTTTAGAAGAAAAGATACCTTTGCAACATTGCTGTTGAGTTGAAAGATAAATGCCTTGCTACCAATAGATTTATTGATTATTGACCATTTAGTAGATGCTTACTACACCTTATTCTAACCGCTCATTGCCAATATTGTTTTTATAAAACAATTGGTACTTTCTGATACAAAACCTTACTATTTGTCACATTTTACTGATAATTTTCTGTCACTACCAGTGGTGTGTATGTATAGTACTATGCAGAAGTTTTGGGTATATATATTATGTATTGCCCTGTACTGCTGCTGCAAAAAAACAAATCCCATGACATATGCGACTGATGATAAGCCAGATTCTGATATGTGTCTGTATTGTGGACAAAGAGTGGGAAGGAGGCAGGGAGAAGGGAATCATAGTTGGGAAAGGGGGAGGGAAGAGGAGGGGGTGCTGGAAGCACCAGAGAAACATTCTGTAATGATCAATAAACCAATTGTTTAGAATCAAATTACCTTGCAAGGTGTCTCAGGGCAGGGTGTGAGTGCACCCATGCCACCCTCCACCACTGGCACTTCTTCTTTGCCTCCTGTCCCACACCCATTCCATGGTACTTTGCCCTTGCCAATCCCAACATTCTTTACTCTCACCAAATTTACGAACTCTCTGTGCTACATTGGCTCATACAGTACTGTGCAAATTTCTTGGGCACCCAAACTATATATATAGAACATAGAATAGTACAGCACAGTACAGGCCCTTCGGCCCACAATGTTGTGCTGACCCTCAAACCCTGCCTCCCATATAAGCCCCCACCTTAAATTCCTCCATATACCTGTCTAGTAGTCTCTTAAACTTCACTAGTGTATCTGCCTCCACCACTGACTCAGGCAGTGCATTCCACGCACCGACCACTCTCTGAGTAAAAAACCTTCCTCTAATATCCCCCTTGAACTTCCCACCCCTTACCTTAAAGCCATGTCCTCTTGTATTGAGCAGTGGTGCCCTGGGGAAGAGTGCTTGCTATCCACTCTATCTATTCCTCTTATTATGTTGTACACCTCTATCATGTCTCCTCTCATCCTCCTTCTCTCCAAAGAGTAAAGCCCTAGCTCCCTTAATCTCTGATCATAATGCATACTTTCTAAACCAGGCAGCATCCTGGTAAATCTCCACTGTACCCTTTCACATGCTTCCACATCCTTCCTATAGTGAGGTGACCAGAACTGGACACAGTACTCCAAGTGTGACCTAACCAGAGTGTTATAGAGCTGCATCATTACATCGCGACTCTTAAACTCTATCCCTCGACTTATGAAAGCTAACACCCCATAAGTTTTCCTAACTACCCTATCCACCTGTGAGGCAACTTTCAGGGATCTGTGGACATGTACCCCCAGATCCCTCTGCTCCTCCACACTACCAAGTATCCTGCCATTTACTTTGTACTCTGCCGTGGAGTTTGTCCTTCCAAAGTGTACCACCTCACATTTCTCTGGGTTGAACTCCATCTGCCACTTCTCAGCCCACTTCTGCATCCTATCAATGTCTCTCTGCAATCTTTGACAATCCTCTACACTATCTACAACACCATCAATCTTTGTGTTGTCTGCAAACTTGCCAACCCACCCTTCTACCCCGACATCCAGGTCGATAATAAAAATCACGAAAAGTAGAGGTCCCGGAACAGATCCTTGAGGGACACCACTAATCACAATCCTCCAATTTGAATGTACTCCCTCCACCACCACCCTCTGCCTTCTGCAGGCAAGCCAATTCTGAATCCACCTGGCCAAACTTCCCTGGATCCCATGCCTTCTGACTTTCTAAATAAGCCTACCATGTGGAACCTTGTCAAATGCCTTACTAAAATCTGTATAGATCACATCCACTGCACTACCCTCATCTATATGCCTGGTCACCTCCTCAAAGAACTCTTTCAGGCTTGTTAGACACGATCTGCCCTTCACAAAGCCATGCTGACTGTCCCTGATCAGACCATGATTCTCTAAATGCCTACAGATCCTATCTCTAAGAATCTTTTCCAACAGCTTTCCCACTACAGGCGTAAGGCTCACTGGTCTATAATTACCTGGATTTTCCCTACTACCTTTTTTGAACAAGGGGACAAAATGAGACAAAATTTGCCTCCCTCCAATCCTCCGGTACCATTCCCGTGGACAATGAGGAGATAAAGATCCTAGCCAGAGGCTCAGCATTCTCTTCCCTCGCCTCGTGGAGCAGCCTGGGGAATATTCTGTCAGAACCCAGGGACTTATCCGTCCTAATGTATTTTAACAACTCCAACACCTCCTCTCCCTTAATATCAACATGCTCCAGAACATCAACTTCACTCATATTGCCCTCACCGTCATCAAGTTCCCTCTCATTGGTGAATACCGAAGAGAAGTATTCATTGAGGACCTTGCTCACTTCCACAGCCTCCAAGCACATCTTTCCACCTTTATCTCTAATCGGTCCTACCTTCACTCCTGTCATCTTTTTTTTCTTCACATAACTGAAGAATGCCTTGGGGTTTTCCTTTACCCTACTCGCCAAGGCCTTCTCATGTTCCCTTCTTGCTCTTCTCAGCCCCTTCTTAAGCTCCTTTCTTGCTTCCCTATACTCCTCAATAAACCCATCTGATCCTTGCTTCCTAAACCTCATGTCTGCTGCCTTCTTCCACCTGACTAGATTTTCCACCTCACTTGTCACCCATGGTTCCTTCACCCGACCATTCTTTATCTTCCTCACCAAGACAAATTTATCCCTAACATCCCACAAGAGATCTCTAAACATCGACCACATGTCCATAGTGCATTTCCCTGCAAAAACATCATCCCAATTCACACCCGCAAGTTCTAGCCTTATAGCCTTATAATTTGCCTTTCCCCAATTAAAAATTTTCCTGTCCTCTCTGATTCTATCCTTTTCCATGATAATGTTAAAGGCCAGGGAGCGGTGGTCACTGTCCCCCAGATGCTCACCCACTGAGAGATCTGTGACCTGACCCGGTTCATTAACTAGTACTAGATCTAGTCTGGCATTCCCCCTGGTCGGTCTGTCCACATACTGTGACAGGAATCCGTCCTGGACATACTTAACAAACTCTGCCCCATATAAACCCTTGGAACTAATCAGGTGCCAATCAATATTAGGGAAGTTAAAGTCACCCATGATAACAACCTTGTTATTTTTGCACCTTTCCAAAATCTGCCTCCCAATCTGCTCCTCTGTATCTCTGCTGCTACCAGGGGGCCTATAGAATACCCCCAATAGAGTAACTGCTCCCTTCCTGTTCCTGACTTCCACCCATATTGAGTCAAAAAAGGATCCTACTACATTACCCACCCTTTCTATAGCTGTAATAGTATCCCTGACCAGTAATGCCACCCCTCCTCCCCTTTTTCCACCCTCTCTATCCCTTTTAAAGCACTGAAATCCAGGAATATTGAGAATCCATTCCTGCCCTGGTGCCAGCCAAGTCTCTGTAATGGCCACTACATCGTAATTCCATGTATGTATCCAAGCTCTCAGTTCATCACCTTTGTTCCTGATGCTTCTTGCATTGAGGTACACACATTTCAGCCCTTCTACCTTACTGTCTTTACACCATTTATTCTGCTTCTCTTTCCTCAAAGCCTCTCTGTATGTTAGATCTGGCTTTACTCCATGCACTTCTTTCACTGCTCTATCGCTTTGGGTCCCATCCCCCTCGCAAATTAGTTTAAACTTTCCTGAACCATGCTAGCAAACCTACCTGCAAGGATATTGCTCCCCCTCGAGTTCAGGTGCAACACATCCAATCTGTACAGGTCCAACCTTCCCCAGAAGAGATCCGAATGATCTAAAAATCTAAAACCCTGCTCCCTGCACCAACTCCTCAGCCACGCATTCAACTGCCATCTCCTCCAATTCTTACCATCACTGTCACGTAGCACTGGCAGCAATCCTGAGAACGCCACCCTTGAGGTCCTGTTCTTCAGCCTTCTGCCTAGTTCCCGAAACTCACACTTCAGGACCTCATCCCTCTTGCTGCCTATGTCGTTGGTCCCAACAAGTATCACGACTTCTGGCTGCTTTCCCTCTCATACCAGGATGTCGTGCACCCGGTCAGAGACATCCCAGACCCTTGTACCCGGGAGGCAACAAACCATGCGGGTGTCCTTCTCACGTCCAGAAGATCTGCTGTCTGCTCCCCTGACTATAGAGTCTCCAATGACAACAGCTCTCCTCTTCTCTGTCCCACCCTTCTGCACCACAGAGTCAGACTCAGTGCCGGAGGCCCTGCCACCGTGGCTCACACCTGGTCGGTCGTCCCCGCCAACAGTATCCAGGACGGTAAACTTATTATTCAGGGGAATGGCTACAGGGGTGCTCTGCACTACCTGTCTGCTCACCTTTGCTTTCCCCCCTCTGACTGTCACCCAACGACCTGCTTCCGACAGCCTAGGTGTGACCACCTCCCTGTAGCTCTCATCTATGACTGCCTCATTCTCCCTTATGAGTCAAAGGTCATCCAGCTGCTGCTCCAGATTCCTTACACGGTCTTCCAGATCGCCCAGCCATATGCACTTCTGGCAGATGTGACTCTGCAGGAGAGGGGAGTTCCCCCAAGACTGCCACATCTCACATGAGAGGCACATCACCGTCTCAGGAGACATTGTAAAAACTAACTGCGAGCTAGCTTGTCCTCCGCCTCTTCTCGTCAAAGCCTCAAAGCGCCACTCCTTCACTGGCCCACTCACGCATTGGCCACTTTGCTTGAGCTATCCCTCTATTTATCTGTTTGAGCTTTTCAAAATGTTTGGTCACCTGACCTCAGCTGCCCAATAAGCTGCTTTCTGCTGAGTCTGAGCTATTCAAATCTTGATTGTCTAATCAACAGCTTTCTGCTGATCTATTCAAATCTGTGCCTAAGACCTTTGCACAGTACTGTAAGTGGCAGCACGATGGTGCAACAGGAATTGCAACTGCTTCACAGCTCTGGGGATTTGAGTTCAGTCCCAACACTGGGTGCTATCTACACTGAGTTTGCACATTCTCTCCTATGGTGTGTGGGTTTCCTTTGGGTGCTCTGGTTTTCTCCCCCATCCCAAAGGCAGGCTGTCAGGTAATTTGATATTACAAATTACTCCTTAATGAAGAATAATAGCTCTAAGAATCAAAAGAGAATTCTCAAGCTTGTGTGAGAGAGAATGAATTGATTAATAAATATATTAAATTGAGAATAAACTGGAGTTAATCTGTTCCCTATTATTTAGCGTCCTGTACATACTCCACTAGTGTGGTGTGTGGCCAAGTGGTTAGGGCATTGGGCTCACGATCTGAAGGTCGTGGGTTCGAGTCTCGGCCAAGGCAGCGTGTTGTGTCTTTGAGCAAGGCACTTAACCACACACTGCTCCAGTCCACCCAGCTGAAAGTGGGTACCAGCAAATGGTAGGGGTTAACCTCGCAATAGACTGGTGGGAATATCATATGTTGAAAGATTGGAGCTTGTATACACTGGAATTTAGAAGCATGAGAGGAGATCTAATTGAAACATATAAGACTATTAAGGGATTGGACACGCTAAAGGCAGGAAACATGTTCCTGATGTTGGGGAAGTCCAGAACCAGAGGCCACAGTTTAAGAATAAGGGGTAGACCATTTAGAACAGAGTTGAGGAAAAACATAAAGGGTTGTGGATCTGCGGAATGCTCTGCCTCAGAAGGCAGTGGAGGCCAATTCTCTGGATTCTTTCAAGAAAGAGTTAGATAGAGCTCTTAAAGACAGAGGAATCAAGGGATATGGGGAGAAGGCAGGAACAGGGTACTGATTGTGGATGATCAGCCATGATCACAACTGATTGTGGATGATCAGCCATGATCACAGTGAATGGCGGTGCTGGCACGAATGGCCAAATGGCCTACTCTTATACTTATTGTTTATTGTCCTATCCGGGGGGGGGGGGGGGGGGGGAGGGGTAGTCTTGTACTCTCAGTCACTTCACGCCACAGAAACTGGCATAAGCACCGGCCTGATGGGCCACAAGGCTTGGGACAGACTTTAACACATTTCACTAACCCCTCAACTACCTCCTACTACACAGATCCGGTCCTGCTTGCAATTACTGACCTGTCACAACTGACACTGGTTATGAAATACCAATTGGCATATTTTTGGTATATACAAATGTAGCTTTCTGCACAGTCCCAATGACCAAAGCTATTAGTGGCAACCAACCGTTGTCCCATTATAGACCTTCAGGAAGTGTTTCTCCTCATTTTATGGTCATACCACATTTTTTCAGTTGGCACCACTACCAGTTGTGAATCAGAATCTTTCTCTTTTGTTCTCTGCTCATCTTCCATCCTCTGTAATGTAAAATGTTTTCATCTCTGACATTACTACATTTTGGTAAAACTTCTTTGAAATGAAACATTAACTTTTTTCTTTCATGTATGTTTTCCATAAATCCAGCTTGACCCATTGCATTAGCAGTATTTTGTATTAGCATCCTGTGTCGTTTGTGACCTGTCACACTTTTCTGCCCAATAATTTTCAGCTTTATGTCTTCAACAAGAGTGTGTACAATTAAAATAATCTATGTTATCATGTGTGGAAATTTGGTCTATGGTGCAGTTTCACTGCAGTACCTCAGTCTGCATATGATCAATATACAGTACTATACAGATATACAGATCAAATCGTCCTGCAATACATTTTCCAATGGTAAGGGTAATGCAATTAAGCACCAATCCTTCTTACAATACCCTCTCCATATCCAAGTGTTATGTATGCTATATGTTAAAAAATCCTCTAAGCTTCCTGTTGACATACAGGCAGGAAGGTTAACTGAGATGTATATTATGATATTGCCTTTTATTTCCCCCCAACCCTCAGGATATATCTTTGGACTACTGCTGAGAATCTAATCAATTCATTTCTTTGGATGGATAGACTGCTTGTGGAACTGCAACAAATGTCCAAAGCTATCATATGTACACCAATTCTGGGCCTAAAAATGACCAAACACTTTAAAACCCACTTACCTTAATGTGGTTGGATCATTGAGTGATCCAGTGGAGATGGTTATTCTGAAAAAGCTATTTATAATTCATTTTCCTTCCATGGACTCTTACGTTTTTCAATTCTCTTTAGAAAATAGACCTAAATCTGCTTCTACCATTGTTTCAGGTAGTATGTTCCAGACTTAGAAAGTCATGGTGTACAGATATTTTCCACTTTGACCTCTTGTTCTTTAGCCGATTAAATTCAACCTACCTTTCCTGTATTGTGTAGCAGCTGTTTCTTATTTATTCCCTCAAAACTTCATAATTTTGCACACATTTACCAAGTAGCTCTTTGATCTCCTGCTTTGAAAACAACCCTGTTTCTCTGTTCTCTTCTGCATCATTCTATTCGATTAAATCTTCCATACAGTCTACAAAAGTCTTTGACATTCTCTTTAAACTGCGGTCAAGAAGTGCACACGGTACTCTATTAGACGATGACTACTGATTTATGTGTTTAGCATGATTATCCTAATTTTGTATGTTAAGCGATTTTATATAAAGCCACGGGAGACTATGTTCTTTAACCTATGACACTTGCTGTTATGGCTGTGTGGCGAAGCACAGATCCAATGCCACATTCACGTTAGCTGATAGCACTACTGTCATAGGCTGAATCAAAGGTGGTGATAAATTAGCATATAGGAGGGAGATTGAAGATCTGGCTGAGTGACAACATAACAACAACTTCTTCCTCAATGTCAGCAAGACCAAGGAGCTGATTACTTACTTCAGGAGCAGGAAACCAGAGGTTCATGAGCTAGTCTTTATCGGAGATGAGCGTTGGAGAGGATTAGCAAATGTAAATTTCTTGGTGTTATTACTTGGGGGGGGGCCTTTTCTAGGCCTGGCATGTAAGTGCAATTACAAAGAAACCATGAGAGCACCTCCACTTGGGAGTTTGTGAAGATTTGGCATGACATCTAAAACTTCCACAAACTTGTATAGATGTGTGGTGGAGAGTGATTTGATTGGTTGCATCACAGTCTGGTATGGAAACACCAATGCCCTTGAATGGAAAACTTTACAAAATATAGAGGATACAGTCCAATCCATCATTGATAAAACCCTCCCCACCTTTGAGCACATCTACATGAAGCGTTGTTGCAAGAAAACAGCATCCATCATCAGTACTCCCCACCATGCTCTCTTCACGGTGCTACCATCAGGAAGAAGGTACAGAAGCCTCAGAACCTTCACCGACAGGTTCAGGAACAATTGTTACCCCTCAACCATCAAGCTGTTGAATCAAAGGAGATAACTTTACTCAATTTCACCTGCCTCATCATTGAAATGTTCACACAACCTACAGAATTATTTTCAAGGGCTCTTCATCTTATGTTGGAAACATAGAAACATAGAAAACCTACAACACAATACAGGCCCTTCGGCCCACAAATGTGTACCGAACATGTCCTTACCTTAGAACTACCCAGGCTTACCCATAGCCCTCTATTTTTTCTAAGCTCCGTGTACCTATCCAGGAGTCTCTTAAAATACCCTATCGTTTCCGCCTCCACCACAACTGCCGGCAGCTCATTCAACACATTCACCACTTTCTGCATTAAAAAAAATAAAAAAAATTACCCTTGACATCTCCTTTGTACCTACTTTCAACCACCTTAAAACTATGCCCTCTCATGTTAGCCATTTCAGCCCTGGGAAAAAGCCTCTTACTATCCACATGATCAATGCCTCTCATCATCTTGTACACCAATATCAGGTCATCTCTCATCCTCTGACGCTCCAAGGAGAAAAGGCCGAATTCACTCAACCTATTCTCATAAGGCATGCTCCCCAATAAAGGCAACATCCTTGTAAATCTCCTCTGCACCCTTTCTATGGTTTCTTCATCCTTTCTGTAGTGAGGCGACCAGAATTGAGCACAATACTCCAAGTGGGGTCTGACCAGGATCCTATATAGCTGCAACATTACTTCTTGGCTCTTAAACTCAATCCCATGGTTGATGAAGGCCAATGCACTGTTTGCTTTCTTAACCACAGAGTCAACCAGCGTAGCAGCTTTGAGTGAACTATGGACTTGGACCCCAAGATCCCTCTGATCCTCCACACTGCCAAGAGTCTTACCATTAATACTATATTCTACCATCATATTTGACCTACCAAAATGAACCACCTCACACTTATCTGGGTTGAACATCTGCCACTTCTCAGCCCAGTTTTGCATCCTATCAATGTCCCGCTGTAACCTCTAACAGCCCTCCACACTATCCACAATAACCCAAACTTTGTGTCATCAGCAATTTTACTAACCCATCCCTCCACTTCCTCATCTAGGTCATTTATAAAAATCACAAAGAGTAGGAGACCCAGAACAGATCTCTGAGGCACACCACTGGTGACCGACCTCCATGCAGAATATGACCCATCTACAACCACTCTTTGCCTTCTGTAGGCAAGCCAGTTCTGGATCCACAAAGCAATGTCTCCTTGGATCCCAAGCCTCCTTACTTTTTCAATAAGCCTGGCACGGGGTACCTTTTCAAATGCCTTGCTGAAATACATAAACACTACATCTACAGCTCTACCTCCAACAATGTGTTTAGTCACATCCTCAAAATATTCAATCAGGCTTGTAAGGCACAACCTGCCTATGACAAAGCCATGCTGACTATTCCTAATCATATTATGCCTCTCCAAATGTTCATAAATCCTGCCTCTCAGGATCTTCTCCATCAACTTACCAACCACTGAAGTAAGACTCACTGGTCTATAGTTTCCTGGGCTATCCTTACTCCCTTCCTTGAATAAGGGAACAACATCCGCAACCCTCCAGTCCTCTGGAACTTCTCCCGTCCTCATTGAGGATGCAAAGATCATTGCCAGAGGTTCAGCAATCTCCTCCCTCGCTTCCCGCAGTAGCCTGGGGTACATCCCACCTGGTCCCGGTGACTTATCCAACTTGATGCTTTCCAAAAGCTCCAGCACATCCTCTTCCTTAATATCTACATGCTCAAGCTTTTCAGTCTACTGTAAGTCACCCCTACAATAGCCAAGATCTTTTTCCGTAGTGAATATGAAGCAAAGTACTCATTAATTACTTCTGCTATCTTCTCCGGTTCCATACACACTTTTCCACTTTCACACTTGATTGGTCCTAGTCTCTCACGCCTTATCCTCTTGCTCTTCACATACTTGTAGAATGCCTTGGGGTTTTCCTTAATCCTGTCCACCAAGACCTTCTCATGGCCCCTTCTGTCTCTCCTAATTTCATTCTTAAGCTTCTTACTGCGAGCCTTATACAACTTTCCCCCACCATCTTAAGGTAGAGCGTTCCTATGAAACGGTTCGTAAGCTGGAATGTCGTAAAGCGAAGAAGCAATTACCATTTAGTTATATGGGAAAAATTTGTGAGCGTTCGTAGACCCAAAAATAAACTACCAAATCATGCCAAATAACACATAAAACCTAAAATAACACTAACATATAGTAAAAGCAGGAATGATATGATAAATACACAGCCTATATAAATTAGAAATACCTCTCTACAATGATTGCCTGCACTGTTCTCCATAGCGAAAATCTCATGCAAGCGCCGTCAGCAAAAACACTCAGCGCAAGCGCTCTTGGCAGAAACACTCTCTCCAGTAACCTTTAGGCTATAAAACTGCCAAATCATACCAAATAACACATAAAAATACACAGCCGATATAAAGTAGAAATAATGTATTTACAGTGTAGTATCACTTACAGGAATCCGGAAGACAGCGCCGAGCACACTGATGATGGTGTGTTAGGCTGAGTCGTCGGAGGTTGGGGTGGTGCAGTGGCCCCCACCCTCTAGGCAGCGACCCGATACCGACCCGCGAAGCATGCAGCGGTCCAGCGGTGCCCGGGATGCATCCAGCACATCTTTAAGAGAAAAGCCAAAATAAACAAGCTAATTAATTAGGTGCTGCCCGGCACATAGTTAATTAGCATGTTTATTTCAGCTTTTTTCTTAAAGATGCGCTGGGTGCCTCCCGGCTATCGCTGTATTCTCCGCAAATCGGTATCTGTCCGTAGCCCGGTGGTTGGGGTGGTGAGACACCGGGGTGTTGTCTGTTTCCATCAGGGCGGCAGGTCATCTTCTCCTATGACTGCTTGCCTCGATGTCGAAGCTCGAGGTTCGTCGTCTGCTGTGGCTGATGTGGAAGGCTTGCTTGACTGCTTAGCCTTGCGCATTTTTCTATCATACAGTTGTTTGTAAGCACTCAAACCATCCTGCAAATATGCCCTAAACTGACGTACCCTTTCAAAATTAGAGTCGTACTTTATCATTGCAGCGAAAATCTCATGCAGTTGCTTCACGTTCAGTTCCTGGACGATTTCACCTTCGGTCCGTTTGCTACTGAATTCGGTTTTGATTGTTATCCTTTCCTCTTCCAATTGCATCAGCTCTTCATCTATCAGTTCTTGGTCATGAGGTGCCAAAACCTCTTCAACATCATCTCTGTCAACTTCCACAAGCCAAACTCACTTTGTCCTTACTTGATTCACTATGATCGAAATGCTTAATTATCTTTAGTTTTACGCTAAGTGTAACACCCTTATGAGTTCTTTTAGGCTTTTCCTATACTTTAGAGCTCATCTTGCTAACTGCTGCTCACAGGCACGTGTTTAAGCAATGCCGGCAAGAATGCCGTTCCCGGGGAGAGTGGCTGCTCGGGGCGCGCGCTGCCTTTTATTGCGCACTGCCTTTTTTAGTAACAGTGAAACCACCTTCTGTTAGTGAAAACAGGGAACTAGTATAGGTCTTTCATAACAGTGAGGTTTCGTAAAGCGAACGTTTGAAAAGCGGGGGACATCTGTAATCTTCCTCATCTCTGTCGTTACCTAGTTTTTTTACCTTTTGTAAGCTCTTCGTTTCTTCTTGAGTAGGTTTACAACAGCCTTTGTACACCATGGTTCCTGTACCCTACCATCCTTTCCTTGTCTCATTGGAACCTACCTATGCAGAACCCCACGCAAATATCCTCTGAAAATTTGCCACATTTCTTCCATACGTTTCCCTGAGAACATTTGTTTCCAATTTATTCTTCCAAGTTCCTGCCTGATATTTCCCCTTCCTCCAGTTAAACGTTTCCCTAACTGTCTGTTCCTTTCCCTCTCCAGTGCTATGGTAAAGGAGATAGAATTGTGATCACTATCTCCAAAATGCTCTCCCACTGAGAGACCTGATACCTGATCAGGTTCATTTCCCAATACCAGATCAAGTACAGCCTCTCCTCTTGTAGGCTTATCTACATATTGTGTCAAGACACCTTCCTGAACACATCTAACAAATTCCACTCCATCTAAACCTCTCACTCTAGGGAGATGCCAATGAATATTTGGGAAATTAAAATCTCCCACCACAACAACCCTGTTATTATTACACCTTTGCAGAATTTGTCTCCCTATCTGATCCTCAGTGTCCCTGTTACTATTGGGTGGTCCATAAAAAACACCCAGTAGAGTTACTGACCCCTTCCTGTTTCTAACTTCCACCCACACTCAGTAGACAATCCCTCCATGACTTCCTCCTTTTCTGGAGCCGTGACACTATCTCTGATCAGAAGTGCCACGTCCCCACCTCTTTTGCCTCCCTCCCTGTCCTTTCTGAAACATCTAAAGCCTGGCACTTGAAGTAGCCATTCCTGCCCCTGAGCCATCCAAGTCTCTGTAATGGCCACAACCTCATAGCTCCAAGTGCTGATCCACACTCTAAGCTCATCCGCTTTGTCATAATACTCCTCGCATTAAAATAGACACATCTCAAACCATCGGTCTGAGCGTGTCCCTTCTCTATCACCTGCCTATCCTCCCTTTCGCACTGTCTCCAAGCTTTCTCTATTTGTGAGTCAACCTCCCTTTCCTCTGTCACTTCAGTTCAATTTCCACCCCTCAACAATTCTAGTTTAAGCTCTCCCCAATAGCTTCAGCAAACCTCCCCGCCAAGATATTGGTCGCCCTGGGATTCAAGTGCAACCCATCCTTTTTGTACAGGTCACACCTGCCCCATAAGAGGTCCCAATGATCCAGAAATCTGAAACCCTGCCCCCTGCTCCAAACCCTCAGCCACGCATTTATCCTCCACCTCATTCTATTCGTATACTCACTGTCACATAGCGCAGGCAGTAATCCTGAGATTACTACCTTTGAGGTCCTGCCTCTTAACTTCCTTCCCAACTCCCTGTAGTTTGCTTTCAGGACCTCTTCCCTTTTCCTGCCTATGTCATTGGTACCAATATGTATCACAACCTCTGGCTGTTCTTCTTCCCTCTTCAAGATATCGCAGCCGCGATCAGAAACATCCTGGACTCTGGCACCTGAGAGGCAAACTACCATCCACGTTTCTTTCCTGCATCCACAGAATCGCCTGTCCGACCCCCTAAATATAGTGTCCCTTATCATTACTGCCATCCTCTTCCTTTCCCTAACCTTCTGAGCCACAGGGCCAGACTCTGTGCCAGAGGCGCAGCCACTGTTGCTTCCCCCAGGTAGACCGTCTCCTCCAACAGTACTCAAACAAGAGTACTTATTGTTAAGGGGGATAGCCACAGGGGTACTCTCTAGCATCTGCAGATTGGCCTTCCCTCTCCTGATTGTTACCCTCTTATCTGTCTCCCCAGACCCCGGTGTGGCTACCTGCCTATAGCTCCTCTCCATCACCTCCTCACTCTCCCTGACCAGAATAAGATCATTGAGCTGCATCTCCATTTCCCTTATGCGGTCCCTCAGGAGCTGTAGCTCGATGCACCTGGTGCAGGTGTGGCCGTCTGGGAGGCTGGGAGTTTCCTGGACCTCCCTCTTCTGACATCATGAACAGAAAACCAGCCACACACATACTTTCTGTCTGTATTCTACACAGATAACTTACCTTGCCTCGACCCTTTATCGTCTAAGCCCCGTTGAGCCAAAGCCTTCCTACTCTGTCTCCTTCTATTCCGATGCCCGCTGTATAAATCTGTCTTCTTTTTAAACGCTTCTCGCTGTTCTCACTGTCCGTCCTCTACGTGCTTGCACAGTCGTGCCCTGTTCAAACCGCTGAAGAAATAACCGTCACCGTTTGAACTTTTCTCACTTTTAAACTCTTCTTGCTGTTCTCACTGGTTGACTTCCATGCGCTTGAGCAGTTGTGCCCCATTCAAACCGCTGAAGAAAATGTTCTCAAGATTTATCACTTATTTATTTATTAATATTCCTTATTGTGTTTGCAGTCTATTGTCCTTCTCACACTGGGTAGATACTCAAGTTGGTGCGGTCATTCATTGATTCTATTGTGGTTACTATTATATTATGGATTTATTGAGTATGCCCACAAGAAAATAAATCTCAGGGTTGTATATGGTGGCATATATGTACTTTGATAATAAATCTACTTTTGAACCACTTTCCAAACATGTATATCAAATTGTGTAATCTAATTTACACTCTTCTTTATCCTACAATTAAAACAAATCATTTTCTCCTCAGTGTTAAATTGCATCTGCAAAGTGTCTCATTTCATTGGTCTGCTTTTAGCATCCTTGTCTATTACTTTGCTGCTCATTGCTAAATGCAGATCCGAGTTTTGTATCAGGTCATTAATGTAAATGTTATAAAGTGCAGAACACTTAATACTCAGCCATGTAGAACATTTATCCAGCTTGCATTTCAGAGAATATTTTTGGAACAAAATAATTAGTATGGAGAGACAGGCTTTTTACTGGTAAAAATTGGTAGTAAAAGTTAGCGAACAGAATAACCAGTTCAAACAATTTACTGATGACAATTGAATACAGTAAACTCCCTTAACAATATGATTCCTACAGCCATGACGTAAACCATAGATGCACAACAATTTACTTGATAGGTACTTTATCCTCGATGTGCTCGTCAGTGTTATGTTTGTTCTTGATAAAAGACAAACTTAGCAGCATGGGTAAAAATTGAACACATCTTTATTTGGGACAATCCCGCAATGGCTTCGGCCTGACATGAGTATGTGTGACCTGCTCCCAACGTCCTGGCTCTGGGAAAAACCACCCATGTTGCTCACTGGGAACTGGAATTCTTTATTATATTCACACATAACACATCTTCTCCCTTTAAAGAAAACCAACACAATATAATGTCCTCAAACCTGCAAGAAACAATAATGCTTTCCAGCATAGATATTTACATTAACCAATTGTAATAAGCAAATACTGACCCTTATTCATTCCTCTATTGTTAATCCATCTTTGTGTGGTTTAATGATCTTTCTTGGTCTGCTATTTGTTTCCACAGATGTCTTGCTTTCATTTGCTGTGTTAATATTAGTGTCTTTTTGAGTACTCTGACCTACATGTTCATTTCTTTCACATCCTTGTACAAAAGGATGTGCAAAAGTGATGGGTTGCACTTGAACTCAAAGGGGATCAATATTCTTGTGGGCAGGTTTGTTAGATCTGTGGGGGGGGTCTAAACTAATTTGGCACAAGGATGGGAACAGGAGTGAGGGGACTCAGGATAAGATGGATGGTGTAAAAAAGCAAAGATAGCATGCAGTCAGACTGGCAGGAAGGGCAGGCAGATGATAGGACAAAATTGCAACTAGCAGGGTGAATACCAGTGTATGAAAGATGCGGAATCAAAAAAGGTTATCAAATACAGTACTCAAAGTGCTATATCTCAATGCACGGAGAATAAGAAATAAGGTGGATGATCTTGTTGCACTATTACAGATTGTCAGGTATGATGTTGTGGCCATTATTAAATCGTGGCCAAAGGATGGTTATAGTTGGAGCTGAATGTCAAAGGTTGCACATTGTATTGGAGAGATAGGAAGGTAGGCAGAAGGGTGGTGTGGCTCTGCTGTTATAGAATGGCATCAAATCAGTAGAAAGATGTGACATAGGATCGTGTGGATGAATTGTGTGAAGATGTTGAATTGTGTGGGTTGAGTTGAGAAACTGCAAGAGTAAAAGGACCCTGATGGCAGTTGTATACTGGTTTCCCAACAGTTGCTGGGATGTGGACCACAGATTACAACAGAAAATAGAAAAAGCAATGTTATGATAGTCATGGGAGAGTTCAACTGCAGGTCGACTGGGGAAAATCAGGTTGGTAATAAATCTCGAGAATGAGTTTGTTGAATACCTATGAGATGGCTTTTTAGAGCAGTTTGTCATTGAGCCTACTAGAGGATCGGCTATACCGGATTGGGTGTTATGTAATGAATCACAGGGAATTAGGGAGCTTAAGGTAAAGGAACCCTGAGGAGACAGTGATCACGATATGATCGAATTTAACTTTAACTTTGACAGGGAGAAAGTAAATTCAGACATAGCAGTATATCTGTGGAAATTACAGTGGTATGAGAGGGGAGTGGGCCAAAGTAAATTGGAAGGAGATGCTGGAAGGGATGACAGCAGAGCAGCAATGGGGTGAGCTTCTCTGGGAAATGAGGAAGTGCAGGTGTATTCCAAAAAATGAACAAACACTCAAATGGCAAAATAGTACGACTGTGGCTGACAAGGGAAGTCAAAGCTAATGTAAAAGCAAAAGAGAGGGCATACAACAAAACAAAAATTAGCAGAAAGATAGAGGATTGGGAAGATTTTAAAAACCTACAAAGAGAAACTAACAGGAACATGAGGAAGGAGAGGGATCAAATATGAAAGCAATCTAGCAACCAATATCAAAGTGGGTAGCAAAAGATTTTTCAAGTATGTATGTAAAAAAAAATAAGAGAGATGAGAGTGGATATAGGACTGCTAGAAACTGAGGCCAGAGAAATAATAACAGGGGACAAAGAGATGGCATATGAACTAAGTGAGTATTTTGCATCAACCTTCACTGTGGAAGACACTAGCAGTGTGCCAGATGTTGAAGTGTGTGAGTGCAGTTACTATTATAAGGGAGAAAGTGTTCAAAAAGCTGAAATACCTAAGGGCACATAAGTCATTCAGACCAGATGAATTACATCCTAGTATTCTGAAAGTGGTAGCGTTAGAGATGGTGGAGGCATTAGAAATGATCTTTCAAAAATCATGGTGCCAGAGGACTGGAAAATTGCAAGTGTAACTCCACTTGTTAAGAAAGTGGACTGGCATTCATTTCTAGAGGAATAGAGTGTAGGAGGAGGGATGTGATGTTGAGGCTCTATAAGGCACTGGCAAGACCTCACTTGGAGTACTGCGGGCAGTTTTGGGCTCCTTAATTAGGAAAGGATGTGCTGACGTTGGAGACGGTTCAGAGAAGATTCACTAGAATGATTCTGGGAATGAGAGGGTTAACATATGAGGAACGTTTGTCTGCTCTTGGACTGTATTCTTTGGAGTTTAGAAGAACGAGGGGGGATCTCATAGAAACATTTTGAATGTTGAAAGGCATGGACAGAATGGATGTGGCAAAATTGTTTCCCATGGTGGGGGAGTCTAGTACGAGAGGGCATGACTTAAGGATTGAAGGGTGCCCATTCAGAACAGAGATGCGAAGAAATTTTTTTAGCCAGAGAGTGGTGAATCTATGGAATTTGTTGCCATGGGCTGGTGTGGAGGCCAAGTCATTAAGTGTATTTAGGGCAGAGATTGATAGGTATCTGAGTAGCCAGGGCATCAAAGGTTATGGTGAGAAGGCGGGGGAGTGGGACTAAATGGGAGAATGGATCAGCTCATGATAAAATGGCAGAGCAGA